>NC_092039.1:85876665-86244499 GCF_003086295.3 Arachis hypogaea
TAAATTCTAGAATCTTATCTTGTAGTTTCTTGTTAGTTAAGTAATTTTTAAAATTAAATCTTTTTCAAATATCTGTTTCAAATATATCTTTTTATCTTTTATCTTATCTCTTTCAAAAATTTTATCTTTTTCAAAATTTGATTTCAAAATTTCTTATCTAACTTCTTATCTTCTTATCTTTTTCAAAACCACCTAACTACTTTTCCCTCTCTAATTTTCGAAAATTCTCCCTCTCTTTTTCAAAATTCTTTTTGTTTTAAATTTTAATTTTAATTATATTTGTCTTTGATTTTCGAAAATTACTAACCTCTTTTCAAAATTATTTTCGAAAATTTCTCTTCTCTTCTCTTATTCTATTTAATTATTTAACTACTAACACTTCTCTTCACCTTTCTTCATCCAAAAATCCGAATCCATCCTTCTTCTTTCTTATACCCCTTTCTTCTTCTACTAACATAAGGGAATCTCTATACTGTAACATAGAGGATCCTCTTTCTTTTCTTGTTTTCTTCTCTTTCATATGAGCAGGAACAGGGAAAAGGGCACTCTTGTTGAAGTTGATCCAGAACCTGAAAGGACTCTGAAGAGAAAATTAAGAGAAGCTAAATTACAACAATCCAGAAACAACCTTTCAGAAATTTTCGAACAAGAGAAGGAGATGGCAGCCGAGAATAATAATAATAATAATGCAAGGAGAATGCTTGGTGACTTCACAAAGCAACATCTAAGTTTGATGGAAGAAGCATCTCCATTCCTGCCATTGGAGCCAATAACTTTGAGCTGAAACCTCAGCTAGTTGCCTTAATGCAACAAAACTGCAAGTTTTATGGACTTCCATCTGAAGATCCTTATCAGTTTTTAACTGAGTTCTTGCAGATCTGTGAGATTGTAAAGATAAATGGAGTTGATCCTGAAGTCTACAGACTCATGCTTTTTCCCTTTTGCTGTAAGAGACAGAGCTAGAATATGGTTGGATTCACAACCTAAGGATAGCCTGGACTCCTGGGATAAGCTGGTCACTGCCTTCTTGGATAAATTCTTTCCTCCTCAAAAGCTGAGCAAGCTGAGAGTGGATGTTCAAACCTTCAAACAAAAAGATGGTGAATCCCTCTATGAAGCTTGGGAAAGATACAAGCAGCTGACCAAAAGATGTCCATCTGACATGTTTCAGAATGGACCATATTAGATATATTCTATTATGGTCTCTCTGAATTTTCGAAAATGTCATTGGACCATTCTGCAGGTAGATCTATTCACCTGAAGAAAAACGCCTGAAGAGGCTCAAGAACTCATTGACATGGTTGCAAACAATCAGTTCATGTACACCTCTGAGAGGAATTCCGTGAATAATGGGATACCTCAGAAGAAAGGAGTTCTTGAAATGATGCTCTGAATGCCATATTGGCTCAGAACAAAATGTTGACTCAACAGGTCAACATAATCTCTCAAAATCTGAATGGATTGCAACATGCATCCAACAGTACTAGAGAGGTAGCTTCTGAAGAAGCTTATGATCCTGAGAACCCTGCCATGGCAGAGGTTAATTACATGGGTGAACGCTTATGGAAACACCTATAACTCATCATGGAGAAATATCCAATTTCTCATGGAAGGATCAACAAAAGCTCACAAGCTTTAACATGGTGGGAGCAATAGTTGAGCAAGGCCATATCCTCATCTTCTCAGCAACAGCAGAGATTCAGAGAAAAACACTTCTAATTAGCCATATTTGTCTCTGATCTGCAAAGCAACTTCAGTTTCATGAATGAAAAGATCTCCATTAGAAATTTGGAGGACAAGTGGGCCAGCTGAGTAAGAAAGTCATTGAACTCTCCAGTATTCTCCAAGCAATAAAAGAGAATCAAAAGGAGAGTGCAAGGCCATTGATTTAAAAAGAGAATGCACTAAGGAGGAGGAGGACGAAAATCCTATGAGGAAGACTCTGGGAGTTTCAGCAAGAAGGAGTTACCTATTAAGGATCAGAGGAATCTGAGGCTCATCTAGAGACCATAGAGATTCCATTAAATCTCCTTCTGCCATTCATGAGCTCTGAAGACTATTCTTCCTCTGAAGAGGATGAAGATGTGACTGGAGAGCAAGTTGCTCAATATTTAGGAGCTATCATGAAGCTGAATGCCAAGCTGTTTGGTAATGAGACTTGGGAAAGTAAACCTCCCTTGCTCATTAGTGAACTAGATACTTGGATTCAGAAAACTCTACCTCAAAAGAAACAAGATCCTGGCAAGTTCTTAATACCTTGTACCATTGGCACCATGAGCTTTGAAAAAGCTCTATGTGATCTAGGGTCAGGGATAAATCTTATGCCACTCTCTGTATTGGAGAAGCTGGGGATCATTGAGGTACAACCTGCCTTGTTCTCATTGCAATTGGCAGATAAGTCATTGAGACAAGCTTATGGAATAGTAGAGGACGTGCTAGTAAAGGTTGAAGGCCTTTACATCCCTGCTGATTTCATAATCCTAGACACTAGGAAGGAAGATGATGAATGCATCATCCTAGGAAGACTTTCCTAGCCACAGCAGGAGCTGTGATAGATGTCAACAGAGAAGAATTAGTCCTTCAATTGAATGGGGACTACCTTGTGTTTAAAGCACATGGCCATCCCTCTGTGACAAAAGAGAGTAAGCAGGAAGAGCTTCTCTCAGTTCAGAGTCAAGAAGAGCCCACACAGTCAAACTCTAAGTTTGGTGTTGTGAGGCCACAACCAAACTCTAAGTTTGGTGTTAAGACCCCATATCCAAACTCTAGTTTGGTGTTGGGACTACACTAACATTGACCTGATCACCTTGTGGCTCCATGAGAGCCACTGTCAAGCTATTGACATTAAAGAAGCGCTTGTTGGGAAGCAACCCAATTTTAATTATCTAATTTTTATTTTATTTTGTTTTATTGTTATTTTGTGTTTTATTAGGTACATGATCATGAGGAGTCACGAAAAAATAAAAAAAAATTAAAAACAGAGTCAAAACAGAAGAAAAAATTTTCACCCTGGAGGTAGCGCAGACTGGCGTTCAACGCCAGTAAGATGCATCTGGCTGGCGTTCAACGCCAGAACAGAGCACCATTCTGGCGCTGAACACAGAAACAAGCAACATCCTGGCGCTGAACGCCAGGAATGTGCCTGGAGGAGACAAGCTGGCGTTAAACGCCAACAACAAGCATGAAACTGGCGTTCACGCCAGAAACATGCATTACATGGGCGTTGAACGCCCAGAACGTGCACCAATGGCGTTTGAACACCAGAATGATGCACGAAGGCATTTTACATGCCTATATGGTGAAGGAATGGTATTTCTTTTCACCTCTGGATCTGTGGACCCTACAGGATCCCCACCTCAGGATCTGTGGACCCCACAGGATCACCTCAGGATCTGTGGACCCCACAGGATCCCACCTAATATATTCTCACCTTACCTCCTAATCCTATTTTTGTGATTTGTATTCCCCATGTCACAAACCCAACACTCCTCACCAATCACCTCAATTCCTCTTCCCAATTACCCTTCACCACTCACATCAACCCACTCTTCCCATAAACCCCACTACCTTCATAAATTCAAAATCAATTTCCCACCCATTCCCACCCAAAATGGCCGAACACCCACCCTCCCTCTCCCTATAAATACCCTTCCATTCTACTTCATCTTCACACAAAACAACCCCTTCTTCTCCCACATAGCCGAACCTACTTCTTCCCTCTCTACCATATTCTCTTCTTCTTCTTCTTCTCTTCTTTTCTTTCTTGCTCGAGGGCAAGCAATATTTTAAGTTTGGTGTGGTAAAAGCATAAGCTTTTTGTTTTTCCATTACCATCAATGGCACCCAAGGCCGGAGTATCCGCTAGAAAAGGGAAAGGGAAGACAAAAGCTTCCACCTCGAGTCATGGGAGAAGGAAAGATTCATTTCCAAGAGCCATCAAGACCACTTCTATGATGTTGTGGCAAAGAAGAAGGTGATCCCCGAGGTCCCTTTCAAGCTCAAAAAGAATGAGTATCCGGAAATCTGACATGAAATCCAAAGAAGAGGTTGGGAGTCCTAACCACCCCATGCAACAAGTCGGAATATTGATGGTTCAAGAGTTCTATGCCAATGCATGGATCACTAGAAACCATGATCAAAGTATGAACTCGAATCCAAAGAACTATCTCACAATGGTTCGGGGGAAATACTTAGATTTTAGTCCGGAAAATGTGAGGTTGGCATTTCACTTGCCCATGATGCAAGAAGATGAACGCCCTACACTAGAAGGGTCAACTTTAATCAAAGGTTGGACCAAGTCCTAATGGACATATGTGTGGAAGGAGCTCAGTGGAGAATAGACTCCAAAGGCAAGCCAGTTCAACTAAGAAGACTGGATCTCAAGCCTGTGGCTAGAGGATGGTTGGAGTTCATTCAACGCTCTATCATTCCTACTAGCAACCGATCTGAAGTTACTGTGGATCGGGCCATCATGATTCATAGCATCATGATTGGAGAGGAAGTGGAAGTTCATGAGGTCATCTCCAATGAACTCTACAAAATAGCCGACAAGTCCTCCACCATGGCAAGGCTAGCCTTCCCTCACCTTATTTGCCATCTATGTTACTCAGCTGGAGTTATCATAGATGGAGATGTCTCCATTGAAGAAGACAAGCCCATCACCAAGAAAAGGATGGAGCAAGCAAGAGAAGCTCCTCACGGCCCTCAAGAAGAACATGAGGAAGTTCATCATCAACAAATTCCTGAGATGCCTCAAGGAATGCACTTTCCTCCCAACAACTATTGGGAGCAACTCAATACCTCCTTAGAAGATTTGAGCCATAATGTCGAACAATTAAGGGTGGAACATCATGAACACTCCATCATTCTCCAAGAAATAAGAGAAGACCAAAGAGCAATGAGGGAGAAGCAACAAAGGCAAGGAAGGGACATAGAAGAGCTAAAGAACATCATTGGTCCTTCAAGAAGAAGATGCCACTAGAGGTGGATTCATTCCTTGTTCTTTATTTCTTTCTGTTTTCGGTTTTTAGTATGGTGTTTATCTATGTTTTGTGTCTTTATTTCATGATCATTAGTATGTAACCATGCCTTAAAAGCTATGAATAAATCCATTAATCCTTCACCTCTCTTAAATGAAAAATGTTTTAATTCAAAAGAACAAGAAGTACATGAATTTCGAACTTATCCTTGAATTTAATTTAATTATATTGATGTGGTGGCAATACTTTTGTTTTCTGAATGAATGCTTGAACAGTGCATATTTTTGATCTTGTTGTTTATGAGTGTTAAAATTGTTGGCTCTTGAAAGAATGATGAACAAAGAGAAATGTTATTGATAATTTGAAAAAAAAAATCATGAAATTGATTCTTGAAGCAAGAAAAAAGTAGTGAAAAAGCAAAAAGCTTGTGAAAAAAAAAAAGAAGTGGCGAAAAAAAAGCAAGCAAAAAAAAAAGCCAATAGCCCTTAAAACCAAAAGGCAAGGGTAAAAAGGATCCAAGGCTTTGAGCATCAATGGATAGGAGGGCCCAAGGAAATAAAATCCAGGCCTAAGCGGCTAAATCAAGTTGTCCCTAACCATGTGCTTGTGTCATGAAGGTCCAAGTGAAAAGCTTGAGACTGAGTGGTTAAAGTCGTGATCCAAAACAAAAGAGTGTGCTTAAGAGCTCTGGACACCACTAACTGGGGACTCTAGCAAAGCTGAGTCACAATCTGAAAAGGTTCACCCAGTCATGTGTCTGTGGCATTTGTGTATCCGGTGGTAATACTGGAAAACAAAGTGCTTAGGGCCACAGCCAAGACTCATAAGTAGCTGTGTTCAAGAATCAACATGCTTAACTAGGAAAGTCAATAACACTATCCGAAATTCTAAGTTCCTAGAGACGCCAATCACTCTGAACTTCAAAGGAAAAAGTGAGATGCCAAAACTATTCAGAAGCAAAAAGCTATAAGTCCCGCTCATCTAATTAAATTAATATTCATTGATATTCTGGAATTTATAGTATATTCTCTTCTTTTATCCTATTTGATTTTCAGTTGCTTGGGGACAAGCAACAATTTAAGTTTGGTGTTGTGATGAGCGGATAATTTATACGCTTTTTGGCACTGTTTTTAGATAGTTTTTAGTAAGTTTAAGCTACTTTTAGGGATGTTTTCATTAGTTTTTATGTTAAATTCACATTTTTGGACTTTACTATGAGTTTGTGTATTTTTCTGTGATTTCAGGTAAATTCTGGCTGAAATTGAGGGACTTGAGCAAAACTCTGAAGAAGGCTGACAAAAGGACTGCTGATGCTGTTGGAATCTGACCTCCCTGCACTCGAAATGGATTTTCTGGAGCTACAGAACTCCAATTGGCGCGCTCTCAACGGCGTTGGAAAGTAGACATCCAGGGCTTTCCAGAAATATATAATAGTCCATACTTTATTCGGAGATTCACGACGTAACTTGGCGTTG
The DNA here is from genome assembly GCF_003086295.3 of Arachis hypogaea. NCBI lineage: Eukaryota > Viridiplantae > Streptophyta > Magnoliopsida > Fabales > Fabaceae > Arachis > Arachis hypogaea. The sequence continues at coordinate 85,883,120 of NC_092039.1, forward strand.
AACGCCAAGTTTATGCTGCTGTCTGGAGTTAAACGCCAGAAAAACGTCATGATCCGGAGTTGAACGCCCAAAACACGTCATAACTCGGAGTTCAACTCCAAGAGAAGCCTTAGCTCGTGGATTGATCAAGATCAGCCCAAACATACACCAAGTGGGCCCCGGAAGTGAATTTAGGCATCAATTACTTACTCATGTAAACCCTAGGAGCTAGTTTATTATAAATAGAACATTTAACTAATGTATTAGATATCCTGGATTGTATTTTGAATCCTGTGATCACGTTTTGGGGGCTGGCCATTCGGCCATGCCTGAACCCTTTGCTTATGTATTCTCAACGGTGGAGTTTCTGCACACCATAGATTAAGGGTGTGGAGCTCTGCTGTACCTCAAGTATTAATGCAATTCCATTGTCTTTTATTCAATTCTCTCTTATTCTTATTCCAAGATATTCATTCGTACCCAAGAACATGATGAATGTGATGATAGGTAACCCTCATTATCATTCTCACTTATGAACGCACGTGATTGACAACCACTTCCGTTCTACATGCAACAAGAGCTTGAATGTGTATCTCTTAGATTCCCCAATAGAATATTCGTGGTATAAGTTAGATAGATGGCGGCATTCATGAGGATCCGGAAAGTCTAAACCTTGTCTGTGGTATTCTGAGTAGGATTCTGGGATTGAATGACTGTGACGAGCTTCAAACTCCTGAAGGCTGGGCGTGATGACAAGCGCAAAAGATCAAGGGATTCTATTCCAACCTGATCGAGAACCGACAGATGATTAGCCGTGCTGTGACAGAGCATAGGAACGTTTTCACTGAGAGGATGGGATGTAGCCATTGACAACGGTGATGCCCTACATACAGCTTGCCATGGAAAGGAGTAAGAAGGATTGAGTTGAAGCAGTGGGAGAACAGGCATCCTTGAGCCATACAGTATCTCCATTCGCTTATCTGAAATTCCCACCAATGAATCTGCATGAGTATTCTATCCCTTTTATTTTATTTTATTTATCCAATTTAATTCCATTTGACCCTATGATTCCACTCACTAACTGAGATCTACAAGATGACCATAGCTTGCTTCATACCAACAATCTCTGTGGGATCGACCCTTACTCACGTAAGGTTTATTACTTGGACGACCCAGTACACTTGCTGGTTAGTTGAACGGAGTTGTGAATTCAACTGGTGCCACAATAATAATTTCATACAACTTAAAGAACAGTGATCACAATTTCGTCCACCATCAGGTAAAATTTCTCTTAGTATGTATAGACTACTTTTCTAAATGGATTGAAGCACAGCCATTGGCACGAATCACTGCAGAAAAGGTACAATCTTTCCTTTGGAAAAGCATCATTTGTAGATATGGAATTCCAGGTGAGCTCATTACTGATAATGGAAGGCAATTCACTGATTCAAAACTTGCTTCTTTTCCACAGAATCTCCATGTTAAACACCACTTTAGCTCCGTAGAGCACCCTCAAACAACGGCCAAGCAGAAGTAGCTAACTGGATTGTTTTGATGGCATTAAAGAAAAAGCTCGGAGAGGCAAAGGGCCAGTGGGCAGATCTAGTCCCCGAGGTGCTATGGAGTTACAACACTACTATCCATTCGGCCACAGGAGAAACCCCTTTTAAAATAGTATACGGGACAGAAGCAATGATTCCAGTAGAGATCACCACTCCCACAATCAGAGCCGAACACCACACACAAACCTCAAACAATCAAGCTCGAGCAACCGAACTTGATACAATAGAAGAAGTAAGAACAACGCTTCACTAAAGCAAAAAGCTCTACAACAATTGACGCAAAGACAATATAACAAAAACGTGATTCCCCGAGCTTTCCAAGCAGGAGATCTAGTCTTGCGAAAGACAGAAGAAGCACGACGAACTCAAGGACATGGGAAGCTCGCGGCTGCTTGGGACGGACTGTATCGAGTCGACAAAGTACTCGGCATGGGAGCTTATACACTACAAACACTAAGGGGAAGCACAATCCCTGGAACCTGGAATGTTTCATCTTTAAAATTGTACATATCATAATCATATAGGCGCATGATGGTACTCTTTTTCCTACTCATGAGTTTTTTTTCTCCTGCATTGGGTTTTTGCTCAGAGAAGGTTTTAATGAGGCCGGACGCCAACATCAGACTTTGTACGTCTTTTACAATAAAGAAATAAAGTCACAAGGAAAACATAGTTCAAATCCTACCAATCTACAATATGCATTCAAACAAAACCGAGCTTCTTACTCGGTACAGTCATTTAACCAAAATAACCGATGATAGTAAATCTCGGAATCAAACATTCACAAGTTCAAAAAACAAAATACAAACAAAAAACAAGAATAACATATTCAATCATCTTTCTCTGCGATACTGGAATCTTCTATTAACTCTTCAGCTGGAGTCTCATCATCAACTAACTTCCCACCAACGACAATCTTGGTAGCATCCAGTTTCTCTACATCAACTTCAGGAAACAATACTTTAACCTGAGCCACCGATCTTTCAAAACCTTGAGCAAATGACTCATACACCTCTGTCTCCAATTCTCCCACACGAGCAGCCAACTGGTCATTGCGAGCCTTCAGATCTTTTATTTCTTCTTCAAGGGATTTATGCCGATTTCGAAGATTCTCAACCTCAGACCCTTTTAACTTCAAAGAAGAGGAAAGTTCCTCCACCAACTTTTCCTTCTCCTCTACAGTTCTTGTTAGTTCAGTAACAACGGCAACAGTCTTCTTTTCTGTTTCTAAAGCAACCTCCTGTGTCCGCCCAATAGACACAAGCCGAGCACCAATTACCTGCAAGTGAAATAGGCACAAAAAAACACATGACAACAGGATAGAAAGAAAATAAACAAAAAGGTAAAATAATTCAATTTACCTGTAAAAAGCGACTAACACCAGCTGAATCAACCCTGTTGATCATCTCAACATCAACAGGAAACTGACCAAACTGTTCAGAAAGAGTTACAAACGGAAACAGTTTGCTCCACAAAGACTTGGCGTGATCATCAACACTGTACCCATGGAGTTCTTCCTGAGACTTGTACGAAGATTCTATCAACTCAAAATTTACCTTGTCATCACTCTTTAAGGTACCCAGGTTAGTCCCTTTGGTTGGCCCTACTCTTTTCCTTTTCACTCTAGGTTGAAGTTCTGATTGAATAGCTCCACCTCCGACCTCTTTATCAACATTAGTAGTCGAACTGTCTTTTTCAGACTTTTTCCTTTGATTAAAGAATGTCTTCAAACCAGCTGAAGTAATTGTAGGAACTTTCTCACCTAAAAACAGAACATATTATTAAAAGCATGATAGAACAAGAAGCCATTTTCCATTCTTCAAACAAAACTTTACCTAGGTAATCCAATACTGATTGCTCATCAGAATCCCATTTCAACAGTTCAGCAACAGATAATAATTCTTTAGATTCCATTTCACTAACCAAAAACTCCAAAATATCATTATCACTAGGACATCGATCTTCTACATCTAAAACCTGTACTGGTTCCGGACACCACGAAATAGGAAACCTCTCCTCCAATGTCTCATTAATAAAAAAGGGAAATTGCTCAGGAATACTCCTAATCTTAACGAACATTTTCTTAAAATCTTCGAAAGAAGATTTGTACAACCGCAAAGAAGGACCTACCAGGATGGCTACTTAGGTTAACCCACAAACCCCTACGAACACCCTTAGCTTGAAATAAAGAAAAAAACACTCTCAGAGAAGGACCCTGCCCTAAAAAATCCATTAACACTTCGAATGCTCTAACAAAACCCCAGGAATTGGGGTGTAACTGTGATGGAGTACAGTTCAACCAACGCAACACACCACATTGAAAATCGGTAAAAGGAAACCTGACTCCAAGTTCTGTGAGAACACAACTATAAACATAGAAATAGGACCAGTCACAAATTGTTTCACAAACACGATCATCAACCCCACACGGAAGCACCTTAATTCTAAACTTCACTCCCTTCTCTAACCCACACGTTAGAACCAAGAACTCCTACTGACTCCACATCATTAAAGTAAGAAGCATGACACCTAACATTCTCATGCACCCAACTATAGGGATCAGTCTCGCTAACAATGGCTTAGGTTTTCTCCATTCACAGTAACGCACGCAACGAATAGATACAGTAAAAAGAAACTCGACATTAGTCAACTGAACTAACCTTTTCTGCTCATTTTCTTCTTAACACAAAAGAACTTCAGTTTTTTTTGCAAAGAGTCCACTATGCCACCACAAAAGTTTAATATGACAAAAACGGTTCAATGCCAGGAAATAGCCTTGAAAAATAATAACCATTCAACATCTAACTTCAAATCAAAGGAGCTAGATCAAACGGTTAGGAATACATAGAGAAAAGTGCCACGGTCATGTCCATTAAGTGCTACAGGTGCGAAAAACAAGGAAACATGTTAAAAATAATAATAAACAAATACATAACAATGAAACAAAAACAAACGCTAAAAGGAAACAGGCCCAACTTGGGGGCTGAGGAACCACCCAATATAGTCCAACAAGTTTTAAAGGCCGAGGTAGTTCCGAAGCTCGACCCGTTTCCTTCCTCCATCTCTTTTTTAACAGGTTAAGCTTAGGGGCTGTGATGTGGACCATAAACCTCGGCCCAAAACAAACACAACGGCTACCACAACAGCTAAGAATCAGGTAACAGATCATCCAATAACAGAAAAAAGATTCTAAAAACTAACCATAACGAGATCTGCGGAAGAGTACAAGATATCAGATGCTAAACACAATGACCTCTCCACCTATTTAAACAGCACCGAGGCAACAGAATAGGGGATAAGCACAACACAGTATCATTATTTCTTCCTACTTTTACTTTATTTGCGATTTGTTTGAACACCTCTTCTGACTTGAGCGTCGGAGATTCTTTGCAGGTGTTCCACCCGCGGTGTTTTAGAAGCAAGCCGACCTATACGTCGTCCCTGCAAATAGCAGCATAACCAATCTGAAATTACTAAAAGCTCGGACAGCAAGGAGGTCGGCCTGGGTAACTTGGACGGAACAACTTTAATCAAAGAATAACAATCATGTATAGGTTCACACTTTAAGAATTTGGTAAAATTAAAAATTAGATATGATCATTTCCTCTTGCATTAGGGGATGACACTAACTTAGCATTTTCAACAATTTTGAGGAATTTTTTAGGACTTTGATACTTCTTTATTAGCTTTCTTCTCTTTATACCTGTAAAAACATAATAAGAAATATAATTAAAGATTTCCATGTTAATAAATGGTGCACACTGAACAGTTTATCAAAGAAATAAAAGAAAAAATAAATATAAATTAAAACGGCACATTTGGTATGACTTGTATATTACTAGTGGTTCATCAAGAAGAAATTTGCTTTAGCAAGACTTAATCAATTTGCTAATTACACAACTTAATCTTTTATCACCAATATTTACTTACAAATTATTCCCTAAAGCTTGGTTCGTCAAGAATTACTCCTAAAAATAAAAAAGAATTGATTTGACTCATCTTGGACGTACTCATTTGGGACCTTATCAGTTCATCAAATGAGACAGTGTGGCTTCACCCTAGAGTGAGACTTACTGGTGCACGAAATTGCAATCACACTTTTGCAATTCCGCACAACTAACCAGCAAGTGCACTGGGTCGTCCAAGTAATACCTTACGTGAGTAAGGGTCGATCCCACAGAGATTGTCGGCTTGAAGCAAGCTATGGTTATCTTGTAAATCTTAGTCAGGATATCAATAATTATCAGGATTGATTGTGAAAAGTAAAAGAACATGAAATAAGTACTTGTTTTGCAGTAATGGAGAATAGGTTGAGGTTTTGGAGATGCTCCATCTTCTGAATATCTGCTTTCCTACTGTCTTCTTCTTCAAGCACGCAAGGCTCCTTCCATGGCAAGCTGTATGCAAGGGTTTCACCGTTGTCAATGGCTACCTCCCATCCTCTCAGTGGAAATGTTCAACGCACCCTGTCACGGCACGGCTATCCATCTGTCGGTTCTCAATCAGGCCGGAATAGAATCCAGTGATTCTTTTGCGTCTGTCACTAATGCCCAGCCCTCAGAAGTTTGAAGCTCGTCACAGTCATTCAGTCATTGAATCCTACTCAGAATACCACAGACAAGGTTTAGACCTTCCGGATTCTCTTGAATGCCGCCATCAGTTCTAGCTTATACCACGAAGATCCTGATTAAAGAATCCAAGAGATATCTACTTAATCTAAGGTAGAATGGAGATGGTTGTCAGGCACACGTTCATAGTTGAGAATGATGATGAGTGTCACGGATCATCACATTCATCCGGTTTAAGAACAAGTAATATCTTAGAATGGAAGCAAGCATGATTGAATGAAAAACAGTAGTAATTGCATTAATCCATCAAGACACAGCAGAGCTCCTCACCCCCAACCATGGGGTTTAGAGACTCATGCCGTGGAAGGTACACAAAGAAACGTGTAAAGTGTCATGAGGTACAGATACAATGTCAAAAGATCCTATTAATAGTGAACTAGTAACCTAGGGTATACAGAAATGAGTAAAATGACGTAAAAATCCACTTTTGGGTCCACTTAGTGTGTGCTTGGGCTGAGCATTGAAGCTTTCATGTGTAGAGACTTTTTCTGGAGTTAAACGCCAGCTTTTATGCCAGTTTGGGCGTTTAACTCCAATTTTTATGCCAGTTCCAGCGTTAAACGCTGGGAATTCTGAAGCTGATTTGCAAAGCCGGTTTGGGCCATGAAATCTCGGGAAAAATATGGACTATTATACATTGCTGGAAAGCCCAGGATGTCTACTTTCCAACGCCGTTAAGAGCGCGCCAATTAGGCTTCTGTAGCTCCAGAAAATCCACTTCGAGTGCAGGGAGGTCAGAATTCAACAGCATCTGCAGTCCTTTTCAGCCTCTGAATCAGATTTTTGCTCAGGACCCTCAATTTCAGCCAGAAAATACCTGAAATTACAGAAAAACACACAAACTCATAGTAAAGTCCAGAAAAGTGAATTTTAACTAAAAACTAATAAAAATATAATAAAAACTAACTAAAATATACTAAAAACATACTAAAAACAATGCCAAAAAGCGTATAAATTATCCGCTCATCACAACACCAAACTTAAATTGTTGCTTGTCCCCAAGCAACTGAAAATCAAAATAGAATAAAAAGAAGAGAATATACTATAGACTCCAAAATATCAAAGAAACTTAGCTCCAATTAGATGAGCGGGACTAGTAGTTTTTTGCTTCTGAACAGTTTTGGCATCTCACTCTATCCTTTGAGGTTTAGAATGATTGGCATCCATAGGAACTCAGAACTCAGATAGTGTTATTGATTCTCCTAGTTAAGTATGATGATTCTTGAACATAGCTACTTTCTGAGTCTTGGCTGTGGCCCAAAGCACTCTGTCTTCCAGTATTACCACCGGATACATACATGCCACAGACACATAATTGGGTGAACCTTTTCAGATTGTGACTCAGCTTTGCTAGAGTCCCCAATTAGAGGTGTCCAGGGTTCTTAAGCACACTCTTTTTGCCTTGGATCACAACTTTATTTCTTTCTTTTTCTTTTTCTCTTTCTTTTCTTTCTTTTTTTTTATTTTTTATTTTTTTTGATTCACTGCTTTTTCTTGCTTCAAGAATCAATTTGATGATTTTTCAGATCCTCAATAACAGTTCTCCTTTTCCATCATTCTTTCAAGAGCCAACAATTTTAACATTCTAAAAACAACAAATTCAAAAGACATATGCACTGTTCAAGCATTCATTCAGAAAACAAAAAGTATTGTCACCACATCAAACTAATTCAACTAGTTTCAAAGATGAATTCAAAATCCTGTACTTCTTGTTCTTTTGTGATTAAAGCATTTTTCATTTAAGAGAGGTGATGGATTCATAGGACATTCATAGCTTTAAGGCATAGACACTAAGATACTAATGATCATGTAATAAGACACAAACATAGATAAACATAAGCATAAAAATTCGAAAAATAGAAAATAAAGAACAAGGAGATTAAAGAACGGGTCCACCTTAGTGATGGCGGCTTGTTCTTCCTCTTGAAGATCTTATGGAGTGCTTGAGCTCCTCAATGTCTCTTCCTTGCCTTTGTTGCTCCTCTCTCATGATTCTATGATCTTCTTTAATTTCATGGAGGAGGATGGAATGTTCTTGGTGCTTCACCCTTAGTTGTCCCATGTTGGAACTCAATTCTCCTAGGGAGGTATTGTTTTGCTCCCAATAGTTTTGTGGAGGAAAGTGCATCCCTTGAGATGAATATCTCCATCTCCCATGGCTCGGAGGTGGAAGCTTTTGCCTTTCCTTTCCTCTTTCTAGAGGTTTCTCCGGCCTTAGGTGCCATAAATGATTATAGAGAAACAAAAAGCAATGCTTTTACCACACCAAACTTAGAAGGTTTGCTCGTCCTCGAGCAAAAGAAGAAAGAAGAGAGAGAGTGGTGGGGTAGGTGGGGATCCTGTGGGGTCCACAGATCCTGAGGTGGCAAGGATAATTCATCCCTGCACCAAGTGGTGAGCAAAAATGCTCCTTCTGCCAATCCTGGCGTTAAACGCCGGGCTAGTGCCTATTTCTGGCGTTTAACTCCAGTCTGGTGCCCCTTTCTGGCGTTAAACACCCAGAATGGTGCCAGACTGGGCGTTAAACGCCCATTTGCTGCCCTTACTGGCGTTTAAACGCCAGCAAGTTCTCCTCCAGGGTGTGCTATTTTTCTTTCTATTTTTCATTCTATTTCTGCTTTTTCAATTGATTTTGTGACTTTTCATGATCATCAACCTGTAGAAAACATAAAATAACAAGGGAAAATAATAAATATAACATTGGGTTGCCTCCCAACAAGCGCTTCTTTAATGTCAGTAGCTTGACAGTGGGCTCTCATGGAGCCTCACAGATACTCAGAGCCATGTTGGAACCTCCCAACACCAAACTTAGAGTTTGAATGTGGGGGTTCAACACCAAACTTAGAATTTGGTTGTGGCCTCTCAACACCAAACTTAGAGTTTGAATGTGGGGGCTCTATTTGGCTCTGTTTTGGGAGAAGCTCTTCATGCTTCCTTTCCATGGTTACAGAAGGAGAACTTTGAGTCTTATAGTTTGCACTGTCTGTAAGCCACAGAGCTTCCTGAATAGCAAATAATTGCTCATCCGGAAAGGTTTCAGAGATCTCAGTAGAAGGGAGGGACGCCCCAGCTATTGGTTCTCTGTCCCTTTTCTGTCTCTTATTTCTATATCAAACTCTTGCAGAAGTAACACCCATCTTATAAGCCTGGGTTTTGAATCCTGCTTTGTGAGTAAGTACTTAAGAGCAGCATGGTCAGTGTACACAATCACCTTTGATCCCACTAGATAGGATCTAAACTTGTCAATGCCATAGACCACTGCAAGTAACTCTTTTTCTGTGGTTGTGTAATTCTTCTGTGCATCATTTAGAACACGGCTGGCATAATAAATGACGTGCAGAAGCTTATTATGCCTCTGTCCCAACATTGCACCAATGGCATGGTCACTGGCATCACACATTAGTTCGAATGGCAATGTCCAGTCTGGTGCAGAGATGACTGGTGCTGTGACCAGCTTGGCTTTCAGGGTCTCAAATGCCTGCAGACACTGTGTGTCAAACACAAATGGTTTGTCAGCAGCTAGCAGATTACTCAGAGGTTTGGCAATTTTTGAAAAATCCTTTATAAACCTTCTGTAGAATCCTGCATGCCCCAGAAAGCTTCTGATTGCCTTAACATTGGTAGGTGGTGGTAATTTTTCAATTACTTCAACTTTAGCTTGATCCACCTCTATTCCCTTGTTTGAAATTTTATGCCCAAGGATAATCCCTTCAGTCACCATAAAGTGACATTTTTCCCAGTTTAAAACTAGGTTGGTCTCTTGGCATCTTTTCAGAACAAGTGCTAGATGGTTAAGGCAGGAGTTGAATGAGTCTCCAAATACTGAAAAGTCATCCATGAAGACTTCCAAAAATTTCTCTACCATATCTGAGAAGATAGAGAGCATGCACCTCTGAAATGTTGCAGGTGCATTGCACAGACCAAAAGGCATCCTTCTGTAGGCAAATACTCCAGAAGGACATGTAAATGCTGTTTTCTCTTGGTCCTGAGGATCTACTGCAATTTGGTTGTAACCTGAGTAGCCGTCCAAAAAGCAGTAGTATTCATGACCTGCTAGTCTCTCTAGCATCTGGTCTATGAATGGTAAAGGAAAATGATCCTTTCTGGTGACTGTATTGAGCCTTCTGTAGTCAATACACATGCGCCACCCTGTAACTGTTCTTGTAGGAACGAGTTCATTCTTTTCATTATGAACCACTGTCATGCCTCCCTTCTTAGGGACAACGTGGACAGGGCTCACCCAGGGGCTATCAGAAATAGGATAAATAATCCCAACCTCTAGTAACTTAGTGACCTCTTTCTGCACCACCTCCTTCATGGCTGGATTTAGCCGCCTTTGTGGTTGAACCACTGGCTTAGCATCATCCTCCAATAGGATCTTGTGCATGCATCTTGCTGGGCTAATGCCCTTAAGATCACTTATGGACTACCCAAGAGCTGTCTTGTGTGTCCTTAGCACTTGAATTAGTGCTTCCTCTTCCTGTGGATTTAAAGCAGAGCTTATGATCACTGGAAAAGTGTCACCTTCTCCCAGAAATGCATATTTCAGGGATGGTGGTAGTGGCTTGAACTCTGGTTTAGGAGGCTTATCTTCTTCCTGAGGAATTTTCAGAATTTCTTTTATTTCTTTTAGTTCCTCCAGATCAGGCTGAACATCTTTAAAGATGTCATCTAGCTCTGATTCAAGACTTTTAGTCATATTGACCTCCTCCACCAAAGAATCAATAATATCAGTGCTCATGCAGTCATTTGATGTGTCTGGATGCTGCATAGCTTTGACAACATTCAACTTGAACTCATCCTCATTGACTCTCAGGGTTAATTCCCCTTTTTGGACATCAATGAGGGTCCGTCCAGTTGCTAGGAAAGGTCTTCCTAGAATGAGAGTTGCACTCTTGTGCTCCTCCATTTCCAGCACTACAAAGTCAGTGGGAAAGGCAAATGGCCCAACCTTGACAATCATGTCCTCAATTATGCCTGATGGGTATTTAATGGAGCCATCAGCAAGTTGGAGACATATCCTGGTTGGTTTGACTTCTTCAGTCAAGCCAAGCTTTCTGATAGTAGATGCAGGTATCAGGTTGATACTTGCCCCAAGATCACATAGAGCTTTCTTGGTACAAGTACCCTCTAATGTGCATGGTATCATAAAGCTTCTAGGATCTTTAAGCTTCTCTGGTAAGCTCTTTAATATGACTGCACTGCATTCTTCAGTGAGAAAGACTTTTTCAGTTTCTCTCCAATCCTTCTTATGACTTAAGATCTCTTTCATGAACTTAGCATAAGAAGGTATTTGCTCAAGTGCCTCTGCAAACGGAATCTTTATTTCAAGAGTCCTTAGATAGTCTGCAAAGCGGGCAAATTGCTTATCCTGTTCTGCTTGGCGGAGTTTCTGAGGATAAGGCATCTTGGCTTTATATTCTTCGACCTTAATTGCTGCAGTTTTATTCCTTACAGAAGTGGTTGGAGAAATCTTTTTAGAGGGGTTACTATCAGCACTCTCAGGTGTCTGGTTCCCCTTTTGCGTTTGAACGCCAGGATTGGGTGGAAAATGGGCGTTTAACGCCAACTTTTCCCTCTTTTCTGGCGTTTGAACGCTAGAACTGGGCAGGGAATGGGCGTTTAACGCCAGCTTTCCCTCCTTTTCTGGCGTTTGAACGCCAATAGCATTCCTCTCTGGGCTCTTACTGTCCTCAGAGGGATTTTGGATAGTGGTTTGGGTATCCTCTGTCAATTGTTCCTTTATTGACTTTTTGCTACTTTGAGCAGTGTTATTCAGTGTCTTCCCACTCCTCAGTTGAACTGCTTGGCATTCTTCTGTTATCTATTTAGATAGCTGCTGTTTTGCCTGATTCAACTGTGATTCCATGTTCTTGTTAGCAATTTTAGTCTCTTGGAGCATCTCTTTAAATTCTGCTAACTGTTTTGTCATCAGGTGTAATTGTTGATTAAGCTCAATCATCTGTTCTTAAGGATTAGGATCAGTGGCTACCGCCATGACTTCCTCTTTTGTAGAGAACTCATTGCTAGAGTACAAATATTGATTTCTAGCAACAGTATCTATAAGCTCTTGAGCCTCCTCAATTGTCTTCCTCATGTGTATAGATCCACCAGCTGAGTGGTCTAAAGACATCTGAGCTTTTTCTGTAACCCCATAGTAGAAGATGTCTAACTGTACCCACTCTGAAAACATTTCAGAGGGGCATTTTCTTAGCATACCTCTATACCTCTCCCAGGCATTATAAAGGGATTCATTATCCTCTTGTTTAAAGCCTTGGATGTCCAGCCTTAGCTGTGTCATCCTCTTTGGAGGGTAAAAGTGATTCAGAAATTTGTCTGATAACTGTTTCCATGTCTTTATGCTTGCTGTAGGTTGGTTATTCAACCACCTCTTAGCTTGATCTTTTACAGCAAATGGAAACAGTAATAGTCTGTAGACATCCTGATCCACCTCTTTATCACGTACCGTGTCAGCAATTTGTAAGAACTGTGCCAGAAACTCAGTAGGCTCTTCCTGTGGAAGACCGGAATACTGGCAATTTTGCTGCACTATGATAATGAGTTGAGGGTTTAGCTCAAAGCTACTTGCTTTGATGGGAGGTGTACAGATGCTACTCCCATATGCAGCTGTAATGGGGTTAGCATATGACCCCAGAGTCCTTCTGGACTGCTCAATTCCACTTAGGTCCATGATGGAGAAAGGGAATATGATATGGATTCACAGGTAAAGTAAAATTTTTTTTCATTTATTTAATTAAAAGAGACGAAAATAACAAAATAAAATAAATGAAAAATAAAATAAAATTTCGAAAACTAAAAGAAAATAAAATCAAAGCAAATTAAAAACTAAATTAATTAATTAATTAAAAAGATTTTGGAATTAGCAATTAAAAAGATATGATTGAAAATATGATTGCAATTAAAGAGATTTGATTTTTGAAAAAGATTTGAAAAGATCAATTTTTGAGATTAGAATTTTGACTTGACTAAAAAAAGATATGATTTTGAAAACCTTTGACTAAATTAATGCAAAATTTCGAAAATTATGAGTAAAATAAGGAAAGGATAATTTTTTTTTGATTTTTAAATTTTAATGAGGAAAGAGAAAAACAACAAAAAGACACTAAACTTAAAAATTTTAGATCAAAACAAAGAGAACAAACAAGAAAACTTTGGATGTCAAGATGAACACCAAGAACACTTTTGAAAATTTTTTTAGTGAATAAAAGCACAAAAGACACCAAACTTAAAATTTTTAGAAAATCAAACACAAATTTTCGAAAACTTAAAGGTAAACACAAGGAAGACACCAAACTTAAAATATGAAACTAAAATCAAGTAAAAGACTCTAAACCAACAAAAATAAAACAGTCCTAATCTAAGCAACAAGATAAGCCGTCAGTTGTCCAAACTCGAACAATCCCCGGCAACGGCGCCAAAAACTTGGTGCATGAAATTGCAATCACACTTTTGCAATTCCGCACAACTAACCAGCAAGTGCACTGGGTCGTCCAAGTAATACCTTACGTGAGTAAGGGTCGATCCCACAGAGATTGTCGGCTTGAAGCAAGCTATGGTTATCTTGTAAATCTTAGTCAGGATATCAATAATTATCAGGATTGATTGTGAAAAGTAAAAGAACATGAAATAAGTACTTGTTTTGCAGTAATGGAGAATAGGTTGAGGTTTTGGAGATGCTCCATCTTCTGAATCTCTGCTTTCCTACTGTCTTCTTCTTCAAGCACGCAAGGCTCCTTCCATGGCAAGCTGTATGCAAGGGTTTCACCGTTGTCAATGGCTACCTCCCATCCTCTCAGTGGAAATGTTCAACGCACCCTGTCACGGCACGGCTATCCATCTGTCGGTTCTCAATCAGGCTGGAATAGAATCCAGTGATTCTTTTGCGTCTGTCACTAACGCCCAGCCCTCAGGAGTTTGAAGCTCGTCACAGTCATTCAGTCATTGAATCCTACTCAGAATACCACAGACAAGGTTTAGACCTTCCGGATTCTCTTGAATGCCATCAGTTCTAGCTTATACCACGAAGATCCTGATTAAAGAATCCAAGAGATATCTACTTAATCTAAGGTAGAACGGAGGTGGTTGTCAGGCACACGTTCATAGTTGAGAATGATGATGAGTGTCACGGATCATCACATTCATCCGGTTTAAGAACAAGTAATATCTTAGAATGGAAGCAAGCATGATTGAATGAAAAACAGTAGTAATTGCATTAATCCATCAAGACACAGCAGAGCTCCTCACCCCCAACCATGGGGTTTAGAGACTCATGCCGTGGAAGGTACACAAAGAAACGTGTAAAGTGTCATGAGGTACAGATACAATGTCAAAAGATCCTATTAATAGTGAACTAGTAACCTAGGGTATACAGAAATGAGTAAAATGACGTAAAAATCCACTTCTGGGTCCACTTAGTGTGTGCTTGGGCTGAGCATTGAAGCTTTCATGTGTAGAGACTTTTTCTGGAGTTAAACGCCAGCTTTTATGCCAGTTTGGGCGTTTAACTCCAATTTTTATGCCAGTTCCAGCGTTAAACGCTGGGAATTCTGAAGCTGATTTGCAATGCCGGTTTGGGCCATCAAATCTCGGGAAAAATTTGGACTATTATACATTGCTGGAAAGCCCAGGATGTCTACTTTTCAACGCCGTTGAGAGCGCGCCAATTGGGCTTTTGTAGCTCCAGAAAATCCACTTCGAGTGCAGGGAGGTCAGAATTCAACAGCATCTGCAGTCCTTTTCAGCCTCTGAATCAGATTTTTGCTCAGGACCCTCAATTTCAGCCAGAAAATACCTGAAATCACAGAAAAGCACACAAACTCATAGTAAAGTCCAGAAAAGTGAATTTTAACTAAAAACTAATAAAAATATAATAAAAACTAACTAAAATATACTAAAAACATACTAAAAACAATGCCAAAAAGCGTATAAATTATCCGCTCATCACTTACACTACATCTTATCGTGATATGATAATGAACTTTTCAATTTGTACACATCACTCCTCAGTTAAATATGCTATAGGCTTACACGGTTAAATTTTGCTTCACAAAAGGGGACTAAAGTAGGAAAAAAGTTGAAAATGAGAACAAACAAACTGAAAGTCAGCAAAACACAATCCAATGGACATAAAAGGTAGTTTCAACTTCCAGCAAGTAAAGTATCTGTATATATAAGTTTTCAACTCATAACCAATTAGACATAAACCAATGGTTGCGTCGCAAGGAAACATGCTTACCTCCCACGTTGCGGCTGATAGTGTTTCACTGGATTCACTCTCTTTTAGCGGCCTTGTTTCTATCCAAGGGCAATCAATGCTCCCTTCTCCTAACCATGCCAAATACTACTAGGAAAGCAAGCAAAACCTAGAATTTGAATCTAGCATGTAGTTGAGAGAGTTTTAATTTATCATAAAAAGCAAAAATAGTGCAATCACAAATCATATGAAATGACCAAAGATTAGATTGAAACCACAAATTCTACCTATGACTAATCCACAATATAAACTCAAGAGCTAACTAAAAGCATTGTTAAATACTCAATTGAAGAGCTAATTCACAATATAATATGAGCAAAAGTATATATGTAATGTACTATTTTAATATACTATAGTTTTCATCCTTACATGATGAAGGAAACTTAAACTTAATTATCCTCCCACATATAACTAAAGTCTTCCAAAAAATCATCACGTGATTCCAAAATGTATGTAGTGGTTGATTCACAAAAATAAATGAAAAACATGAGAAGTAAATTACTATGCTAACACTCATATATCACATATGAAATAACTAACTCAAACTAATTAAAAAATATCAAGCATTAAATTACATACACGACTAACAATTTTTGACTCAACTTCCACATTCCAAAGTTGTTGTTAAGTCAATGAAGGAAGATCACAAAATGATAATGAAGCTCAATGCTTGATTTGAAATTTCAAATTCCTTCCCAATTTTGGGGCATAACAAGGAATCAGGACAATATTCATGGCCCAGAAACAGATTAATTAGAAACAAAAACATATGTGACAAGTCTGGAATTTGTTTGAAGCATCTCTACTTTTACATTTTTAAACATTATTACTAAGCAAAATCAATCATAGATGCATGAATGTAACGAGTAATTAAATTTGCAGAAGCAGAATTAAACACATGCTAAGTAAATATAAACCACTTTTCCACGTTACTATTCACAAAAACTAATCTTAGATAAATCAAAGTCATCAGTGATGAAGCTCGCAAATGCTGAACCAATCTAATTGACAAATGAGCTAACATTTAACCAATCTAACTGAAAAATTAGCTAATTTTTAACCAATCCAACTGATTTCTTCAACTGTGAAATATTACCAGTCTCTGCCTATGCTTCTAACTTTCTATTAATCTAACAGATCCTAAGCTTTTCAGATACTAAACTACTAAACATAAATCACTAAATTTCAGCATTGTTAAATACTCAATTGAAGAGCTAATTCACAATATAATATGAACAAAAGTAAAACATCAAAGCGGAGACTATAATAAAACCTAATGATAAGAGCATTTTTAATGTCAAACTTGTACTGCAATAGCAATAGAAATAAGAGAATGCAAAGAAAAAAAATTAAACAAATTCGGTTGAAGCATTTCATTAAACATGTTGAATATTGTGGTTGAAAGAGAAGAAATGGTTACCGAAAAGAGCCCAGAGATTAAAGAGCTCCTGCTGAATTTAATCACACATTAAATTTACATCTCATAAAGAGGCAATATCAAAGCTAATCTAATAAAATAGATCGATGAACAAGAAATTAAAAAATTTGAATCCATATATGTTAACACATCATGTCATCAATCATCGATTAATCAGAAAACAAGATCTTGAGAGAGGAACAGAAACTAGATGAGAGCAGATCAGTGGAGAAAACTGAGCGAAGGCGAGAGAGTTCAGAGGCAGTGACGGAGACTGGGGGATCAGAGCAGAGAGCAAAGTAGCGGCAGCGAAAGTAGATTTGAAGCAAAAACAGAGCAACGGCAAGAGCGGCACAAAAGAGCAAAAGAGAGTAGATCGAAGACGAGCTCAGAGGTGGCGAACGACAAATGCTAACTTCCTAGAGATTCAGATTCAGATCCAGAGTTTACCTGGCCCTTAAATATGTTCCTCAAATAAACAATAAAGGTCATTAAAAGAGTTTACCTGGCCCTTATCCAGAAGATATCGACAAAGGGACTCCAAATCATCAATTCTACCAAATCCTTCAGCTTCTTTTTCATAGTAGTAGCTGAAATCAATGAATAGATAAAATGCCCCCAGCATGTGGGAAGAAAGAGTACACATTTATGTAGCAGAACAATAACCATATTAGGAAGAGACAAAACACAGAGAATAACTATTAGGGAATTAACAAAAACATAATTGAGTTTTCTCAAACCTGGGGTTCTAATATTTTAAGACCCTCCATTTCCCTAAAACTTTTAACCAAGAAATCTCGTCCCTACAAGATGAGAAAATTAGAATTTTCTTGGTATTCTAATATTACACATGATAAAAAACTGAGAAAAGGGAGTAACATCATTTGCTGCCAGCAGACCTGAACCACAAGAGCTTCACCGAACGTCCTAAAATCTGTGGCATAGAGAGGTTCAACTGTTAAACCAAAACCAAAAGAAGAGCCAGCCAAATTGAGTTTCCCTATTCAAAGCTCAAATTCCTCTTCCCTAAGGCCATTTCGGCAGCCTCTTCCTCCTCATCATCAAGCACAAAGTACTCATTCTTCTCTACAGGCCTAAACATACAGAACATCACCATGTAAAATGCAATGCTCGCGGTCTCCTCGGTCGCATTGCTCACCCACTGGTACTTATAATTAAAAGATTCAGTATAATGCTATTCTTGCTTTTTCAATACTTAGAATAAATACATCAATGGAAAATTATAAAATTAAACAATCTAGAAGAAAAAAATTAATCTAAACAGAATTTGAAACCTTGTCGAAATTTCAGTGTCTTAGTGGATCCTCTTGATGAAGTAAACACATCCTCAATATCAGCGAACTATAGCACCTTCTTTAAAACCCTCATACTTTATTGATATAAAAAATTAGGCAGGAATAAAATACAAGGAGACATCTTCAATTATATATAAAAGTCGTGAAACTTCAATGCTAACAAATCTGTACAAGCATAACAAAGTCATAGTATCCCCTATTTTCAAATTTGAATCATGATTATACAAAACTTTGATCTTCCTAAAACCTAAATTTGCATATTTCCTCCCTGGAGATTAAGTGTATCATAGATATAAAATAAAAAATTGAAAAATAAAGAAGACATATATACCGTTGATGGCCTGAGTGATTGATTCGAAATCCATGAAAGTATTGGTTGCTCTGTCGTGAGAGCCCTGAATTAGAATGATCGGGTCGTGATTTGACCGCAGAATGTGAAAAGAACAGAATAGATTAAGGTTTCATACTCGTGAAAGAGGGGAAGCGAAGGACAAGGAGGACGGTGAATGGCGAATGGTGAACGGCAATCGGTGAATGGCGAATGGCGAACAGAGAATGGAGAATGGCGAACGCAAACTGCAATGCGATGAAGGCTAAGCTGTGGTGATACTTTCTCATGTCCTCTTCTCATATCAAACGAGCGTGAATAAGGTAGAAGAAATAGGAAGTAAATGAAAAAGTGTAAGAAATATAGTCTCAAGATAGTGACTAGTGACAGTTAAAAAATTTGATGCAAAAGTGTCACAGTATTGCTAAATAGAGACACTTATTTTAAGTGTCGTAAAATAAGCGTAGCTATATATTCAATTTGTTGTAGTGGCTGTTAACACACTAGCGTCTTTTCTTTCTTTCTTCCAACTGTACAACCTCATTGAAGACGCCCATGTAACAAAGAGAAACCTGACATATTTCCAATAAAAAATTCAACTCTTCCCACACAACAAGCTTCTCTTCCCTTGTATGCGCACCATACACCAAGCAAACAGTACAAATAAAAATTGTTGTTTGTCAATTTTCCTTCTATACACAACCATCTCTCCCCTTTGTAACAATCACTCAACCTAAACATCATAACATCCCACATTATTAATAAACCTCCAGAAGCACTTTTCGATCCCACAAATTCCAAACTCACCGCATCATTACCTCAAAATTACACTACATCAAACTTAGAAATCACCTCTTTTTTGTCTCTATCAATCCTAACATATTCACGTTACTTTTACGCTTAAAGTTTTTACCATTTTTCACTTTCCAACACCTCCTAAATCCCTCATATTTTATGAACTAAAATCGGTTAAAAACCTTTATTATACACCTTATTTCGGTTTTTGGGGCGGAACCTTCTTGCTTTCTCTTTCTGTTTTGCTTGCCTTCTTTTTTGTGACAATACTTCATTCTGAGTTTGGAGAATAGCCATAATGCCCTCATCCTCGTCATATAAAATAGCTCTTGATTTGACAGCCAGATCCCAAGCAGCCCTATTTTCAACTATATCTTTAACAAGAAATTAAGATTTAAATATTTTATAAAAACACTTTGTATTTAAACATGTGAAAAAAATAGAATTAAAACTAATGCATTCAATGATATTGAGAAATTTAAATTTGTATTAAAAAAAGAGAAAAAAAAACTAGTGAATGGACTACTTTGAGACATTCAATTTCAGAGATTAAAATGAGTCACTTAATAAAAAGTGAGTGATAAACCATTATTTTATGATTTATATTGTGTTTAATTGAGTGGTTTTATCAAGTCTTTACCCACTTATTCATATGATTATCATGATATTACAATTCTTTCCCAAAGTTGTTCTATGGTTGAAAACCTGCTTCCTAGAGATCTTTTTATTGCATATTTTAATTCTCTTTTATACCATTTGATGCTGTGATCCGTGTGTTAAATGTTTCAGGTTTCATAGGCAGGAATGGCTTAGAGAATAGAGAGGAAGCTTGCAAAAATGGAAGGAACACAAGAAATCAAGGAGATGACCAGCGAACATCGACGCAGACGCATGGCTCACGTGACCGCGCGAAATGTAGAAGATCGCAGTGACGCGTTTGCATGCCTGACGCGAACGCGTGGATTGAAATCTGCACAGATGACGCGAACGCATGGACGACGCGTACGCATGGCGAGGAAAAACGCTGGATGGCGCGAATGCGTGGACGACGTGTACGAGTGACATGCGCGATATGCAGAATTTACAGAAATCGCTGGGGGCGATTTTGGGCCACATTTTGACCCAGTTTTCGACCCAGAAACACAGACTAAATCCAGGGAACATGCATAGACTCGAGTGAGATTCTCATTAGGATAGTTTTTAGTTTTTAGATTAGATTTTACTCATCCTCTAGGTTTTCTCTCTACACATTCATAGCTCTTAGAATTTTATTTGCTTTTGGAATTGGATATTGAGAAGAGTTGTTACCTCCGCCAAGACTTCGTCATTCTAGTTTGTTTTCTTACTTTTCACTTATTCTTTCATATCCTTAATTTGTCCAGAGTTACAATTGGATTATTTTTATAGTTTATTAATACAAGAACTATTTTTATTTTTAATTGATCTTTTTAATTATTATTTTTCATGTCTTTCTTTATTTTCCTTTTTAATTTTGTGAAGTCTACATTCATGATAATAGAGTAGTTCTCCAACTTGATTGGGAGTTGATTAAAAAAAAAATCTTGAGTTGGAATACTCAAGAGTCAAATTGTAATTGGGTTTGTTGTTGGTTGACTCTCTAGTCACTAACGCTAATCCTTCCCAAGGGAAAGGATTAGAACTTGTGAATAGAAGTTGACTCACAACTTACTTGACTTTTCTTTATTCAGTAAAGGATAACTAAGTGGAAACAACTACCAATTATCAATTAATCTTGAGAAAAATCCAACAAGGATAGAACTTCCAATTAATCTTCTCCCGGTCAAGATCTTTATTTAAATTACATAAATTCTCTTATTTATTTTCCTATTTCTCAAACTCAAAACTTTTTGAAAAACCTCTGACCAATAAGCTGCACTCTTTTGTCAACTCGTTGGGAGACAACCTAGGATTCATACTCCCAGTATTTTTATTCTAATTTTGTGACAACCCTTTTAAATTGATAAGCGGATTTTCACTGGTTAAGAACTCTACTTGCAACGTATTTATTCCATTAAATTCTTAATCGGTCAATTTCTGCCTCCGTCAGTGAGGGACTAATTTGGTACAACTACAATCATGATATAGTAGATGCACTATAAGACAAACACTGAATACCGTTGGATTAAACGCCAGACGTTAGCAGTGGGTTTACCGACGAATATATCGGCAAATTTGGTAATAAATTCACCGAGTAAAAATGTTACCGTTAGATATGATTTTTTTACGGTATATTCGCAATAATTGGAGGAAAAAAAAGAAAATTTGGTGTGAATATTACCATCTTATTTATTCACCGGTAATCCAAATTAGTGCAACGCTACATTTTGGTCACTCACAAAGCATTATCGTTGGATTTATCCGCCGGTAAATACGGCGGTAATCTTGTCCTAAATTCAAATCACCAACCTTCTCCCCCTTCATTTTTGAATTACACACTCTCTCTGACCTACTCCCTTCTTTCTCCCAAAAATCACCTTCGGAAGCCTCCTCCGGCAGCGTCAGCCACCACCAACAGCGTCGAAAGACCGCGTGGACTCGGTTGGCGCTCCTTGCGTCTCGTTAGTCACTTTGTTGCCTCCATTTTTGTCGCTCCCGCCGCTGCTCCCTGTGTTGCCGGAGCTGCCTCCTTCCTCCCTCCAAGTAGTTTGGTTTTCCTCCTCCCTCTACCTTTTTACTTTATTTTTTGCTACAAATTTTCAAACTTCTTGTAACGTATTTCAAAGTTTACTTTATTCATGTGTTATTTTTTTCTTTGCTTGGGATTAGAAAGGAATGTTATTTCAGTATGAGGCTGAGCTTAATGCTTTTCTTGAGTTCCTTATTTGGCACTTCTCAATTTAGGTATATTAGCCTACTCCAGGGGTTGCTCTCATGAATCTCAGATACAGAATGTAACGACCTAATTTCTAGCCCGTCATGACCAAGGCTAGCAGTCAGGCGCTACTATTTAGCTGACTTTAGAGACTCTAGACCATATATTAAGTGCATACATATGAGCCTATAGCCTTAGTCGAGAATCGTGTATCTAGTCACACATATTGGAATAATTTTAAGTTAAGCAGTTAATACAAAAAACGAAAAAGCATAGCAAAGCATAATCATATCATACATGAAACGCCCACAGGCTTAATTCATTACAAGACTTAAGTTCGTACTTAATTACTTATTATAATATGTACATACTTCATTTTAATGCTTACATGTCCCGGCTCACAAGAGCCACCCTAGTCTAAAATTTGATCTATTTATTAAATAAATACAAAAGAGCTAGCCCTCTAAAAAGACTACTACTACTACTACTAATAGATATCTGAAAACTGCTGAGTCAATATGCTAAAGCGAGGGAATCACTCTGACGTGCCAATGATATTACTACTGCTCGCATCCTCTGTGTAGTCCTCTCCTTGGTCTCAAAAGAACTAGAGTACAGATTCGTCATCATCTAATTAATCCATGCCTCTGAGCTCTACTCTATTGAAGGTACGGAACCATAGCTTTCGGAAATTCTTATCCCATCAAATCCTGGCTCGACTACAGGGGATAGTGGTGGAGCGTCGGACATAGGTATATCGGGAACCACTTGATCCTCTTGGGTACGTCAACGATCGAGGACTCCAGTATTGGCTCTGCCATGTTCAAAGGGTAAGGAGAGAAAGGATACTGGCCTCTGCCGGGGTGAAGCTTGAATAGCAATGTATCATAGGGCATGTCAGGGTCAAACTCTTGGCTGAGCAGAGGGTGAGAGAAAGGACGGTCGAGAAGATAGTTGGTGCGTATACGCGGATGATGTGAGGATTAATGCTGGTCTAGAATTTTTCAATAGAATTACATTGCAAACATAGTCCAAGCCAACAATTAACTCTCAATAAAAGTTTAAAAGATTGTCACAATACAAACCAAAATAACCGGGAGTGTTATTCCAGGGTCGTTCTCCTTAGAAATTGCAATCGAGTTTTCAATTATTGGCTATGAGGAAATAAAAAATTTTGGTTGAAATAAACAAAAAATATAAATTGCAAGAAATTAAATGAGCATGCAAGGAAGGAATTAAACTAAAGGCAATTAAAACAAAGGAGAGGAAAATTCAAATACTAAAATGAGACTTGGCAAGGGATGAGAGTTAAGATTTTCTATCCTTGTCATTGACCACAAACATGGCAATTATAAAGAGTTAATCCCACTTAGTCAACCCTAACATCAAGGATAAGTCAAATAAGCATAATTGATTTCAATCCACATATCCTAACCAACTCACTAATTAACTTAGAGACTAGCGTTAGTGGAAATCAAATCAACTAACAACCCTAAATTACCAATCAATATTTGACATCAATGACTCAAGGTCACCTAAGTCCTCAATCCCAAGCTAAGAGTGTGAAAAACTACTCAACAAATAAAAGAGGCATTTTATCAAACACTTGGCATGCATAAAAGGAAAAACATGGTAAATTACATAAATAATAAAACCTAAGCTACCCATTGCAAGAAAATGATAACTAAAACAAGCATAAAAGAAACATAAAACATCAAATTACATTAAATGGAATAAAATTAACAAGAGTTCATGAACATAAAAGCAACAAAAATGGATGAAATTAACAAGTAAACTAAGAAAACTAAGATGCTAAAATAAGAAATTGTAATTGAAAATAAATCAAAGCAAGCTCAAAATCTAAATCTATGGAGAAAACTAAATCTAAAATCCTAAATTCTAGAGAGAAGAGAGAGCTTCTCTCTCTAGAAATCTAACCTAAACCTATCATAATTGCTTTCTCTTGATTCTTCTTGAGTTTGACTTCAAATACTTCAAAAATGAGTTGGATTAGACCCAAAAAGTCCTTGAATCGCAACCCATGTGTTCACTTAAGTGAAGTCACGTGCTGGTAAGCATGCATACGCATGAGGCGTGCACACGCATGAATTAGCAAATTTCCAAACACATGCGTACGCACGATAGTGTGCGTATGCACAACTTGATATTCATGCGTGTGCATAAAGCGTGCATACACATGACCCTGAAATGCTCCAAACTTAATTTTTTCATGAATTCTCCTCTTTGTATGATTTTTCTTCACTTCTATAATATATCATTGCCTTCTAAGGCTGAAATCACTTCAACAAACACATCAAGACATTGAATGGGATTAAAGTGAATTAAGGTGATAGGCACAGAAGTTCCTTTGTTTCTCCTCTCTCACTCACAGTTTTTATCTTTCTCTTTATGGTAAAATTTTATTAAATTTTTGTTTAGTAATTATCTTAAATAAAATCTAAAGTCTAACTTAATTAAATGTGGTAAAGAGGGCTGAAAAAATTAGAGAGGAATGGGTTGATAATAAGAGAGAAGGGATGTGATTTTGATAAAATACAGTCAGCGTCATAATGATGTGTTTATCCGTAGTTAACCGCGATTAATTACTCGTAGTTAAAAACACAGCAGCGAGGAGTGAGAGTCTAAGATAATATCAGCCCAGAGATTGAGAAAGGGGGCCAAGTTACTTGGATATCAAGCAAGAGGATTCGGGACCTCTAAGAGTCGTTTGTGGAATATTAGGCAGAAATTCGGTTCGAATAACTTTTACTGGGCGGTAAAACAATTAGCAGAAAATATTTATTATTAAAGAAGTAAATCATGAAGGAATAGCTTATATAAATCTAGAAACATATTTACATGGATAAAAATTACTTTTACCACTGGTTCTGAGGTTTTCGGTTACTAGAATTTTTCTTGGCGCACACAAAATCGTCACTAAAAGTGTTTTTGCGGCTCAAAAGTTTTTGGTTTGGTAACTGTTCCGAGGGTTACCTGACACTGTAGGTCGATCTTGGATGAGATCGTCTGTGTTGGTCGGAACCGACGTGTCCGGCAGGTGGGTATCGGTCGGAGCTGGTGTGTCCGACTTGTTGGACTTGGTGGTGGTGCTGATCCTTCGTCCCCGGAGGGTGGGGGGTACCTGCAAGAGACTTCGATGCTTAAGTTAGCAAGGGTATTAAGCAGGTATTAAGTAGAATCAGAGTATCAGTTATACCTGGGTGCTCCAGTGTATTTATAATGGTGAGATGTGGCCTCTTGTGGATAAGATAAGTTAGTTATCTTATCTTATCTTTATCTTTATCTTTCAGTGAGGTCATCTTTAAGGGAACCGCCTTTATCTCTATGGGCTTGGACTGCCCTTGGATTTGGGGCGCGTTCCTCTATTTGGGCCCTTCGTTTGGGCTTTCCTGTGACTTGGCCGAACTCTTTGAGAAGAGGTTGGGTTGTCCTGACCTGAAGAGGTCGGTCGCTTTGTCTGTCGAACATCCCGGGTCGGACAGCTCGACCCAGGGTATGAACAGTAACTAAGACAATGGTAAGAGAGTATTTAATATCCATTAATCAAATTTGACTTGGAGAAATTAAGTACTTTCATAAAGCCAAATTTGATCTCATAAATCTCTTTTTCTATTTAATTTTTATTTTTTTAAATAACAAAAAAAATTATTTACTGAAAATCTGATTCTTACACGAGAATTAGCATGCAACCGTATCCAAAGTCCAAACAAAAAGGTAAAATAAAATTACCAGTTAACACATACATGTACTTTCATTTGTGTGCATTTTCTCTAATATTTTTCTCAATTTGCTCTGATAAGATGTTCATGCTAGCAAATTTCTTATAATGCTTATTTAATGATAATTTTTCTTCACAGTTAGAACTGGTTTGGAGGGACTAGAAGTTACTGTAGCTCAGAAAGTTTGGTATTGTATAATCTTTTTCTGCTTTTCGAAGATGGGATGATATTGAGCAGGTATAGATTTTTTTTGTAGTCTTTTTGGGACCTCACTACAATCTTGTTTTGTAAACCTGCATATGGGTATTGGAATGAATATAATTAATTTATGTTTTTTTAGAGGTCATTAGCACATCGTATATGGATCTTGCTACAACGCATAGAAGGAATTTACAGAGCTACTTCATTTGGAAACTTGTTAATTTTTCTGAATATGAGTCGCGCAGTTAGCTTTGAGTATATGAACCGACAATTAGTTTGGAATGAATTTTCGATACCATTTCTTGTCTCTTAATTTTTTTCTCCATTTTTGGTTGGATATTGCATGTTAAATCATAAGTGTGATTTTTTCTTTTGATTTCTATTAAGAATTGAGACAAATTAATGTGAAAGATGTGGATAGCTTGCTGATTGGACCATATTAAATCAATCAAAGGGGTGCCGCTTTCTACTTTTCAATTTTTCATATGATATAACCCTGATTTTTTAAGAATATTAGTGTTATATCGAAAATAATATTTTTGATAAAGATGTTATTGAATTATTTGACAAGCCAATGTTCGACAAGTTAGACTTCGATCATTGTTAAGTGCTAAAATATTAGAATCGATGAACCTCCAAATATATATTAGAATTAACTTTGAATTGGAGCCAATGAGGTACTTCGTTAGGTACTCTCTGTTAATCGATTGACGCAAATGTGGAAATCGAAGAGGCAGACTCGACGGAGGTCAGCTGATCGAAGAAAAGGTTACTGGTATCGAAGATGGTAGATAGAAAACCAAATCGAAGGATTCATTGAAGATGGTCAATCGATGAAAGAGAGGATTTTGATCGATTAGGACTCATCAAGAAAGAGTGAAACAATCGAAGAAGTGAAAAAGTTAATAAGTGAAGATGGTTAGTGGCAGTTACAGACATCATTCAAGGAGAGTGGAAACAGTTATTCAAGGATTAACGCACGTGAAAGTTATATCTGAATTTGATTGAAGACTTCTATAAATACGTGAAAGATCGAAGGAACAAAGGTTGGAATCTTTTCGGAGAAAACACTCACACTCACTCACATCCCCAGCGACTTTTTGAGTCAGTCAAGAGTCTGTTTCTTTGAAGAGTTCTTTCCATGTCTTGACTTTTCATTTAAATTCTCTGCAACTTTCCTTTTCATACAATTTATCTTCTTTGCAATGTCATTTCGATTCCCTTAAATTCAGCAACTTTTACCTTTTTCAATCTTTACCTTTTAATTTGTCCTTTACTTTTCCAAACACTTTTCCTTTCTGCAATTTCATTTCTCTTTTATTTAAGTCATTTAAATTTTAATGTTCATTTCGAATTTCTGCAAAGCTTTGTTTCTTCTTCTTCGTCACTGTCAAAGGCATGGACTTTGATGCAAAATAAAATTGGTACTCACAAAGAGGAGTAGGTTTCGCTCCCAGACCATTAGATATCGAACTACCATCGATTTGCTAAAAATCGACAAAACAAATTGGCGCTCCCAGTGGGACAATTTTAAAATTTAATTGTGTCAAAATATTTTGTTTTCCACTGTTTCATTATACATGCAGTGTTGATATTTGGTACATGCGATTAAGAAGTGGTAGAATTGTTACCATGTCTGAAGAAATTTCAAATTGCAATGCAGAAATAAGTAATAACGCCCCCAATAACTGATATACAAACTTCTGCAGATTTGATTTCACATGCAGAGTTTAATTTTGAGGAGAATATTGCAGTTATTGATGCAAGTGTTGGTGGTAGTGGGCAAAATTCACGTCCTAGGATCACCCCAGTACAGAATCAACCGCAAGTAATCACAGGTTGGCCTCCTTTTGGCCTTCCTCCTGGCTATGCACCTCCCATAGGCAATTACACATTTCCAATTAGATTTGAAAATGTGCCAGGTACAGTTTCTAACCAACCTTCTGATGAGCGGATAATTTATACGCTTTTTGGCATTGTTTTTAGGTAGTTTTTAGTAGGATCTAGCTACTTTTAGGGATGTTTTCATTAGTTTTTATGTAAAATTCACATTTCTGGACTTTACTATGAGTTTGTGTATTTTTCTGTCATTTCAGGTATTTTCTGGCTAAAATTGAGGGACCTGACCAAAACTCTGATAAGGAAGCTGACAAAGGACTGCTGATGCTGTTGGATTCTGACCTCCCTATACTCGAAATGGATTTTCTAGAGCTACAGAAATTTCAATGGCGCGCTCTTAACGGCGTTGGAAAGTAGACATCCAGAGCTTTCCAGCAATATATAATAGTCCATACTTTATTCGAGATTAGACGACGTAAACTGATGTTCAACGCCAGTTCCATGCTGCATTCTAGAGTCAAACGCCAGAAACACGTCATAAACAAGAGTTAAACGCCAAAAACATGTTACAACTTGGCGTTTAACACCAAGAGAAGCCTCTGCACGTGTAAAGCTCAAAGCTCAGCCCAAGCACACACCAAGTGGGCCCCGAAAGTGGATTTCTGCATCAATTACTTATTTTTGTAAACCCTAGTAACTAGTTTAGTATAAATAGAACTTTTTACTATTGTACTAGAGCTCTTTTGACAATATAGTCTCTTGACCATTTGGTCTTTTGATCATTCATGGGGGCTGGTCATTTGGCCATCCCTGGACTTTCATCACTTATGTATTTTCAACGGTGGAGTTTCTACACACCATAGATTAAGGGTGTGGAGCTCTGCTGTACCTCGAGTTTTAATGAAATTACTACTATTTTCTATTCAATTAAGCTTATTCTTGTTCTAAGATATCCGTTGCACTTCAACCTGATGGATGTGATGATTCGTGACACTCATTATCATCCATCCTTATGAACACGTGATTGACAACCACTTCCGTTCTACCTTAGAACGAGCGCATATCTCTTGGATTCCTTGATCAGAATCTTCGTGGTATAAGCTAGAATTATTGGCGGCAATTCCTGAGAATCCGGAAGGTCTAAACCTTGTTTGTGGTATTCTGAGTAGGATTCAGGGATTGAATGTCTGTGACGAGCTTCAAACTCGCGATTGTTGGGCGTGATGATAAACGCAAAAGAATTAATGGATTCTATTTCGACATGA
Organism: Arachis hypogaea; assembly: GCF_003086295.3. Lineage (NCBI taxonomy): Eukaryota > Viridiplantae > Streptophyta > Magnoliopsida > Fabales > Fabaceae > Arachis > Arachis hypogaea. Next base: position 85,912,297 of record NC_092039.1, read on the forward strand.
TCAAGAACCGACAGATGATTAGCCGTGCTATGATAAGAGCATTTGGACCTTTTTTCACTGAGAGGATGGGAAGTAGCCATTGACAACAGTGATGCCCTACATACAGCTTGCGATGGAAAGGAGTATGAAGGATTGAAAGTAAGAAAGCAGTATGTTGCAGAGATTCAACAGGGACAAAGCATCTCCATACACTTATTTGAATTTCCACCAATGATTTACATAAGTATTTCTATCTTTATTTTATACTTTATTTATTATAATTTTTTAAAACTCCATAATCATTTGAATCAGCCTAACTGAAATCTACAAGATGACCATAGCTTGCTTCATACCAACAATCTCCGTGGGATCGACCCTTACTCACGTAAGGTTTATTACTTGGACGACCCAGTGCACTTGCTGGTTAGTTGTGCGGAGTTGTGAAGAACGTGCTGAGTTAGTAGATGCGCATACCAAGTTGAATGCCATTGTTAGAGATCACAATTTCGTGCACTACCTTCTTTCTCATATCCTAATGTTAATCGAGATTACCAAGTGGGCACCTCGTTGAATAATTCAGGATCAATGGCTGAGTTTCGACAATATATTGATGAAGGCCATCATGATTTAGTCAACTTGTTGACTCACCAGATGACTACTATTCTGAATCCTATCCTGGCTGACAATGAGTTAAAATATGATCGACTGGTTAAACAAGTCGAAAGAATTGCTTGAATTGTTTATTATGATGAGGGGCAGCCTATTCCCCAAGATTTGGTAGTAAATCAAGAGAACATAGGATATAATGAGGAGAATATATTTAACAATCCTGAAAAGAAAGAAAATATCTCTTGTCTTGTTCGACAAGATCAAAATGCTGATGAAGTTTTGAATAGACTTCACACACAGTGTGGATATCATTACCAGGTGACAAGGATTGTCGAGGATGCCCTCAATGGAATGGGTATCAACGTGGGTCTCATGTATCGACCATATTTTGTTTCTACTTTTTCTTTTGCAGTGCAAAATGACAGAAGTGCCAATGGGTGTAAAAAATCTCAAAATAATTACAAAATTTGCAGAAGAGGCTGGAGAGTCAATTGTCGAGCATATAGCTCGCTATATGGTCGAATTAGGAAATTTAGCAGATAATGAAAACCTGAGAATGAAGTTTTTTCCTGCTTCATTAACAAAAAATGCTTTCACTTGGTTTTCAAATCTGAGACCTAGTTCGAGTTTAACGTGGGTACAATTGGAAAATGCTTTTCATGCTCAATTTTATAAAGCAGAATTGAATGTCTCATTGACAGATTTGCTTGCAATAGAACGAGCTGATGGAGAATCGATAGATGACTATATATTTCGATTCAAAAATGCTCACAATCAATGTTATGTGTCGGTCCCTGAAAGCGAGATCGTCAGAATAGCCATCAAAGGTCTTGGCTTGTATATGTGTCAAAAATTACTCAATATGCATATTCCCGATTAAGCCTATTTGGCTTAGAGAGTTCGACAAGTTAAAATAATGAAAGAAGAAAAGAAGAAAGAAAGAGAATGGTTGAATATGAGTTTGTCGAAAATAATATTCAATGATGATAAGTATTTTTGCTTTTGTCCATCTAGCAAAAAAATAAAAAATAAAAAAATCATCAAAAATAATATTTTTGACAAGTTATTGTTGAAATTCTTCGAGAAGCCAATATTCGACAAATTCGAACCTTATCAAGCTACAGGTGCATATTGGAACACTTTGGAAGGAATTGCGTACTCTATTAAGGTATGCACGAGTATGTCTGTAAAAAGAAGTTCTTGAAAAGCGGTTATTGGCAGTTGTTAGATATAACTGTGGAAAAGAGAAAAAATCTTTATTCAACTTTGAAACTCTATAAAGTTGATCAAATTTCAGATACGAAAAAGCTTCTATGTTCACTTTGGAAATTGTGAAGTCGGAAATTTGAAAAAAGAAAAAATTTTCTTGATTATGATATTTTTGAATCATCAAATGTGTGAATTCTTTGATCACAATGATCCGAGAAGGGAAAGGAAAATTACCATAATTTGGGTAATATGTTGTCATACAAAATTTCGATGAAGTATCGAAAATGAATACGGCTGAAAATATTCAACAAAATGTCGAATATCCAATAGTTCGACAAACAGCCACTTTGCCTCAAGAGGTCGAAAAGAAATACTTAGGGGCATTTCTTATATCGAATATAATTTTTCTTCGAAAAATTAAAAATTTTTTATTATCCTTGACTCTTCAAGAATGGCATGATGCTTCACTAATATTTTGTCATGCACTACGTAAAAATATTTGTGAAAATGTGTACAATATTTGAAATTGATCAAATAATTATTTGGGGTCAGTTTCAAATTGATCAGGCCATTGAAGATCAGTTTCGACAAAGAAGAGCTATTGGGGTTAGATGGATCAAGAATTGGCAAGAGTTTGATGATGGAGAAAATGAGAGAATATCAACAGCAACAGGCTCGACGTAATTATTCTAGTCGAAGCCGTGATAGAAATACCATCTTTTCGAGATCGAATTGGTGATAACCAAAGTGGTCGACAGTTGCATCATGTTCCTTCTACTTCGACTGATCGAGGTAAAGCTGTTGAAACTCCATTCCTAAAAATGGATTAGCTATGTCGAGAAAAATTTTGAGGAAGAAGATGAAGAAATGACTGGTACCGTTCTCGAAAATATTGAATTATAGTAAGTATTTATATTTTCTTCCTTCTAATCGAGAAAATAAATACTTAGGGGGCATTTGTTATATCGAAAATAATATTTTTGATAAAGATGTTATTGAATTATTTGACAAGCCAATGTTCGACAAGTTAGATTTCGATCATTGCCAAGTGCAAAAATATTAGAATCGATGAACCTCCAAATATATGTTAGAATTAACTTTGGATTGGAGCCAATGAGGTACTCCGTTAGGTATTCTCTGTTAATCGATTGACACAAATGTGGAAATCGAAGAGGCAGACTCGACGGAGGTCAGCTGATCGAAGAAGAGGTTACTGGTATCGAAGATGGTAGACAGAAAACCGAATCGAAGGATTCATCGAAGATGGTCAATCGATGAAGGAGAGGATTTTGATCGATTAGGACTCATCAAGAAAGAGTGAAACAATCGAAGAAGTGAAAAAGTTAATAAGTTTTCACAAGCTAAATGTCTAGTCTTTGTTCTGTTTTTTAGGTGCGATGTGAACTCTGAGTTGAAGATTTTAAACAAATCTTTCTTTTATTTATTTTTTTGAGTTACTTTATGATTTTGTCAAGAAATTGTTGAAATGTCTTTCTTTTGTGCTGCAAATTGTAACTTAGAAAAATAAGAAGCAGAAAAGAACAATAGTTTTTAAATATTCTGTTGTTCGTATGTGGATAAGTGATGAGCGGATAATTTATACGCTTTTTGGCATTGTTTTTAGGTAATTTTTAGTAGGATCTAGCTAATTTTAGGGATGTTTTCATTAGTTTTTATGTAAAATTCACATTTCTGGACTTTACTATGAGTTTGTGTGTTTTTCTGTGATTTCAGGTATTTTTTGACTGAAATTGAGGGACCTGAGCAAAACTCTGATAAGGAGGCTGACAAAGGACTGCTGATGCTGTTGGATTCTGACCTCCCTGCACTCGAAACAGATTTTCTGGAGCTACAGAACTCCAAATGGCGCGCTCTCAATGGCGTTGCAAAGTAGACATCCAGAACTTTTCAGAAATATATAATAGTCCATACTTTATTCGAAATTAGACGACGTAAACTGGCGTTCAACGCCAGTTTCATGCTGCATTCTGGAGTCAAACGCCAGAAACATGTCATAAACCAGAGTTAAACGCAAAAAATACGTTATAGATTGGCGTTTAACTCCAAGAGAAGATTCTGCACGTGTAAAGCTCAAAGCTCAACCCAACCACACACCAAGTGAGCCTCGGAAGTAGATTTCTGCATCAATTACTTATTTCTGTAAATCCTAGTAACTAGTTTAGTATAAATATAACTTTTTACTATTGTACAAGAGGTCTTTTGACAGTATAGTCTCTTGACCATTCGGTCTTTTGATCATTCATGGGGGCTGGCCATTCGGCCATGCCTGGACCTTCATCACTTATGTATTTTCAACGGTGGAGTTTCTACACACTATAGATTAAGGGTGTGGAGCTCTGCTGTATCTCGAGTTTTAATGCAATCACTACTATTTTCTATTCAGTTCAGCTTATTCTTGTTCCAAGATATCTGTTGCACTTCAACTTGATGGATGTGATGATCCGTGACACTCATCATCATCTATCCTTATGAACACGTGATTGACAACCACTTCCATTCTACCTTAGAACGAGCGAATATCTCTTTGATTCCTTGATCAGAATCTTCGTGGTATAAGTTAGAATTATTGGCGGCCACTCTTGAGGATCCGGAAAGTCTAAACCTTGTCTGTGGTATTCTGAGTAGGATTCAGGGATTGAATGACTGTGACGAGCTTCAAACTCGCGATTGTTGGGCGTGATGACAAACGCAAAAGAATCAATGGATTCTATTCCGACATGATCGAGAACCGACAGATGATTAGCTGTGCTGTGACAAGAGCATTTGGACCTTTTTCACTGAGAGGATGGGAAGTAGCCATTGACAACGGTGATGCCCTACATACAGCTTGCCATGGAAAGGAGTATGAAGGATTGAAAGTAAGAAATCAGTATGTTGCAGAGATTCAACAGGGACAAAGCATCTCCATACACTTATCTGAATTTCCACCAATGATTTACATAAGTATTTCTATCTTTATTTTATGTTTTATTTATTATTACTTTCGAAAACTCCATAATCATTTGAATAAGCCTAACTGAGATCTACAAGATGATCATAGCTTGCTTCGTATCAACAATCTCCGTGGGATCGACCCTTACTCACGTAAGGTTTATTACTTAGACGACCCAGTACACTTGCTGGTTAGTTGTGCGGAATTGTGAAAAAAGTGCTGAGTTAATAGATGCGCATACCAAGTTGAATGCCATTGTTAGAGATCACAATTTCGTGCACCAATAAGCGATTCCACAATATTTTTTTAAGAAATAATATTTTTTATTAAGACTTGATATCTTATTTATCTTTGCATGTTAGATTTATTTCATTCAAAATTTGATATGTAAAATTTATGTTAGAATTTCTTGTTGTTAAAATTGTTATGTGAAATGGGATCGAATTGTTTTAAAAAAAATAAAAATTTAAGTTTACTAACGAATTTACCGTGGGTTAAATTCGTCGGTAAATATTAATTTAATTATTAGTAAATAATATATTGACGTCGGATTTATCCCCTAATTTTAGTTATTTGTAAATAATATATTACCATTGGATTTAACGGCAAAAATTTTTGAACGGTAATTAGCGGCAGACAAAAAAATTCGTTGGTAAATAATTACCGGTGAGGTTTATATTGACGATAAATTCGCTAGTAAATCCGATGATATCCAGCGAATTTCTTGTAGTGATGACACATGAATGAATACTATTGTGACATATGGCACAAAGTGATATATGTCAAAATCATCCAGGTCAACATGCTACGGGTCATGTATCACTGGTCAATATATTATCATACCATTACATGTGTCCAAATCATGGAGTAATACGTGTCACTAACAGTCCACGTCATCAAGCTATGTTATCACACCGTTAACAAAAAATGGGTCAAAGACTAACATAGTATACTTTTGTCAATTTCAAAAATATAATTAGTACAATCAAAATCTTAAAAATGATTAATACATAATAATATTGATCTTAAAGATCATTTTAAGATTTAACTCGATAAAAATTTGATGTTAACTCTTAATAACAAATTAAAAGCAAGCTTAAGTTGACTACTTTTTGAGAATCTTTTGAAGAGGTTCTATTATTAATGCATTAAAAATTTAATTAATTTATATTTTAAAGATATATTTTAAAAATATAATAATAATTTTTTTTAAATATGTTTGATATATTATTTAATATATTAAAACTATAAAAATATTTATTTTTTAATAATTTTTATAAAAGATTATAATATTTTTAGCGTATTTTTTAATTCACAAGTAGTTAGCAACTCATTAATTAATTAATTATAGGAGTATCCAAATTAAGAAACTAAGAATATAACTTCGGTCCCAGTCAAAACCAAGTAAAAGAAAGGAAAATATATATTATATAGTTCCATCAAACGTCACCATGGCGGCTTGACGGTGAATGAATATTCAATCGATGATGAGGTTGTTCTTCTTCTGATTATTCTTTATTTTTATTTTCTTCCACTTCCATCTTCCATTAATTATTATTTTTTTTCGTGGCTGTTATATGTAGATAAGTCTAACATTTATGTTCTATGATTCTTTCTTTATTTGGATATTCATCCAACCAGTGAGCTTAAGAAGATAAGGTTGTATAGGTGTCTGCAATTTTATTCAAATCAGTGTGGCTGAACTTTTGAGATTGTTAACATTTAACAAGAATTGAAGGGTTAAATAAGTGTTTGTTCATTACTAATTTACTATAACCCTCTCCCCACCAAAATGTTAGTGATGTAGGTTTTTCACGTTAGGTTTGGCTCCCTTTTAAATTATAGTTATCACAATCGAAATCGATAATTTATTTGGTCATATTGGATCATTAAATTATTAGTTTAATTAGTAAATCATTGATTTATTCGATTAATCTAATTATAACTAAATAAAAATTTAAAATTATAAAAATAAAATTAAAAGTTAAATATATATTTTTAAAAATATATTAATAAAAATCAAATATTAATTTTTAGATATAATTTATGATGTAAAAAAAATAATAAATTAGTCACTAATATAAAATACTTTTTCAATTTAAACCAACAAAAAAAAAATAACACAATTAATATCAATATATTTATATATCATGGGTTATTACTTATTTGATATCCATATCAATCCATGTTTAAAAGGATAAAAAAAATTCATTCGTAATTTATTATATATTTAACTTTTTATCACTTATAATGTTGAGAAGTAAGCTGACAGGGACAAGAAGGGAGGCGTGTATACTTGTTGCTCCGTGTTCGAATCCTTCTTTCACTCGTTTTTTGAGTACAGTGGACGGAAGCTCCTACTATGATTCGGCGGTGTGTGGGTGCATCGTAAACTCGCACAGATCTAGTGCAGTCTAGAATGCGAATCGTGCCGTTTGATTACAGATTCATTCTAATCTACTAACCGATTTGATTAGACTATCGATTTATTGGTTTTTTAATCGAACCAATTGGTCTGGTTCAATTTTAATAATAATAATAATAGGTTAGGTCTCTTGAAAATTTTTTTGTAAGAAAAAAAACCTAATGTTTCATGGGATTTTTTTAGTGAAAAAAATAATTGGATGAATATTTTCACCAAATTAATAAAAAAATATGTATAATGTTTTGTTGATATTTTTCATAAGAAAAAAAGTAAAGTATATTTTTGTTAAAATCTTCAATTTTATTTTTAAAGTTTTTTATTTATATCAAATATATTTTTAATAATTAAAGTTTTAGAAAGTTTAAAACTTATTAAACAATGATGGTAGCTATATCTAATTTACTTAGACTAAATTCTTAAAGTGATCGTCTAAATTAAACTTTTGTACCAATTTTATCCTCTAATTTTAATTGCACTAATTTGTCCCATATTTTAATCACCGTGTTACATACGAATTTCTTAGTCCATTTTCGACGTGAGTAAGTAAGTAGGATGCTGATGTGGTATAGCTACTGCCATGCTGTCAATAATAATGGCTAACTGACGTGATTCGTAATGTATAATTCGTCAATTTAGTCTTTATTTCTATTTATGAACCCTAAAGCTTTTTCATTTTGTTATGCTTCTCTTCTTTTTTGTCTTCTACTTCTATCATAGTTCTATTAATTCAATTCTTTTTTATCCACTCTATTTATTAATTTCTTTTTTTACTCCACAACAATCAAATCCGACCAAAGGATAAATAAGAAACCACAAGAAAAAAAAAGCACAGGTCCAAATGCTCACCACCATACACATTCTATTTCATTATTACTCCATTAGCATTCTTCACGGCTAACACAATTAATCCATGGCCGCCAACAACATCATCAAAGACAACAGCATCCACACATGAATAAATGAATATAAATGAATGAAAATACACGATAACATTTAATGTTACAACTATATTATAATTTCTCTTTATCCTACCTAATCGGCGATTCCTTGGTCAATTAGTTGGCAATAAAAGGTTAAGCACAGTTCTAATTTAATGTCACACATTTTTCAAAGCTATTCCTACTCAATTAAAAAGTTATGAGAACGAGTTTCAAGCTTACCGCAATATTAACTTTTTCAAGATAATAAAAGAATCCAAGACAACTTTAGAATATTTTTCAATGCTTCTAATTATTAAGAATAAGAACGAGATTCAATTCTTCAAAAAATATCAAACAGAGCTCCTAACTTTTAATAAGGAAAGGTTTAGTTACTTATGGTTGAAAAGAAAGCAACCTAAAACTCAAAAATTTTCTAACCCGTGGATTCATTCCTCGATGTGAATCTTATTCACTTATTTATATTTTAGCTTCCTAGTTATTTGAAATTCAAAAATTATCTAATCTTCTTATCTCAAAAGAATAAGATAACAACTTATTCAAATTCAAATATAATCTAAACTAAATCCTAACAACCAAATAAGAAGTTTATGCTAACAAATCATTTAAATTTTGAATCTTTGTTTAATTTTAGAATTTCTTGGGAGTTAGAATATAGACTTGGCACTGAACTCCATGGATTAGCAATGAGCTTTGGTGAGTTATGGACTATTGGGAGTTGAAATTTTACTTGGAATAAGCTTCATGTAATATACATCCTATCACATAAGGCCTTACACGCAGCCGTAAGTCAAAAGTGACAAGGCATTACGACACCTAAAAACAAAGATACATACATAGTATTTTGAAAAAATATAATTTAATTAGAAGCTTGTGAAAAAAAATTTAAACAAAAGACAACCGTTAGTCACACTTGAACCATGTTAACACAAGCAAACATCGTATACAGAAACAAAAGCTATATATATATATATATATATATATATATATATATATATATATATATATATATATATATATATATATATATATAAGAATCCAAGATATATATGTAATAAGTACTAGTTACGACCTACGAAGAAAAGGTCCACTAGAACATAATACAAATTAAAAGAGTACAAATTACATTCTATTTTCTCCAAATAAAATCTTAAAGAGGAAAGTATACAAATACATGTTCAATAGTGAAAAAATATGCTAAGTACATAATAAACTTCAAAAATAAAGTTTTCTTCGCTTCACCAACGAGTCCCGCACTCTTAGCGAGATGCGTCGCATCCTGTTATCTGAAAAATGAACAATTTCCTCACGGGTGAGAATCCGAAGGTTTCCAGTAGGGTAATAGTTTCAAATAGAGACTATATGAAACTACATGAACCCGCTAGGCAATCCTAGTCTCCAAGCTAGATTCTTTCTAATCCAAATAGTGTTAAGTTACTAAGTCTCAGTTCTATATAAATAAGAAAATACAAGAAAAAAAACACAGGTCAAAATTCTCACCAGGGTACACATTCTATTTCCTTATTATTCCATTAGCATTCGACACGGCTAACACAATTAGTCCATGGCCGTCAACAACATCATCAAAGACAACAACATCCACACATGAATAAATGAACATAAATAAATGAAAACACACGATAACATTTAATGTTACAAATATATTATAATTTGTCTTTATCCCACCTAATCGGCGATTCCTTGATCAATTAGTTCCAAATAAAAGGTTAAGCACATTTCTAATTTAATGTCACACATTTTTTAAAGCTATTCCTACTCAATTGAAAAGTTATGAGAACGAGTTTCAAGCTTACCGCAATATTAGCTTTTCCAAGATAATAAAAGAATCCAAGATAGTTTTAGAACATTTTTCAGTGCTTCTAATCATTAAGAATAAGAATGAGACTCAATTCTTCAAACAATATCAAACAGAGCTCCGAACTTTTAATAAGGATAGTTTTAGTTACTTATGGTTGAAAAGAAAGCAACCTAAAACTCAAAAATTTTCTAATCCGTGGATTCATTCCTCGATGTGAATCTTATTCACTTATTTATATTTTAGCTTCCTAATTATTCAAAATTCAAAAACTATCTTATCTTCTTATTTTCAAAAAATAAGATAACAACTTATTCAAATTCAAATCTAATCTAAATTAAATTCTAACAACCAAATAAGAAGTTGATGCTAACTAATTATTTAAATTTTGAATCTTTGGTTGATTTTAGAGTTTCTTGGGAGTTAGAATATGGACTTGGCACTGAGCTCCATGGATTAGCACTGAGCTTTGGTGAGTTATGGACCGTTGGAAGTTGAAATTTCACTTGGAATATGCTTCATGTAATATACATCCTATCACATAAGGTCTTACACGCAACCGTAAGTTAAAAGTGACGAGGCATTACGACACCTAAAAACAAAGATACATACATAGAATTCTGAAAAAATATAATTTAATTTGGATCATGTGAAAAAAATTTAAACAAAACATAACCATTAATCACACTCGAACCATGTTAACACAAGCAAACGCCGTATACAGAAACAAAAGCTATATATATATATATATATATATATATATATATAAGAATCCAAGATAGATACATAATAAGTACTAGTTACGACCTACGAAGAAAAGGTCCACTAGAACATAATACAAATTAAAAGAGTACAAATTACATTCCTTTTTCTCCAAATAAAATCTCAAAGAGGAAAGTATACAAGTACATATTCAATAGTCAAAAAATATGCTAAGTATAGAATAAACTTTAAAAATAAAATTTTTTTCACTTCACCAACGAGTCCCGTACTCTCAGCGAGATGCGTCGCATCCTGTTATTTGAAAAATGAACAATTTCCACACGGGTGAGAATCCGAAGGTTCCTAGTAGGGTAATAGTTTCAAATAGAGACTTTATAAAACTACATGAACCCGCTAGGTAATCCTAGTCTCCAAGCTAGATTCTTTCTAATCCAAATAGTGTTATGTTACTAAGTCTCAATTCCATATAAATAAGAAAACACAAGAAAAAAAACACAGGTCAAAATTCTCACCACCATACACATTCTATTTCATTATTATTTCATTAGCATTCGACAAGGCTAACACAATTAGTCTATGGCCGTCAACAACATTATCAAAGACAACAACATCCACACATGAATAAATGAATATAAATGAATAAAAACACATAATAACATTTAATGTGACAAATATATTATAATTTCTCTTTATCCCACCTAATCGGTGATTCCTTGATCAATTAGTTGGTAATAAAAGGTTAAGTACAGTTCTAATTTAATGTCACACATTTTTCAAAGCTACTCCTACTCAATTGAAAAGTTATGAGAACGAGTTTCAAGCTTACTGCAATATTAGCTTTTCCAAGATAATAAAAGAATCCAAGACAGCTTTAGAATATTTTTCAATGCTTCTAATTATTAAGAATAAGAACGAGACTCAATTCTTCAAAAAAAATCAAACAGAGCTCCTAACTTTTAACAAGGAGAGGTTTAGTTACTTATGGTTGAAAAAAAAGCAACCTAAAACTCAAAAGTTTTCTAATCCATGGATTCATTCTTCGATGTGAATCTTATTCACTTATTTATATTTTAGCTTCCTAATTATTTGAAATTCAAAAACTATCTTATCTTCTTATTTTCGAAGAATAAGATAACAACTTATTCAAATTCAAATCTAGTCTAAACTAAATCCTAACAACCAAATAAGAAGTTGATGCTAACTAATTATTTAAATTTTGAATCTTTGGTTGATTTTAGAGTTTCTTGGGAGTTAGAATATGGACTTGGCACTGAGCTCCATGGTTTAGCACTGAGCTTTGGTGAGTTATGGACCATTGAGAGTTGAAATTTCACTTGAAATAGCCTTCATGTAATATACATCCTATCACATAAGGCCTTACACACAGCCGTAAGTCAAAAGTAACGAGGCATTACGACACCTAAAATCAAAGATACATACATAGTATTTTGAAAAAATAGAATTTAATTAGGATCCTGTGAAAAAAAATTTTAAACAAAAGACAACCGTTAATCACACTCGAACCATGTTAACACAAGCAAACATCGTATACAGAAACAAAATATATATATATATATATATATATATATATATATATATATATATATATATATATATATATATATATATATATATAAGAATCCAAGATAGATACATAATAAGTACTAGTTACGACCTACGAAGAAAAGGTCAACTAGAACATAATACAAATTAAAAGAGTACAAATTACATTCCATTTTCTCCAAATAAAACCTCAAAGAGAAAAGTATACAAATACATGTTTAATAGTGGAAAAATATGCTAAATACCGAATAAACTTCAAAAATAAAGTTTTCTTCGCTTCACTAACGAGTCCCGCACTCTCAGCAAGATTCGTCACATCCTGTTTTCTGAAAAATCAACAATTTTCACATGGGTGAGAATCGGAAGGTTCCCAGTAGGGTAATAGTTTCAAATAGAGACTGTATAAAACTACATGAACCTGCTAGGCAATCCTAGTCTCAAAACTCACAGTTTTCATGCTAGATTCTTTCTAATCCAAATAGTATTAAGTTTCTAAATCTCAGTTCCATATCTATCTCTAATTTCAATTATTTTCAATATATCACTATCCAAATTCCAATCCGCAATTGTTCGGTTCAACATTTAGTTCAATAATTTTAATCAGAAATATTAATAAATACAGGGTTAATTCGCTATGTTTACCATTTTCTGAACTATTACTGATCTTATTCATTTCAATAGTTATAATTATCTTTAATCCCAAGTCTCATGTCTCAACAATAAAATCATACACAAACAGTAAGCATTACAAAGCAAACACAAATAGAGAATAAGTATGACAAATATTTTAATTAGCAATTAAACAGAAATATACTGTTAGGCAATCCCAAAAAAATATGCACACTCAAACAATAGCAATAAATACACATAATGTATGCCTGTCTTACTGGCCATCAGCTCATGTGTCGGTTAAACTGCTAGAACCCGACACATCTGATAGCTAACCCGAACATTGTCTCTCGGTTTGCATATCCCTAAGAGGAACTTAAACAAAAGTGAGTGCCTTTCTACCTTTTCTTGGAGAAATTATGAAGGAGTGTACCTTTTCACATCAAAGTAGTGTGCCTTTCTACCTTGCAACTGGAGAGAGATGTAAGGGACCAATATGAAGGAGAGTACCTTTTCACCTTCTCTTAACTCAGGGGGATTAATATGAAGGAGAGTGTCTTTCCACCTTTCCCACATCTACATCACAATAAGAGAAAGAATCCTTCATCCTCAACTTATCTATCATAGCAAGAGAGGGAATCTTTCATCCTCAACTTGCCTAATCTTGAGTGGGATAATGCCACCATTCCCACAACGACATCGCAACTACGAACAAGCGGGATACCACCATCGTCCTTGCCTGGTACCGGTGCCAAACTAATATGTAAATGGGACGAGACCCACAACATTGCCACAACCAGTATTTAGTTAACATCTATGAACAAGCGGGATAAGACCACCGTCCTCACCGCGGGCAGGACAAACCACTATCTCCGCAATATTTCATCCAGTTAACTAAGTGTTCATCCGTGAATAGTTCAATTTAATCTGTCATATCACTCCCCAGTGTATTTAAGGCTTATCAATTAATTAATCTACTACATACGGAGGTTAAAGGGGGCTATAAACATGTTGGGAAGGTTAAATATTTCAAAAATAATATTTTAGCCAAAACTGGATAGTTATGCGTATGCACAAATCAGGGGTCATGCGTACGAACCATGCGTGCATACACACGGAACCTCCCTTTGCTCCAAATTCTGCAAAATATGCAATTTTCAAATTTTTACACCAGTTTTTAAACGTGCAAAACTTTGGATACAAAATTCTATTTTCCTCCATTCTTAGACGGTTTTAAAGATTCTTTCACTAGCTTTAATTAAAGCTAAAGTTCAATTAATTCCAAGCTCCGAGTGCCAAGGTATGACATGTCGAAGTTAGTCAAAAATAAGTTTTTTACCAATTTTACATAAGTGTTCAATTTCACCAAATTCACCAATTAACTACTTTCTAAATAACCTATCCCACTCTAGGCATCCTCAACACTCATTAAACAATTCTCAACCCTTCCTAGTCATTCAAGACCTAATCCATCAATTTTCTACTCATATAGCATAATTTCATTCCCTTTTTTTAGTTCACAACAACAACCATCCAAAAACTCATTATTTCAACAACAAATCATACATGGCAATTACACCACTTACCATGACTTACCAAATAGAAGATATCTCACCCTATCACAGTCTCCGGCCAAACTTTTCATTTTCATAGCTTCAATAGGCAATCAACCACAATTTCATATTCAACTTTATTCACAAACTCATTTATTCATTATTGCTCAACAATGCTTTAATTTCACAGAATCACATCACTCCACTTTATCTTACACAAGCATTTACACTCAATCAACCACCATCAACAACACAAAACTCATACTAAACCATCATTCAAGTATATCAACAATTATATGCATTCAATGCTATCATAGGGGTAAGTAACTTAGGTTTTTACATAATTTTACATAATGCCTACCCGAAATCAAAACCCAAATTTTATTGACGGCAGTTTTCTAACACTTGAATTCTCTTCTTAATCACACCCAAGCCTCAATTAATGGTATCAAGCCTCCACCAAGAGCTCCGTAACCATACCAAGCACCCAAAATCAACCAAGAAACTCTAAATTCACCAAATTTCATAGAATTTCAAACCAGGACTCATATAAAATAGACATTTATAGAGGAAAAGGTCACCTTACTTTATCCCATTCGAAACGTGGGTGAAATCCAACTACAATCCACGCTAGAACTTTTCTATTATATCAAAATCACAAGATTTCAACACCAATATATCCGAAACACGAATTGAAGAGAGATTTTTAAAATGGCTCAAGGTTCTTAGGAGTACTTACCACAAGAGTGGTATAAAATCGAAGAGTACGAAGAGAGCAACGCATGGTCGTAAACCAGTATTCGATCGAAGCTCCAGTTTGGAAATTATGAAGATTTGAGTGTGATGGGTGAATAGTGAACAAGGGTTCCCTCGACTCTCTTCTCTTCATGTTCGTGGCTCTCCCTCTTAAGAATGGGATTTCAGAGTTTTTTGTTCTTTTTGCTGGTGTCGTTAACTTGCTGCCAACTATTCCTTTTTCACTGACAGCAAAACAGTACTCATTGTTGCCACTGTTTTTCCTCCCTGCTGCTACATCAACAGCCACCATCACCTACGATTTATTTTTCTTTATCTTTATTGCTCTCCGGAAAAAGTTTCGAAGCCTCTACCGCCATAACCACTCTATCTTCTTTGCCACTTGAGAATGAATCAAGAAAGAGGACAAAAGAGATATTTAAACGATAGATTTGAAATTAAGCAACTTTTAATTTAAAAATTTTCGCTCAATAAATTTTAGCCGAACACTTTGATATTGAAGCTGGACACTTGTCATACAGTTAAATTGAACACTTCTCATGTATTTAGTTTAGATACTTATTGAACAATTAGTCTATACACTTGTCAAACATAAATTTATTACTACTCTCTTATTATATATTAGTAATAGATATTAATAAATAAATAGATTAATAGATTCAAGTATCTGCTTCGTAAACTATTTACTCCCTTGATAAATAAAATTGTTTTGTTGAAATAGATTATAAAAATATGTCTTATTTTCTTGAATTTTTATAATAACAAATTAAAAATAATCATAAAAAATTAAGCTTTTTTTCTTTTCTTCTCTTGTATTTATTTAGTATTCTTGTAAATAATATTATCTTATTGTCATTTATGGTTTAAATTAAAATACAAATATTATTTAAATTATGATAATTCGGATAACATGTTCAATGGTAACCATTTTAAATAGATGTGTTAAGGGTGCAGTGGAATAAAATTTTCATCCATTCTTATACATGATAACCCTCCCGAACTCTAAATATCTTCAAAAAACTAGTTTTCTCAAGTTAATAGTTTTATCCATTTTCCATAATAAAATTGGTGGCGACTTTATTGTCTACATTTTTAACTTTTATTTATTGTATCTTCGTCGTATTTGTAGTCTAATTTTTACACGTTGTGACAACTCCGAACCATCTTTTTACTGTGATTTCAACCCTTTATCTATGTATGAAGTTTTCAATGAAGAATGGGGTGGCTATAGTAAAAGGAGATCAAGTGTTGTGTAGAAGGTATTGCAATAAAAGTTTGAATCTTAGGGAACAGAAAGTTAGGGGATAGATTGTCGTCTTTGAGCTTGAAAGACCTAAGGAGAAAAAACAACTCTGATTGCGACTCAAAGAATTTTAAATCGGAGATCATCTAGAAAAAAACTACCAATATCGAGGCAAACTTACAAGAAGATCTTTAAAAAGAGCTCATTTAATTTTCTCTGGGATATGTCGATCTCTTTGTTTGGAAAGCCTTCGACATATTAAGTATCAAACTCGAACTCATGACTCATAAATTGACAATATTTTTAGGGTCTAAACCCGTCCAATTAAAAAAGAGAAAGCTCAGTGAGGAGCGAGCCAAGGTCGTTGACAAACAAGTACAAGCATTGCTAGAAGTCGGATTTATCAGGGAGGTCGAATACCTGCTATGGTTAGCCAATATCATTCTGATTAAAAAAAATAAAACAAAAAGTGAAGGATTGCGTAGATTATATGGATCTCTTTGTTTGTCTAAAGGACCTGTAGCCCCTACTGAGCATTAATGCTTTGGTCGACTCGATGCTTAGGTATGAGTTCTTGACCTTCATGGATATTTATTTGGGATATACTGAAATCCTGATGTACGGTCCAAACGAGAAAAAAACATCCTTTATTACCTAAAAGGCTAACTATTGCTATACGGTTATGTCATTTGGATTAAAGAATGCAGGAACAACTTACCAGCACTTGGTGAATAAGGACCTCTTTTGAAAAATCTTATGGAAGTTTATGTGGATGATATGCTGGTAAAAACAAAAGAAGTCTCCTCGTTAACGTCCAATTTTTTGGAGGTGTTCTCTACGATAAGGAAGCACGGGATGCGATTAAATCCACCAAGTGTGCCTTTGTTATAGAAGTTAATTTTTTTTTAAAATTCATGCTAACCCAATGATCTTCAAAAGTCATCTTCATGAAATAACTAAGTCCTACGTAGCTACTTTATAAATATCACATCATAGAGGTATTTTTTTCAATCTAATCTCGTACAAATGTCCTAAATATCTTACTAATTTAGACATCAAAATTTTTTGTAGGTACTCTCTACCACTTAAAAGTATTTAGATTTCATGTACAGGCAAAATAAATTATCCAAATTTCAGGTAATATCTCATAACAATTCTAACCATGTCTTTTAATATGTTATTATTTAAAAATAATTAATATATAAAATAATAATTACTATTTAGTTTTATAATTAATAATTTTAAGTATAGATTATTTATTTATTTATTTATTTATTTATTTATTTATTATTATTATTATTATTATTATTTTTTTTTTGTACAATCCTATTGTTATATGAAAAATGATGGTTATATTACTTTTTAATTTTTAAGTATATATTTTTTACACATTTTTTTTATTTTTTATTTTTTATTTTTTATCAAATATTTTTAAAAATGTAATTATGATGTTTTTTTAGTGTAAAGCAATTTTTCACGTGCATCTAATTGTATAATGCTACGTCAGTAAAAATAACTATTTTTTACATTATTTTATAAATAGTCATCTAAAAGAATAAATTCAAATGAGCAGTTATGTACAAAATTAAACTCTATTTTTAATATCAAAAGTTAAAAATATTATACAAAATAAAATTATATAAAAATAATGCATATTATTATATTATATTATAGTATATTATTAATATTAGGCTCATTGTAGTATGATTATATTACAGGACTATGATGTTTTAAAGTGTTTGCTAAAATTAAAATAATATTTTTTTGTTATTAAACAACACTTTTAAAAAGTATTGACTAAAAAGAATATTATCAAAATGTGACTTTAATTTTAACAGCATTTATATAGTTATTACTACAGCAAAATCATACTAAAATTTACCTTATTATTATTATAGATTGACTAAATTTTTAATTAAATTCTTATATTTTTTCTTTTTAATTATATTTTTACACTGATTTTAATTTTATAATTAGATTCTTTTCATGTCAAAAATGTTAAAATTAAAAAAATATTTTATCAAAAAATATATAGTTAAGATCTAATTAGATTTTTATGATTACATGCAATTTACTAAAAAATATTAAATTAATTCTAATATTTTTTATACTAAAAAAATACTTAATTATAAAATTAAAAACAGTATAAATATAATTTTAAAAAATTATAAAAACCTAATTATAAATTTGATAAGATTACAGAAACTCACAAAATAATTTGACCCACATTATTATTATTATTATTATTATTATTATTAATCACCCACTCCCACACTCCACCGTGTTCGAATCTGAACCACACAAAAATAAATGGAACTCGAAAAGCAGAGAGGAAGAGAAGATAAGCGGACGGGTGAAGGAAATAGTGGTGGGTTTCAACCATAATCATGGTCATGGCTACTTCATCAACCATATTGCCATCATCACTCATCGCGGGAACAACGCTTTCAGTTAACTCAAAAAAGCAACTGTTGTTCCTTCCAAATGGTTATAATAATAGGTTACAAAAGAGAGTTTCCTTCACTGTCACAGCAACCAAGCCCCCTGCTGGTGTAAGATTTTCTCTCTTTTTTTATTTATAAGTTTTGTTAATTAGGTGACAAGAATACTCCTTAAAATTCAATAAAAGTTGTTTATATTCAATGAAGCAGTTGTGTGTATGTGTGTTTATTTTATTTTTTATTTGTTCAGGTGGAATTTCCAAAAGTACAGCCACAATTTCAGGCTCCGTTTCTTGGGTTCACAAAGACAGCAGAGATATGGAACTCTAGAGCTTGCATGATTGGAATCATTGGAGTTTTCATTGTAGAATTTGTGAGTGTTTTTCACAATTTCATTTGGCATTATAGATAGATATTGCTGTCACTCAGTAACAGGATGACGGTTTATTATTATTATTATTATTTGAAAAATTATAATATTACTCCTATTTTTTATAACTGATTCTATTGGGGACTTTTTTTTTCGGGGTTTAATTGTCACATTAGTTCTTATAATTTTATCGAATTTTGAATTAGATTTTTATATTTTTTTAATTGAATTTTTATATCATATTAGACTTTGTAATTAAGCTCTTATTGTAACAAAAGTGTTGAAATTTAACAAAATATTGTTAGACTATTCAGAATATTCAGTTAAGTATCAGACATATTCCTTTTATTTAACGAAATATTTTGTTAATTCTAATAGTTTTGTCAAGACATGGACTTAATTATAAAATTTAATATGATACAGGGACTCAATTAAAAAAAATGTATAAAGACCTAATTAAAAATTTAATAAAACTATAAAGACTCACAAAATAATTAAATCGTTTTTTATATTATATTTTGACATTTAGAGAAAATAAAAAAAAGTAACATTATCAAAATAGGACGATAATATAAATTATAGACTCAAGTACTCTGAATCCCTAACATTTAGGCTAAATTTTATCCCTAACATTTACAATATATAAGTCATAATTTCTTCCTTAATATTTACAATGTCTTAATTTTATTTTGTCCCGTTTTAGTTTTATAATCAAAATTAAAATTTTCTTCTAAAATTATCTTTCTTTTTTCTATTATATTTTTTCTATTATATTTTTTCTTTTATTATTCTATCTCTTTCACTCTCAAATCACTATAACAATCACTATGACCACGATAATTATGATTTTTATCCCTATCTAAGTAGAAAATCATAATAGAAGAAGTGATACTTTTAGAAAAAATTTTAAGTTTGACCAAAAGACTAAAATTGGTCGAAATAAAATGTTTGAAATAATAATAGAATGTTTTAAACATTATGAACGAAATTAGGATTTAGCTCAAATATTAAATATTAAAGACTAAAACATTTCTTTACCCAAAATTATAATATATTTTTAGATTTTTTCTTTCAACTTTTAACATTTTTCATTCTAACTACGTTATTGATTGCATAACTACTTAAGCATTTTTGCTAAGTTGGATAATTGTAAAATGTTGGTATATGTTGCAGATAATAAACAAGGGAATACTTCAAGTCATTGGAGTTGATGTTGGCAAAGGCCTTGATCTTCCTCTCTGAACATTAATGAAAAACTTGTCACAGTCAATTCTTTCACTTTATTTTCTTGTTCTCTACAATCAATTTTCATAGAGATTTGTTATTAGGTACTATACGTTTCTGTGATCTAAAATCTCTTCTATTGTAAATTGCAAGAACCCTTGGTGTTGGCGTAAGTAATACAATTTTATGGTGAACACCGTACTCTCTTGATTATCATTTCAAATTATTTGTATGTAGAACAAACAGTTCAAAATTGTGCACATATTGTGGCATTCACGATATTCTAAGAAATATTAGCTGCATATTTTGATTACATGAACGAATACTTCAAAACAAATGCCTTCAATAGTTCAGTAACTTGTTATTTTTTTTTTCGGTAACACAGTAATTTGTTATTTATATACACGGCTCTAGAAAATGCTACAATCAACATTATGATCTAATTTTATGAAAAAATAATCCTGCTTTGTCACATGACATACTCAACCTGTAGCAGAAAAACAGAAGATGTATCAATTCATGAAAATCACGGGCCGCAATTACGGCAAAACTATAGCAGTCCACAATGCGATTGGTTGAAATGGCGGGTCTAGTATTCTCGTTTTTTTTTTTTTTTACATTTGAGGGTTATTTTGGTCATTTAGAAAGTCCTCTTTCCTGCTGGAAGAACCGCCCACAACATGACTGCCACGTGCCACGTAACATGCCATTATCAGGTCATGCCATTATCAGGTTCTGTAAAAAGTGCTAACTAAATTTTTATATTGAGTTTAGGTAATGAATCAAATGAATATAGAAGTCACCATAGGTTCCCTCTGCCAAGTTTAATGCCCTTGTCAAAGCCTTGTCTGCATTACCATAGTTCCTAAACCAGCAATTATTAGTGAAATATCATTTCTTGACATAAAAAAGATGTTTGTGGTATACCTAAGGAAAACCAAATGAAAAAATTAAACATACCCCTTATATGTTTCAAGCTTCCCTAGAGCACACAACGCCCCTATCATTAGACCCTCCAAGTTCATGCTACAAGCTCCTATTTATATATTGTAATATTTTTAAAAAAAATTTTAATCTCAGAAGCTCCTTTTAGGACACTCCTGTAAACCTCTTTCGCCATTTTATAGTTTTGCCTAAGGTATAGAATTCTCCATATGATAAAGCAGCAGTACCTATATAAGGAACTGTCAATTTGGCAGTATAAGAATGCCTTCTACAAACCAGATTAGACAAATCATACCATTGCTGAACAGGAGAGATTAGTCAAAAAAAGGGACAGCTGCACCAAGAACACAATAAGTACTCATAAAGAATCACAAAAACGAACAAATAAACCATTAGCACACGACTACTTGACTCGATACTTCCATTGACAAGCTCAATAAGTCCCTTTAGTGCCTTAACACGAAGAATTAGAGCCTTAAAATCATCATCATCATCATCATCATCATCATCATCATCATCATCATCATCTGTTTTCTGTTTCTCGACAAGCTCCACACATTTATCAGCAATTGCAGACCCCTTATCATCCTATATTTATTTACTTCTATGATGCGGCTTTTTTTGTGAAAAAAAAAAAGATTGATGGAAGTGGTTTAAGTCTGACTAATTGGAATACATTTGTCACCCCAAAAAAATTTAGTGGACTTGGCATTAGAGATCCTGTTTGCGCTAATATGGCTCTGATAGGGAAACTAATTTGGCAGCTCTTTAACTGCCTAGAGAAACTTAGAGTCTAACTGATTTTTCATAAATACCTCAAAAAATTTGATACTAGTCTCTTTATACTTTCCAAGAATACGTCTCATGTATGGAGGAGTATTTGCAAGGCCTTTAATCTTTTGAGGGATGGTTTCACATGGAATATTAGTCGTTTTAACCAATTCTTTGGTTTGAAAAATGGAGGATTGAAGGTCTCTTGGCCAAGGAAGTGTAGTATGTTTATATTTCTAATTTTGAGAGAAATATCAGTGATTTTTCGGAGGATGGATAGTGGAAGCTTCAGAGGTGTTGCACTCCCTTACCTGACCTTGTTAAACAGAGTATTTTTTTTCTTACAATCCAGATTGTCAAATGGGTGAGGAGGCTGGTTGGAGGTGGTCAGCAACTCTTTCCAATATTTATTCTTCTATAAAATAAATGACCATTTGTACCCATGAAAGATGAAAATGCTGACATTTGTACCCATGAAAGCTCGAAACTAAACTTATACCCATGATAGATGCTGTCCGTGTGACAAAAGTGCCATGGCTTGGATCTGAGCTTGGTTCATAGGTTTTTGAACCTACGTGGCACTCCTACCCCCCCAAAGCCATATTTGACATGGATGTGAACGTTGATTATCAAAAGGGAGTGAAAAAAGAAACGTCAGTTCCTGCGAGAATCAGTGGTGCCCTAGCAGAGGTTCCTCGTCGCCGTTGGACCATTCGAAGCCGGAGAAGACGACCAGAGTACGCCGAATCGAGTAGCGAGGAGAGGCTTTTACCATTCCTTTCATATTCGACATTGAGGTGGTCACTCCCTTTGAAGAATTACACAGGTATGTCATTTTCCACCAATGATTAATTTCATATGTCGTTGCAAGTAGTTAGACAAACATTGCTACCTAATGAAACTGTATGAGTTACTGTATTTCCTTCAGAATTGATAGAGAGTAGTTTGTTTAGGGTTTGTGTTAGCATTAGTTATAGAGAATGTGTGTTTATTGGTTTGTTAAATTTTACTTCCAAGGATGGCCACCATCTACATAACTCTGTCCATTCATCATAGAGGAAGGTTTGAGAGAGAGCCAGTTGGTAAGGTTAGCTATATTGGTGGAGAAGTGACGGAGATAGAGAGGGTAAACGTTGATACCCTCAATGGTTTTTTCATCTCTAACTTGCTGAAGGACATTGGATATACGTCCATTTCTGAGTTTTACTGGCTAGAACCTGGGAAGGTGCTTGATGATGGGTTGAGGCTGCTAAGGATTGATATGGATGTAGTTAGAATATATGAGGCAGCCATGAAGAATGAAAACAGAATAGAAGTGTATGCAGAGCATCCCATGGATCAGTCTGTTGTAGTTGAGGTTAAGGAATTGACTCCATCAAAGGGGAGAAGAAAGGTCTGTGTTAAAAGGGTACCAACTCCAAAGAAGACTCCAAAAAGAAGATTAGCAGTAGTGGAAGATGATGACGATGTTGAGATAGTTGGTAATGTCCAAGTTGACGAGCAGGCCCAAAAAAGTGCTGAGCCCCAGCCTATGATAGAGGCCCATCAAGAGAACAACCCAACTCCTGTAGCAACACATGGACCAAATAACATTTTCCAACCTCCTCCAACACCTGTCCAGCTGGATGAACCACCATCAACTTAGTCCCAACCTTCTTAGCCACCTCTTGAGGTAGAGCAGCAACCATCCCAAACTCATGGGACAGACCCAGTCCCTCTTGCTAATGTCAATGTATCTGAGGCTTCACAGCAACCTTGGCACTTTGATGAGACAGACCAATTCATTTTCTCTCAGGCCAATGTCTTCGATCCTATTGCACCTGAGCAGCTCACCCAATATATCCCACATCCTTATAGAAATCCACTTTCAGAAGAAATCCCTGAGTCAGCCCCACCTTCTGACTCCAACAGGACTCCCCAGAATAATGAAACCAATCCTTCAGATGAGGCTGAGGGTTGGCCAAAAAAGAATAGGAGAATATCAACAAAGAGGCCCCCTCCTACAGGACAGTCATTCATCCCTATTCCTGATCCGGACAAGCCTCCAACCTTCTATGTCCCAGTTGATGAGGATGATTTTTCTGATGACAACGCTGGGTATCATTGCTATGAATTAGAGGACTGGCGTAGCATACCTAGTGATGAAGATTCTGACAAGAACCCAGCCTTTCCTCAGAGTAATGTCGATGCCCCTGTTAGCCAGGTGAGGTTGGAAGTGGGAATGGAATTTGAGACTCTAAATCAATTTAGGAAAGCAGTCTAGATATTTAATGTAAACATCGGAAGAAGTATTTTCTTTGCACGCTGTGACTCTACAAGGTCAAAGGCTATATGCTACGATGAAGATTGTCTTTGGCAGATATACTGTGCCAAGAGGACATTTCCAGCAAGTTATCAGGTTAAGACCTTTGTCAACGAACACACATGCAGTAAGGACAATTACTGCAAGTCAACAGATGGTAAATGGCTGATTGATGAGCTAGAAGAAAGAATAAGACTTCAACCAAACTTGAGTGTGAGAGAGGTTGACCAGTTCTTCAGAGCTGAGTATGATGTACTTATCAACGAGAGAAAGATTTATAGATCTATGAAGAAGGCAAAGGAGAGGATTGAGGGATCTGAGATTGCACAGTATGCAATTCTTCGCGACTATCCTAATGAGATTCTGAAGACTAATCCTGGCTCTACAGTTAGGATACACACAAATCCCATGCCTGATTCAAATCCAATTTTTCTGAGGATCTATGTATGTTTTGAGGCATGCAAGAAGGGATTTGTAGGTGGTTGTAGACCATTCATAGGGTTAGATGGCACATTTCTTAGAGGGTATTATGGGGTCAGCTATTAGCAGCTATAGGGCAGGATGCAAATAACCACATTTACCCCATTGTATATGCAATTGTTGAATCAGAAAACAAGAATAGTTGGAAGTGGTTTTTAGATATCCTTCAGGATGATGTGGGAGATTTTCTGGCGAACGGGTTTAACTTCATTTCGGACATGCAGAAGGTATCTGTGATTTAATTCTGTTATGTGTTTAGAATCATACTGTAGAAGAATGATTAGTGTGGTTTAGGTTCTGAAAGTATGTTTATTGAATTATGATAAATGTTGTTTATGGTCATTGAAGTTTGAAAATTGAATTATTATAGAAGAATTGTTATTGCATTATTGTTTTCATGCTTGTTATTGTTGAATTATGATAACTGTTGTTCATTATTGTTGAAGTGTGATTATTGAATGCTATTTATATTAATAGTTATCTATAAGGGTTAATTCCTGCAGCCCAAGAAATGTACCCAAATGCCAACCACAGGTTCTGTGCCATCCATATATGGCAAAACTTTCGCAAGAAATGGGGTGACTTGCAGCTGAAGAAGTGTATGTAGTCATGTGCTAAGGCCACTACGACACAGGACTTCAATGCTGCAATGGATAGGCTAAAAAAGATCAACGTAGGGGCTTGGGAATACTTGGACAAGATTAGTCCGAAACAGTGGAGCAGAGCACATTTTAGAGAGTACCCTAAGATGGACAACTACACCAATAATAACTGCGAGGTGTTTAATGCCAAGGTCAAGAAGATGAGGGGGAAACCTATTATAACCATGTTGGAAGAAGTGAGGTGCTACGTCATGCGGATCATGGCAAGGAACAAAAAAGCTTTGGTTGGGTACAGTGGGAGGTTAGCCCCAACCCAACAGAGCAGATTAGAAAGAGAGAAGAGAGAGAGCAACAAATGGAGACCCCTTCCAACCGGAGATGACGCGGGAAATGTTTATGAAGTCAAATGTCTTCCCATGAAGGTCAGTGTGGACTTGGGAAAAGGTACATGTAGTTGTAGACTCTGGCAATTGACTGGCTACCTTGTAGAAATGCATGTGCTGCTTTAGCTTACCAGAATAGAAGACCCGAAGAGTATGCACATAACTGGCTCACAATGGGTGCTTATAATGCTGCATATCAGACTTCAATGTGCCCAGTTCCAAGACAAGAGTTCTGGGAGCACCTTGACACCCTACCAATTCTGCCACCTCGATACAAAAAGCCAATTGGAAGACCTTCAATGAAAAGAGACAAAAGAAATGATGCCTCTAAGGATGAGAGTGATCCTCATAGAACTAAGAGGAGGATTGGCACCATCGTATGCAAATACTGCCTCCAGGTGTGTTTAGTGTATTATAATTCGACATTTAACTTCATGTGTACCAATTTAACTAGTTCCTGTTTTACGTAGGCTGGTCATAACAAGCGAAGTTGTAAGAAGAGAAAGGAAGCAATGGGTAAAGGGAGTGCTGCACCCCAAGTCCCTGCAAGTGATGAGGATAAAGATATGCTGGCTGAAATATACTATGAGGAGACATTAGAAGCTGCCGAGGCTGAAGCAGCAACAACTGAGGTGGGAAACGACTCCACAACAGCCCAGACTTCACAGGTTAGTTTGTTGCTTGGTTTATTTCCCCAATTACATTTGTTTAACGACTCATACTATTACACTGGTTGTTCTTTGGAATCCAGCCTCCACCCCCGATGCCACAACCAGCAGCCACACAACCCCATGATACAACAACCACTGGAGCAGCCAAGAAATAACATAAAAGGAGAAGTGTCAAGCGACCCCCTGATGAGCGGATAATTTATACGCTTTTTGGCATTATTTTTAGGTAGTTTTTAGTAAGTTCAAGCTACTTTTAGGGATGTTTTCATTAGTTTTTATGTTAAATTCACATTTTTGGACTATACTATGAGTTTGTGTGTTTTTCTGTGATTTCAGGTAATTTCTGGCTGAAATTGAGGGATTTGAGCAAAACTCTGAAAAAGGCTGACAAAAGGACTGCTGATGTTGTTGGAATCTGACCTTCCTACACTCGAAATGGATTTTCTGGAGCTACAGAACTCCAATTGGCGCGCACTCAACGGCGTTGGAAAGTAGACATCCAAAGCTTTTCAGCAATATATAATAGTCCATATTTTATTCGGAAATTGATGACGTAACTTGGCGTTGAACGCCAAGTACATGCTGCTGTCTGGAGTTAAACGCCAGAAAAACGTCATGATCCGGAGTTGAACGCCCAAAACACGTTATAACTTGGAGTTCAACTCCAAGAAAAGCCTCAGCTCGTGGATAGATCAAGCTCAGCCTAAGCATACACCAAGTGGGCCTCGGAAGTGGATTTATGCATCAATTACTCACTCATGTAAGCATACACCAAGTGGGCCTCGGAAGTGGTGACAATACTTTTTGTTTTCTGAATGTATGCTTAAACAGTGCATATGTCTTTTGAATTTGTGGTTCATGAATGTTAAAATTGTTGGCTCTTGAAAGAATGATGAAAAAGGAGACATGTTACTGAGGATCTGAAAAATCATAAAAATGATTCTTGAAGCAAGAAAAAGCAGTGAATACAAAAAAAAAAAAAAAGAGAGAAGGAGAAAAACGAAAAAAAAAGGGGAGAAAAAGAAAAGAAAGAAATAAAGTTGTGATCCAAGGCAATAAGAGTGTGCTTAAGAACCCTGGACACCTCCAATTGGGGACTTTAGCAAAGCTGAGTCACAATCTGAAAAGGTTCACCCAATTATGTGTCTGTGGCATGTATGTATCCGGTGGTAATACTGGAAGACAGAGTGCTTTGGGCCACGGCCAAGACTCATAAAGTAGCTATGTTCAAGAATCATCATACTTAACTAGGAGAATCAATAACACTATCTGGATTCTGAGTTCCTAAAGAAGCCAATCATTCTGAATTTCAAAGGATAAAGTGAGATGCCAAATCTGTTCGGAGGCAAAAAGCTACTAGTCCCGCTCATCTAATTTGGAGCTTAGTTTCATTGATAATTTGGAGTCTATAGTATATTCTCTTCTTTTTATCTTATTTGATTTTCAGTTGCTTGGGGACAAGCAACAATTTAAGTTTGGTGTTGTGATGAGCGGATAATTTGTATACTTTTTGGCATTGTTTTTAGTATGTTTTTGATATGATATAGTTAGTTTTTGGTATATTTTTATTAGTTTTTAGTTAAAATTCACTTTTCTGGACTTTACTATGAGTTTGTGTGTTTTTCTGTGATTTCAGGTATTTTCTGGCTGAAATTGAGGGATCTGAGCAAAAATCTGATCCAGAGACTCAAAAGGACTGCAGATGCTGTTGGATTCTGACCTCCCTGCACTCGAAGTGGATTTTCTGGAGCTACAGAAGCCCAATTGGCGCGCTCTCAACGGCTTTGGAAAGTAGACATCCTGGGCTTTCCAGCAATATATGATAGTCCATACTTTGCCCAAGATTTGATGGCCCAAACCGGCGTTCAAAGTCACCTCAGGAAATCCCAGCGTTAAACGCTGGAACTGGCACCCAAATGGGAGTTAAACGCCCAAACTGGCACTAAAGCTGGCGTTTAACTCCAAGAGGAGTCTCTGCACGAAATTTGCTTCATTGCTCAGCCCAAGCACACACCAAGTGGGCCCGGAAGTGGATTTTTATGTCATTTACTCATTTCTGTACACCTTAGGTTACTAGTTTTCTATAAGTAGGACCTTTGACTATTGTATTAGAAGTCTTTGGATCTATATATCTTTTGATCACTTTAGATCTTAGATCATTGGGAGGCTGGCCATTCGGCCATGCCTAGACCTTATGCTTATGTATTTTCAACGGTGGAGTTTCTACACACCATAGATTAAGGTGTGGAGCTCTGCTGTATCTCGAGTATTAATGCAATTACTATTGTTCTTCCATTCAATTCCGCTTGTTCTTTATCCAAGATATCACTTGTTCTTCAACTTGATGAAGGTGATGATTGACGCCCATCACTATTCTCACCCATGAACAAAGTGACTGACAACCACTCTTGTTCTACAAGCATTTGAGGCTTAGTGAATATCTCTTGGATTCCTGATTGTACGATGCATGGTTGATCGCCTGACAACCGAGTGCTCGCCTGACAAACGAGCCAACCATTCCGTGAGATCAGAGTCTTCGTGGTATAGGCAAGAACTGATGGCGGCATTCAAGAGAATCCGGAAGGTCTAACCTTGTCTGTGGTATTCTGAGTAGGATTCAATGACTGAATGACTGTGACGTGCTTCAAACCTGTAACTTACTGGGCGTTAGTGACAGACGCAAAAGAATCACTGGATTCTATTCCAGTAGGGGAGGGAACCACACCGGTGATTGGCAGCACTGTGACAGAGTGTGTGCATTAGCTTTCACTGCGAGGATGGGAGGTAGCTGCTGACAACAGTGAGACCCTACACGAGCTTGCCATGGAAAGGAGTAAGAAGAATTGGATGAAGGCAGTAGGAAAGCAGAGAGACGGAAGGGAAGGCATCTTCATACGCTTATCTGAAGTTCCTACCAATGAATTACATAAGTATCTCTATCTTTACCTTTGTGTTATTTTCGTTCATCACTATATCCATTTGAGTTTGCCTGACTAAGATTTACAAGATGACCATAGCTTGCTTCAATACTAACAATCTCCGTGGGATCGACCCTTACTCACGTAAGGTTTATTACTTGGACGACCCAGTGCACTTGCTGGTTAGTTGTGCGAAGTTGTGTAATGCCATGGTATTGAGCCACCAAGTTCTTGGAGCCATTACCGGGGATTATGAGAGTTGTGAAAAAGTATAGTTCACAATTTCGCCCACCAAGTTTTTGGCGCCGTTGCCGGGGATTGTTCAAGTTTTGAGCAAGCTTTGGTAACATCAGTGCCAAGATCCGGCAACAACATCAAGTTTTGGTGTTATTGCCCGGGATTGTTTAGGCTGGACAACTGACGGTTCATCTTGTTGCTTAGATTAGGTATTTTTTTTTCTTCAGAGCTCTTAAGAATGAATTCTAGTGTTTCAAGGTGATGTTCTTATCATCACCAAAGCTGATTGATCTTCATCAATTTAGCTCTTGAATGCAATGTCCTGCTGAAGCTTAGCCGGCCATGTCTAATTTCTTTAGACTAAAGCTTTAGACTAACATTGCATGATTCCTGGAATTCTCATTAAGAATTTTGATACCTTTATTTTCTTTTTCTACATAATTTTCGAAAAATCCAAAAAAAATTATAAAATCATAAAATCCAAAAATATTTCTTTTTTGAGTCTAGAGTCTCATCTTAAGTTTAGTGTCAATTGCATGTTTCT
The DNA here is from genome assembly GCF_003086295.3 of Arachis hypogaea. Lineage (NCBI taxonomy): Eukaryota > Viridiplantae > Streptophyta > Magnoliopsida > Fabales > Fabaceae > Arachis > Arachis hypogaea. The sequence goes on from NC_092039.1 coordinate 85,942,561, forward strand.
GTTCTTATTGCATTCATGCATGTGTCCTCATTGATCTTCAAGTTGTTCTTGATGATTTCCTTGTTCTGATCTTTGAATTCTATTGACTTGAGTGTTTTGTGTGTCTCATATGCATTTTCGTTTTGTTAGTGTCAGTAGTATACAAACTGCTAAGTTTGGTGTCTTGCATGCATTGTCATTTGATTCTTGTTGCATTTTGGTTTGTCCTTATTATTAAAAATCCAAAAATATTTTTAATTTGTGTCTTTTCAAGTCAATAATACAGAGAATTGAAGATTCAGAACATACAGCAGAGGAATTGCACAGAAAAAGCTGGGCGTTCAAAACGCCCAGTGAAGAAGGACAGACTGGCATTTAAACGCCAGCCAGGGTACCTGGTTGGGCGTTTAACGCCCAAAAGGGTAGCATTTTGGGCGTTAAACGCCAGAATGTATACCATTCTGGGCGTTTAACGCCAGGATGGCTAGGGGAGGAAGATTTTGTTTTCAAATCAGATTTTTTCTAAGTTTTCAAAATCTTTTCAAAATCAAATCTTTTTCAAATCAATTTTCAATCAAATCTTTTTCAAAATTAACTCCTTTCCTTTTTCAAAGATACTTACTATCAATTAATGATTTGATTCAACATTTCAAGTATGTTGCCTTTTCTGTTGAGGAAGGTTTTATGTTTGATTCATATCTTTTCTTGTTAGGCAAGTCATTAATTTTTAAAATCATATCTTTTCAAACTGTTTTCAAATCATATCTTTTAAAATTGTTTTCAAATCATATCTTCTCAATCACATTTTTTTAAACTAATCATATCTTCTTAACCACATCTTTTTCAAAATAGTTTTCAATCAAATCTTTTTGATTTCTAATTTCAAAATCTTTTTCAAAAGTCACTTGATTTCTTTTCCATTTTCATTTTCGAAAATTAAGTGATGTTTTTCAAAAATGTTTTCAAATTTCCCACTTAATTTTCGAAAATCACTTCCCTCCTTCTCACATCCTTCAATTTATGGACTAACACTATCCCTTAAGGCAAAATTCGAACTCTATCTTCTTTGTTAAGTTCGAATTTTCCACTTCTGTCTTCTACTCTTCTTTTCCTCTGACACCTAAAGGAATCTCTATACTGTGACATAGAGGATTCCACATTTTCTTGTTCTCCTCTCTATCTTATGAGCAGGAGCAAGGACAAAGGCATTCTTGTTGAGGCTGATCCTGAACCTGAAAGGACCTTGAAGAGAAAGCTAAGAGAAGCCAAAGCACAACTCTCTTTAGAGCACCTGACCGAATTCTTCAAGGAAGAAGAACACATGGCAGCCGAAAACAACAACAATACCAACAATGCAAGGAAGGTGCTGGGTGACTTTACTGCACCTACTCCCGACTTCTATGGGAGAAGCATCTCTATCCCTGCCATTGGAGCAAACAACTTTGAGCTTAAGCCTCAATTAGTTTCTCTAATGCAACAGAATTGCAAGTTCCATGGACTTCCACTGGAAGATCCTCATCAGTTTTTAGCTGAGTTCTTGCAAATCTGTGACACAGTCAAGACTAATGGGGTTGACCCTGAGGTCTACAGACTGATGCTATTCCCTTTTGCTGTAAGAGACAGAGCTAGAACATGGTTGGACTCTCAACCTAAAGAAAGCCTGGACTCTTGGGAAAAGCTAGTCAATGCCTTCTTGGCAAAGTTCTTTCCACCTCAAAAATTGAGTAAGCTTAGAGTGGAAGTCCAAACCTTCAGACAGAAGGAAGGAGAATCCCTCTATGAAGCTTGGGAAAGATACAAATAATTGATCAGAAAGTGTCCCACTGATATGCTTTCTGAATGGAGCATCATAGGTATTTTCTATGATGGTCTCTCTGAACTGTCCAAGATGTCCTTGGATAGCTCTTCTGGAGGATCTCTTCATCTGAAGAAGACGCCTACTGAAGCTCAAGAACTGATTGAAATGGTTGCAAATAACCAATTCATGTACACTTCTGAAAGGAATCCTGTGAACAATGGGACTAGTCAGAAGAAAGGAGTTCTTGAGATTGACACTCTGAATGCCATATTGGCTCAGAATAAAATATTGACTCAACAAGTCAATATGATTTCTCAAAGTCTGTCTGGGATGCAAAATGCACCAAGCAGTACTAAGGAAGCTTCATCTGAGGAAGAAGCTTATGATCCTGAGAACCCTTCAATAGAAGAGGTGAATTACATGGGAGAACCCTATGGAAACACCTACAATCCTTCATGGAGGAATCACCCAAATCTTTCATGGAAGGATCAACAGAGACCTCAACAAGGTTTCAACAATAATAATGGTGGAAGGAACAGGTTTAGCAATAGCAAGCCTTTTCCATCATCTTCTCAGCAACAGACAGAGAGTTCTAAGCAGAATACCTCTGACTTAGCAACTATGGTCTCTGATCTGATCAAAACCACTCAAAGTTTCATGACTGAAACTAGGTCCTCCATCAGAAATCTGGAAGGACAAGTGGGTCAGCTGAGCAAGAAAATTACTGAACTCCCTCCAAGTACTCTTCCAAGCAATACAGAAGAAAATCCAAAAGGAGAGTGCAAAGCCATTAACATGGCCGAATTCTGGGAGGAAGAAGAGGCAGTGAACGCCACTGAGGAAGGCCTCACTGGGCGTCCACTGACCTCCAATGAGTTCCCCAATGAGGAACCTTGGGAATCTGAGGCTCAAGATGAGACCATAGAGATTCCATTGGACTTACTCCTGCCATTCATGAGCTCTGATGAGTATTCTTCCTCTGAAGAGGATGAGTATGTCACTGAAGAGCAAGTTGCTAAATACCTTGGAGCAATCATGAAGCTAAATGACAAGTTATTTGGAAATGAGACTTGGGAGGATGAACCCCCTTTGCTCACCAAAGAACTGGATAACTTGTCTAGGCAGCAATTGCCTCAAAAGAGGCAGGACCCTGGGAAGTTTTCTATACCTTGTACCATAGGCACCATGACCTTCAAGAAGGCCTTGTGTGACTTAGGATCAAGCGTAAACCTCATGCCCCTCTCTGTAATGGAGAAATTAGGGATCTATGAGGTACAAGCTGCAAAAATCTCACTAGAGATGGCAGACAACTCAAGAAAACAAGCTTATGGACTTGTAGAGGATGTTCTTGTTAAAGTTGAAGACCATTACATCCCTACTGATTTCATAGTCCTAGAGACTGGGAAATGCATGGATGAATCCATCATCCTTGGCAGACCCTTCCTAGCCACAGCAAAGGCTGTGATTGATGTTGATAGAGGAGAGTTGATCATTCAAGTGAATGAAGAATCCTTGGTGTTTAAGGCCCAAGGATATACCTCTGTCATCATGGAGAGGAAGCATGAAAAGCTTCTCTCAAAACAGAGCCAAACAGAGCCCCCACAGTCAAACTCTAAGTTGGTGTTGGGAGGCCACAACCAAACTCTAAGTTTGGTGTTGAACCCCCACATTCAAACTCTAAGTTTGGTGTTGGGAGGTTCCAACACGGTTCTGAGCATTTCTGAGGCTCCATGAGAGTCCTCTGTCAAGCTAGTGACACTAAAGAAGCGCTTGTTGGGAGGCAACCCAATGTTTTATAATTAATTATTTTCTTTTGTTATTTTATCTTTTTTGTAGGTTGATGATCATAAGAAGTCACAAAAATAATGAAAAAAGCAAAAACAGAATGAAAAATAGGAAGAAAAACAGCACACCCTGGAGGAAGATGCTGCTGGCGTTCAAACGCCAGTAAGCCTAGCAGTTGGGCGTTTAACGCCCAGTCTGGCACCATTCTGGGCGTTTAACGCCAGAAAGGGGCACCAGACTGGCGTTAAACGCCAGGAAAGGGCAAGAACCTGGCGTTAAACGCCAGGAATGGGCACCAGCCCGGCGTTTAACGCCAGAATTAGCTCAAAACGTGTTTTTGAGTGCCATTTGGTGCAGGGATGCCTTTTCCTTGACACCTAAGGATCTGTGGACCCCACAGGATCCCCACCAACCCCACCACCCTCTCTTCTTCTTCACCCATTCACCAATCACCTCAATACCTCTTCACCACTCACATCCACCCTTCATTCTCACACAACCTAAACACCACTTCTCCCCCTCTTTGGCCAAACACAAAAGCCATTCCCCTCTCCTCCATTTCTTCTTCTTCTACTCTCTTCTTTCTTCTTTTGCTCGAGGACGAGCAAACCTTTTAAGTTTGGTGTGGTAAAAGCATTGCTTTTTGTTTTTCCATAACCATTTATGGCATCCAAAGCCGGTTCAACTGAGAAGGCATGACCTCAAGCCCATCACTAAGAAAAAAAAAGATGAAGCAAACAAGAGACCCCTCTCATCATGAGATCCCTGAGATACCTCAAGGGATGCACTTTCCTCCACAAGACTATTGGGAGCAACTAAACACCTCCCTAAGAGAATTGAGTTCCAACATGGGACAACTAAGGGTGGAGCATCAAGAACACTCCATCATCCTTCATGAGATTAGAGAAGATCAAAGAATTATGAGGGAGGAGCAACAAAGACAAGGAAGAGACATTGAGGAGCTCAAGCACTCCATAGGATCTTCAAGAGCAAGAAAGAGCCGCCATCACTAAGGTGGACCCGTTCCTTGATTTCCTTGTTCTTTATTCTTCTGTTTTTCGAAAATTTATGCTTATGTTTATCTATGTTTGTGTCTTATGATCATTAGTGTCTTAGTGTCTATGCCTTAAAGCTATGAATATGAATCCATCACCTTTCTTAAATGAAAACTGTTTTTATTACAAAAGAACAAGAAGTACAGGATTTCAAATTCATCTTTAAAACTAGCTTAATTAGATTGATGTGGTGACAATACTTTTTGTTTTCTGAATGTATGCTTAAACAGTGCATATGTCTTTTGAATTTGTGGTTCATGAATGTTAAAATTGTTGGCTCTTGAAAGAATGATGAAAAAGGAGACATGTTACTGAGGATCTGAAAAATCATAAAAATGATTCTTGAAGCAAGAAAAAGCAGTGAATACAAAAAAAAAAGATAGAAGGAGAAAAACGAAAAAAAAAGGGGAGAAAAAGAAAAGAAAGAAATAAAGTTGTGATCCAAGGCAATAAGAGTGTGCTTAAGAACCCTGGACACCTCCAATTGGGGACTTTAGCAAAGCTGAGTCACAATCTGAAAAGGTTCACCCAATTATGTGTCTGTGGCATGTATGTATCCGGTGGTAATACTGGAAGACAGAGTGCTTTGGGCCACGGCCAAGACTCATAAAGTAGCTATGTTCAAGAATCATCATACTTAACTAGGAGAATCAATAACACTATCTGGATTCTGAGTTCCTAAAGAAGCCAATCATTCTGAATTTCAAAGGATAAAGTGAGATGCCAAATCTGTTCGGAGGCAAAAAGCTACTAGTCCCGCTCATCTAATTTGGAGCTTAGTTTCATTGATAATTTGGAGTCTATAGTATATTCTCTTCTTTTTATCTTATTTGATTTTCAGTTGCTTGGGGACAAGCAACAATTTAAGTTTGGTGTTGTGATGAGCGGATAATTTGTATACTTTTTGGCATTGTTTTTAGTATGTTTTTGATATGATATAGTTAGTTTTTGGTATATTTTTATTAGTTTTTAGTTAAAATTCACTTTTCTGGACTTTACTATGAGTTTGTGTGTTTTTCTGTGATTTCAGGTATTTTCTGGCTGAAATTGAGGGATCTGAGCAAAAATCTGATCCAGAGACTCAAAAGGACTGCAGATGCTGTTGGATTCTGACCTCCCTGCACTCGAAGTGGATTTTCTGGAGCTACAGAAGCCCAATTGGCGCGCTCTCAATGGCTTTGGAAAGTAGACATCCTGGGCTTTCCAGCAATATATGATAGTCCATACTTTGCCCAAGATTTGATGGCCCAAACTGGCGTTCAAAGTCACCTCAGGAAATCCCAGCGTTAAACGCTGGAACTGGCACCCAAATGGGAGTTAAACGCCCAAACTGGCACTAAAGCTGGCGTTTAACTCCAAGAGGAGTCTCTGCACGAAATTTGCTTCATTGCTCAGCCCAAGCACACACCAAGTGGGCCCGGAAGTGGATTTTTATGTCATTTACTCATTTCTGTACACCTTAGGTTACTAGTTTTCTATAAGTAGGACCTTTGACTATTGTATTAGAAGTCTTTGGATCTATATATCTTTTGATCACTTTAGATCTTAGATCATTGGGAGGCTGGCCATTCGGCCATGCCTAGACCTTATGCTTATGTATTTTCAACGGTGGAGTTTCTACACACCATAGATTAAGGTGTGGAGCTCTGCTGTACCTCGAGTATTAATGCAATTACTATTGTTCTTCCATTCAATTCCGCTTGTTCTTTATCCAAGATATCACTTGTTCTTCAACTTGATGAAGGTGATGATTGACGCCCATCACTATTCTCACCCATGAACAAAGTGACTGACAACCACTCTTGTTCTACAAGCATTTGAGGCTTAGTGAATATCTCTTGGATTCCTGATTGTACGATGCATGGTTGATCGCCTGACAACCGAGTGCTCGCCTGACAAACGAGCCAACCATTCCGTGAGATCAGAGTCTTCGTGGTATAGGCAAGAACTGATGGCGGCATTCAAGAGAATCCGGAAGGTCTAACCTTGTCTGTGGTATTCTGAGTAGGATTCAATGACTGAATGACTGTGACGTGCTTCAAACCTGTAACTTACTGGGCGTTAGTGACAGACGCAAAAGAATCACTGGATTCTATTCCAGTAGGGGAGGGAACCACACCGGTGATTGGCAGCACTGTGACAGAGTGTGTGCATTAGCTTTCACTGCGAGGATGGGAGGTAGCTGCTGACAACAGTGAGACCCTACACGAGCTTGCCATGGAAAGGAGTAAGAAGAATTGGATGAAGGCAGTAGGAAAGCAGAGAGACGGAAGGGAAGGCATCTTCATACGCTTATCTGAAGTTCCTACCAATGAATTACATAAGTATCTCTATCTTTACCTTTGTGTTATTTTCGTTCATCACTATATCCATTTGAGTTTGCCTGACTAAGATTTACAAGATGACCATAGCTTGCTTCAATACTAACAATCTCCGTGGGATCGACCCTTACTCACGTAAGGTTTATTACTTGGACGACCCAGTGCACTTGCTGGTTAGTTGTGCGAAGTTGTGTAATGCCATGGTATTGAGCCACCAAGTTCTTGGAGCCATTACCGGGGATTATGAGAGTTGTGAAAAAGTATAGTTCACAATTTCGCCCACCAAACGGAGTTATGATCACACCAGGGATTATCAAGATCCCAATTTATCACACCATGATCTTTTTGGGGTATTTTTGATTTCACACGAATACAAAGAGACCAACTTTGAGGATCACAATTTCGTCCACCAAGTTTTTGGCGCCGTTGCCGGGGATTGTTCGAGTATGGACAACTGACGGTTTATCTTGTTGCTCAGATTAGGTAATTTTCTTTTCCAAAATCTTTTTCAAAATTTTTATTTTCTTTTTCGTTTTTCTAAAAGAATATTTTCGAAAAAATTAACAAAAACCTAAAAAAATTAGAAAATCATAAAAATAAAAAATATTTTGTGTTTCTTGTTTGAGTCTTGAGTCAAATTTTAAGTTTGGTGTCAATTGCATGCTTTAAAAATTTTTCTTGCATTTTTCGAAAATCTCATGCATTCATAGTGTTCTTCATGATCTTCAAGTTGTTCTTGACAAGTCTTCTTGTTTGATCTTGATGACTTCTTGTTTTGTGTTGGTTGTTGTTTTTCATGTTCATTTTTCGTTTGTAAGAGTCCATGCATTAAAGATTTCTAAGTTTGGTGTCTTGCATGTTTTCTTTGCATCAAAAAATTTCTCAAAAATATGTTCTTGATGTTCATCATGATCTTCAAAGTGTTCTTGGTGTTCATCTTGACATTCATAGCATTCTTGCATGCATTCATTGTTTTGATCTAAAAATTTCATGCATTGAGTATTTTTGTTGTTTTTCTCTCTTATCAATAAAAATTTCAAAAATAAAAAATATCTTTTTCTTATTTTTCTCATAATTTTTGAAAATTTGAGTTGACTTAGTCAAAAAATTTTTAAAAATTAGTTGTTTCTTACAAGTCAAGTCAAATTTTCAATTTTAAAAATCTTATCTTTTCGAAATCTTTTTCAAAAACTATATCTTTTTCATTTTTTTCTATTTTTTTGAAAATTTCAAAAATCTTTTTCAAAATATTTTCAAAATCTTTTTCTTATCTTTACATCTAATTTTCGAAATTTAGCTAACAATTAATGTGATTAGTTCAAAAATTTGAAGTTTGTTACTTTCTTGTTAAGAAAGGTTCAATCTTTAAGTTCTAGAATCTTATCTTGTAGTTTCTAGTTAGTTAAGTCATTTTAAAAATTTAAATCTTTTTATCTTTTATCTTATCTTTTTCAAAAATTTTATCTTTTTCAAAATTTGATTTCAAAATATCTTATCTAACCTCTTATCTTCTTATCTTTTTCAAATTTGATTTTAATATCTTTTTCAATCAACTAACTAACTTTTTGTTTGTTTCCTATCTTTTTCAAAACCAACTAACTACTTTTCCCTCTCTAATTTTCGAAAATACTTCTCTCTTTTTCAAAAATTCTTTTTGTTTTAAATTTTAAATTTTAATCTTATCTTATCTCTAATTTTCGAAAATTACTAACACCTTTTTCAAAATTATTTTCGAAATTCTCTATCTCTTTTCTTATTCTATTTAATTAATTATTTACTAACACTTCTCTTCTCTTCATCTAAAAATCCGAACTCAATCTCTCCCTTGTGTTTGGATTCTTCACTTTCTTTCTTCTATCCCTTTCTTTTTCTACTAACATAAAGGAATCTCTATACTGTGACATAGATGATTCCTCTTTCTTTTCTTGTTTTCTTCTCTTTCATATGAGCAGGAACAAGGATAAAGGCACTCTTGTTGAAATTGATCCTGAACCTGAAAGGACTCTGAAAAGGAAACTAAGAGAAGCTAAGTTACAACAATCTAAAGGTAACCTTTCAGAAATATTAGAACAAGAGAAGGAGATGGCAGCCGAAAATAATAATAATGCAAGGAGAATGCTTGGTGACTTCACAAAGCTAACGTCCAAGTTTGATGGAAGAAGCATCTCCATCTCTGCCATTGGAGCTAATAACTTTGAGCTGAAACCTCAGCTAGTTGCCTTAATGCAACAAAACTGCAAGTTTTATGGACTTCCATCTGAAGATCCTTATCAGTTTCTAACTGAGTTCTTACAGATCTGTGAGACTGTAAAGACGAATGGAGTTGATCCTGAAGTCTACAGATTCATGCTTTTCCCTTTTGCTGTGAGAGACAGAGCTAGAATATGGTTGGATTCACAACCCAAGGATAGCCTGGACTCCTGGGATAAGCTGGTCACTGCCTTCTTGGATAAATTCTTCCCTCCTCAAAAGCTGAGCAAGCTGAGAGTGGATGTTCAAACCTTCAAACAAAAAGATGGTGAATCCCTCTATGAAGCTTGGGAAAGATACAAGCAGCTGACCAAAAGATGTCCATCTGACATGTTTTCAGAATGGACCATATTAGATATATTCTATTATGGTCTATCTGAATTTTTGAAAATGTCATTGGACCATTCTGCAGGTGGATCTATTCACCTAAAGAAAACGCCTGAAGAGGCTCAAGAACTCATTGACATGGTTGCAAACAACCAATTCATGTACACTTCTGAGAGGAATTCCGTGAATAATGGGATACCTCAAAAGAAAGGAGTTCTTGAAATTGATGCTCTGAATGCCATATTGGCTCAGAACAAAGTGTTGACTCAACAGGTCAACATGATCTCTCAAAGTCTGAATGGATGGCAACATGCATCCAACAGTACTAAAGAGGCAGCTTCTGAAGAAGCTTATGATCCTGAGAACCCTGCCATGGCAGAGGTTAATTACATGGGTGAACCTTATGGAAACACCTATAACCCATCATGGAGAAATCATCCAAATTTCTCATGGAAGGATCAACAAAAGCCTCAACAAGGCTTTAACAATGGTGGACGCACTAGGCTGAGCAATAGCAAGCCATATCCATCATCTTCTCAGCAACAGACAGAGAATCCTGAACAAAACACTTCTAATTTAGCCAATATAATCTCTGATCTGTCAAAGGCCACTTTCAGTTTCATGAATGAAACAAGATCCTCCATTAGAAATCTAGAGGCACAAGTGGGCCAGCTGAGTAAGAAAGTCATTGAAACTCCTCCCAGTATTCTCCCAAGCAATACAGAAGAGAATCCAAAAGGAGAGTGCAAGGCCATTGATGTGATCAAAGTGGCCGAATGCACAAGGGAGGAGGAGGACGAAAATCCTAGTGAGGAAGACCTCCTGGGACGTCCTTCAAGCAAGAAGGAGTTTCCTATTAAGGATCCAAAGGAATCTGAGGCTCATACAGAGACCATAGAGATTCCATTAAATCTCCTTCTGCCATTCATGAGCTCTGAAGACTATTCTTCCTCTGAAGAGGATGAAGATGTGACTGGAGAGCAAGTTGCTCAATACTTAGGAGCTATCATGAAGCTGAATGCCAAGTTGTTTGGTAATGAGACTTGGGAAAGTGAACCACCCTTGCTCATTAATGAACTAGATACCTGGATTCAGACAACTCTACCTCAAAAGAAACAAGATCCTGACAAGTTCTTAATACCCTGTACCATAGGCACCATGACCTTTGAAAAGGCTCTATGTGATCTGGGGTCAGGGATAAATCTTATGCCACTTTCTGTAATGGAGAAGCTGGGGATCATTGAGGTACAACCTGCCTTGTTCTCATTACAATTGGCAGACAAGTCATTGAGACAAGCTTATGGAATAGTGGAGGACGTGTTAGTAAAGGTTGAAGGCCTTTACATCCCTGCTGATTTCATAATCTTAGACACTAGGAAGGAAGAGGATGAATGCATCATCCTTGGAAGACCTTTCCTAGCCACAGCAGGAGCTGTGATAGATGTCAACAGAGGTGAATTAGTCCTTCAATTGAATGGGGACTACCTTGTGTTTAAGGCACATGGCCATCCCTCTGTGACAAAAGAGAGTAAGCATGAAGAGCTTCTCTCAGTTTAAAGTCAAGAAGAGCCCCCACAGTCAAACTCTAAGTTTGGTGTTGTGAGACCACAACCAAACTCTAAGTTTGGTGTTAAGATCCCATATCCAAACTCTAAGTTTGGTGTTGGGACTATACAACATTGACCTGATCACCTTGTGGCTCCATGAGAGCCACTGTCAAGCTATTGACATTAAAGAAGCGCTTGTTGGGAGGCAACCCAATTTTATTTATCTAATTTTTATTTTATATCATTTTATTTTTATTTTGTGTTTTCTTAGGTACATGATCATGAAGGTTCACAAAAAAAATCAAAAAAATTAAAAACAGAATCAAAAACAGCAGAAGAAAAAAATCACACCCTGGAGAAAGCACAGGCTGGCGTTCAACGCCAGTAAGATGCATCTGGCCGGCGTTCAACGCCAGAACAGAGCATCATTCTGGTGCTGAATGCCAGAAACAAGCAACATTCTGGCGCTGAACGCCAGGAATGTGCCTAGAGAAGAAAAGCTGGCGCTGAACGCCAGTAACAAGCATGAAACTGGCGTTCAACGCCAGAAACATGCTTTACATGGGTGTTGAACGCCCAGAATGTGCACCACACGGTGTTTAAACGCCAAAATGGTGTGCAAAGGCAATTTACACGCCTATTTGGTGCAGGGATGGAATTCCTTGACACCTCAGGATCTGTGGACCCCACAGGATCACCTCAGAATCTGTGGACCCCACAGGATCCCCACCTACTATATTCCTACCTTACCTCCTAATCCTATTTTTGTGATGACTATTCCCCATGTCACACTTCCCAACACTTTTCACCAATCACCTCAATTCCTCTTCCCAATCACCCCTTTCACCACTCACATCCATCCACTCTTCCCCATAAACCCCACCTACCTTCAAAAATTCAAAACCATTTTCCCACCCATTCCCTCCCTAAATGGCCGAACATACACTCCCCCCTCTCCCTATATATACCCCTCCATTCTACTTCATTTTCACAAAACAAAACCCCCTCTTCTTCACCTTGGCCGAACCTACCTCTCCCTCTCTACCATATTCTCTTCTTCTTCTTCTTCTCTTCTTTCTTCTATTGCTTGAGGACGAGCAATATTTTAAGTTTGGTGTGGTCAAAGCATAATCTTTTTTGTTTTCCATTACCATCAATGGCACCTAAGGCCAGAGAATCCTCTAGAAAAGGAAAAGGGAAGACAAAAGCTTCCACCTCTGAGTCATGGGAGATGGAAAGATTCATCTCCAAGAGCCATCAAGACCACTTCTATGATGTTGTGGCAAAGAAGAAGGTGATCCCTGAGGTCCCTTTCAAGCTCAAGAAGAATGAGTATCCGGAGATCCGACATGAGATCCGAAGAAGAGGTTGGGAAGTCTTAACCAACCCCATGCAACAAGTCGGAATCTTAATGGTTCAAGAGTTTTATGCCAATGCATGGATCACTAGGAACCATGATCAAAGTATGAACCCGAATCCAAAGAATTATCTCACAATGGTTCAGGGGAAATACTTAGATTTTAGTCCGAAAAATGTGAGGTTGGCGTTTCACTTGCCCATGATGCAAGAAGATGAACGCCCCTACACTAGAAGGGTCAACTTTAATCAAAGGTTGGACCAAGTCCTAATGGACATATGTGTGGAAGGAGCTCAATGGAGAATGGACTCCAAAGGCAAGCCAGTTCAACTAAGAAGACTGGACCTCAAGCCTGTGGCTAGAGGATGGTTGGAGTTCATTCAACGCTCCATCATTCCTACTAGCAACCGATCTGAAGTTACTGTGGATCGGGCCATCATGATTCATAGCATCATGATTGGAGAGGAAGTAGAAGTTCATGAGGTCATCTCCAATGAAATCTACAAAATAGCCGACAAGTCCTCCACCATGGCAAGGGTAGCTTTTCCTCACCTTATCACCATCTATGTTACTCAGCTGGAGTTATCATAGAAGGAGACATCCCCATTGAAGAGGATAAGCCCATCACCAAGAAGAGGATGGAGCAAGCAAGAGAGATCCCTCACGGTTCTCAAGAGATGCATGAGGAAGCTCATCATCAAGAAATCCCTGAGATGCCTCAAGGGATGCACTTTCCTCCCAACAACTATTGGGAACAACTCAACAATTCCTTAGAAGATTTGAGCCACAATGTTGAACAATTAAGGGTGGAACATCATGAGCACTCCATCATTCTCCAAGAAATAAGAGAAGATCAAAGAGCAATGAGGGAGGAGCAACAAAGGCAAGGAAGGGACATAGAAGAGCTTAAGGACATTGTTGGTCCTTCAAGAAGAAGACGCCACTAAAGGTGGATTCATTCCTTGTTCTTTATTTCTTTCTGTTTTTGGTTTTGAATGTTGTGTTTATCTATATTTTGTGTTTCTACTTCATGATCATTAGTATTTAGTAACCATGTCTTAAAGCTATGAATAAAATCCATTAATCCTTCACCTCTCTTAAATGAAAAATGTTTTAATTCAAAAGAACAAGAAGTACATGAATTTCGAATTTATCCTTGAATTTAATTTAATTATATTAATGTGGTGACAATACTTTTTGTTTTCTGAATGAATGATTGAACAGTGCATATGTCTTTTGATATTGTTGTTTATGAATGTTAAAATTGTTGGCTCTTGAAAGAATGATGAACAAAGAGAAATGTTATTGATGATCAGAAAAATCATGAACTTGATTCTTGAAGCAAGAAAAAGTAGTGAAAAAGAAAAGCTTGCGAAAAAAAATGGCGAAAAAAATAGAAAGAAAAAGAAAAAGCAAGCAGAAAAAGCCAATAGCCCTTAAAACCAAAAGGCAAGGGTAAAAAGGATCCAAGGCTTTGAGCATCAATGGATAAGAGGGCCCAAGGAAATAAAATCCAGGCCTAAGCGGCTAAATCAAGCTGTCCCTAACCATGTGCTTGTGTCATGAAGGTCCAAGTGAAAAGCTTGAGACTAAGTGGTTAAAGTCGTGATCCAAAGCAAAAAGAGTGTGCTTAAGAAGCTCTGGACACCTCTAACTGGGGACTCTAGCAAAGCTAAGTCACAATCTGAAAAGGTTCACCCAGTCATGTGTCTGTGGCATTTATGTATCCGATGGTAATACTGGAAAACAAAGTGCTTAGGGCCACGGCCAAGACTCATAAGTAGCTGTGTTCAAGAATCAACATGCTTAACTAGGAAAGTCAATAACACTATCCGAAATTCTAAGTTCCTAGAGAAGCCAATCATTCTAAACTGCAAAGGAAAAAGTGAGATGCCAAAACTATTCAGAAGCAAAAAGCTACAAGTCCCGCTCATCTAATTATAATTAATATTCATAGATATTTTGGAATTTATAGTATATTCTCTTATTTTTATCCTAATTGATTTTCAGTTGCTTGGGGACAAGCAACAATTTAAGTTTGGTGTTGTGATGAGCGGATAATTTATACGCTTTTTGGCATTATTTTTAGGTAGTTTTCAGTAAGTTCAAGCTACTTTTAGGGATGTTTTCATTAGTTTTTATGTTAAATTCACATTTCTAGACTTTACTATGAGTTTGTGTGTTTTTTTGTGATTTCAGGTAATTTTTGGCTGAAATTGAGGGATTTGAGCAAAACTCTGAAAAAGGCTGACAAAAGGACTACTGATGCTGTTGGAATCTGACCTCCCTGCACTCGAAATGGCTTTTCTGGAGCTACAGAACTTTAATTGGCGCGCTCTTAACAGCGTTGGAAAGTAGACATCCAGAGCTTTCCAACAATATATAATAGTCCATATTTTATTCGGAAATTGATGATGTAACTTGGTGTTGAACGCCAAGTACATGCTACTGTCTGGAGTTAAACGCCAGAAAAATGTCATGATCCGGAGTTGAACGCCCAAAACACGTTATAACTTGGAGTTCAACTCCAAGAAAAGCCTCAGCTCGTGGATAGATCAAGCTCAGCCTAAGCATACACCAAGTGGGCCCCGGAAGTGGATTTATGCATCAATTACTCACTCATGTAAACCCTAGTAGCTAGTTTAGTATAAATAAGACTTTTTACTAGTGTATTAGTAGTCTTTAGACCACGTTTCATCTTTGGTCTCAGTTTTGTATTATTCTTCATCTTAAGAGGCCATTGAGCACGTTTTAGGGGGCTAGCCATTCGGCTATGCCTGAACCTCTTACTTATGTATTTTCAACAGTGGAGTTTCTGCACACCATAGATTAAGGGTGTGGAGCTCTGCTGTACCGCAAGTTTCAATACAATTATTATTACTTTCTATTCAATTCTCTTCTATCCTTATTCCAAGATATACGTTACACCTAACTTTGATGAATGTGATGATCCGTGACACTCATCATTATTCGCACCTATGAACGCGCGTGACTGACAACCACTTTCGTTCTACTCTAGGCCGGGCGCATATCTCTTAGATTCCCCAACAGAATTTTCGTGGTATAAGCTAGATAGATGGCGGCATTCATGAGGATCCGGAAAGTCTAAACCTTGTCTATGGTATTCCGAGTAGGATTCTGGGATTGAATGACTGTGACGAGCTTCAAACTCCTGAAGGCTGGGCGTGATGACAAGCGCAAAAGAATCAAGGGATTCTATTCCAACCTGATTGAGAACCGACAGATGATTAGCCGTGCTGTGACACAGCATAGGAACGTTTTCACTGAGAGGATGGGATGTAGCCATTGACAACGGTGATGCCCTACATACAGCTTGCCATGGAAAGGAGTAGGAAGGATTGGATGAATGTAATAAGAAAATAGAGATACGAGAGGAGCACAGCATCTTCACACACTTATCTGAAATTCCCACTATTGCTTTACATAAGTATTTCTATCCCTTTTTATTTTCTATTTATTTATTAATTTTCGAACTCACCATAAACCAATTTAATCTGCCTAACTGAGATTTACAAGGTGACCATAGCTTGCTTCATACCAATAATCTCTGTGGGATCGACCCTTACTCACGTAAGGTATTACTTGGATGACCCAGTACACTTGCTAGTTAAGTTGAACGGAGTTATGATTACACCAGGGATTATCAAGATCCCAATTTATCACACCATGATCTCTTTGGGTATTTTTAATTTCACACGAATACAAAGAGACCAACTTTGAGGATCACAATTTCGTCCACCACCCCCTCCCCCCCCGTCTGCACATACCCCACAAGCATCTGCACCATCTCCGAAGAATCCAACCACAACCCCTTCCACACACAATTCTCAAACAACCCCAAATCCACTGCAGGGTTCTAGTGCAGGGACAACCACAAGGTTCGTGTAGGTCATGCCGACAACAGATGTGGACGGTATTTCTAGAACAAGAGGCACAGCTGTTAGAGGCAGGGGTGAAGGAAGAGGCCGAGGCAGGAGAGGTGCATTAAGCGGAGCCAAAAATGGAATCTTGAGCGGGAGTAGTAACTCAACATCAATGTCATAGACTGTGTTTTGAATGTTTTTTTTCTATTTTGATGTAATTGCCATTACTGATATACTAATTTTAGGGCACTAGTTGGTTTATTACACTATGTTGGACTAAGCAACATTGCTATTTTGGTTGTTCTGACTGTGAAATGCTACTTTTGCTGTAATCAACTATGTTTTTTGGTTTATTTCATGGTCAATCCAGTTGTTGAGTTAGCTTTCCTGGTTTTCAGCTTATGCTTCAAGTTGCAAAATCTATGTATAACTGTTACTCGCTCTGTTATGGAACAAGATTATCATTAATCGAACAGCACCTACTATGCCTGGTCTTATACTTCATTACCACAACCATCAGGTCTCTATGACATAAATTGAGCTTAATTATGATTCTTTAAGTAGAAAATATTGTTGCATGTGCATATATATCCAACTGACTAGCAATAAAATTTATCATATAGAACTTACAAAGCAACAATAGCATCAAAGTGTCTATGTCAAAATCAGGATATACATTCATTCTCTCATGATTTACAAAGACCCCAACTCCATACAAATTTTACATTTTCATCAAGAAATACAACAGAAAGATCAAACAAAATGCAACACCCACGCTATCCCTAAAAGCAACACTCTAATTTTGCTAATTTCACCCCTAATTTCAGCCCTAACTTTGTCTATCCCTCTCACCAGGATTGACGATGCTTGCTGATTTTTCCCAGGTTCAGTGACAGTGAGCCCATCATCATGCCTTGGATAAGAACTCCCTTACTGTCTTTTGGCCAAACATCTTGCTATGCCCTCCCATCCTTCTTTGATTTCATCAACCCATACAAAGTATTTGCAGTCTCTTGTCTGCCAAAACAAAACAAATGCACGGATTGGTCAACTTAAATGCAAAGAAAATTTTCTCACCTGAACTCCAACAGCGTCTGCCCATTACCGCTTATAGAGAACATCTGATGAGCCATCGATTAGGGTTCGTAACGGTGCCAGACTCCATCAACGCAAACTCTCTTCCACAGAAGCATCTGCCATCCAGTTTCTTCACCTTTTTCTTTTTCGAACTTGAAGAAGAACTGCCACTGCCATCACTTGGAGTAGGGGTAAATCTGCGGAAAGACATTGCAGGAGGTACGACCTAATTCTTTATCACCGTGGGTGCACGTCACACTCAATGAGATTCAACAAGCTTCGATTCTCTGGATCCTGGTTTGTGTTGGGGAGGGGGGAAGCTACCTAGGGTTTTGATTTCATGCGTTCAGCCTATCCCTTTAGATAATCAACGTTCACATCCACGTCAGATATGGCTTTGGGGGATGGGAGTGCTACGTAGGTTCGGAAACCCACGAACCAAGCTCAGATTCAAACCAGGGCACTTTTGTCACACGGACAACATCTATCATGGATATACGTTTAATTTCGAGCTTTCATAGGTACAAATGTCAGCATTTTCATCTTTTATGGGTTTAAATGGTCATTTATTTTTATAAATGGCTACTTGTGACTTTGCAGATCCAGATTTTCGAAAAGTACAAAATTTTCATTTGGCTATGTATTCATGATACAATTCCACACCTGCTTTTCATTTTTATAGAAGTTTGGGCAGCTCTGATCTGTGCCCTCGGTGCAAAACTGAACCTGAAACGATTTCTCATTGTCTTCGTGAATGTCCTAACTTTTGAGCATGAGGTCTTCCAATTTTTTTTTTAAAACCAAAATTTGTATTGTGCACCAAAATTTCTATGTTATGCACTGATATATACGGTGCGTCTTTTGTTGGTTGGGTTCGAATAGGCATTTAGTTAGGGGTGAAAATAGGTCGGGCCACTCGACGAGGGTTCGGCTCGTTTTAAGCTCGACTCGGTTCGGTTCGTTTTATTAAACAGGTTAGGCTTGGGATTTTTGTAAAACCTATTAGTTAAAAAAGTCAGACCATACTCTTTAAAAAATGCCTACGAAATTCGTTGGACTCACTCGTCAAAATATTTTTTTGTAAAAATAAATTATTCTTAGTTTTGACTTTTAGCTATTTCCTTATATTAAACACAAAACAAACTAAAAAGAATCAATCGTCAATACTAATTAAGATTGTAATATTTTTTTAAAGAAAAAGTTTATTAATTGTAAGTATGATTATGATATCTGACTAAGGATTGATATATAAATAATTTTTTTACAAATTATGAATTATAAGTTTTAGAATCCATTTAATGTGAATTTAGATTTTGTAAGTTTATTATTTTTTGAGTTCTAATTCACAAAATGAGCTTTTCAAATAGGCTCGTGAGCTTGTCAAGCTTTAAACAAGTTGGGCTTGAGCCTAAAAAAAGCCTATAAGAGATAACAAGTCTAGGCTTGGGACGTCTATTTACGACATGGGTCAAACTCGTCAAAGCCAAAGTTCGGTTTAGTTTTTCTTAGCATTTAATTATAAAATTGACATTTTTTAATATTTATGGTAAAAAATTTCCACAAAAATAATTATTATATGTAAGACTAAAACCAAATTAAATAAAATAATAAAAAATAAATGAGTAATTAATGTATATTATATTAAAAAAGCTACTAAATACTAATAATCTTATTTATTAAAAAATTATATTTGATTTTAGGTAACTAAATAATTAAATTATTATTATTTTTATTATTATTTGTTTTTAAATATATATAATATAATAATTTTATCATTGTATTAAAATTTAATAACATTTTTTTCTTACAGCCAACTTTTTTTTTTAGTTTAGAGGGCAAATGAATTATAATTATGGGGACAATTATCTATATACATATATATTTATTATTATTTTTTTATAAACTTAATGAGGCAATTTTTCCTACACACATCAATGTGGGTCTGTCCTTGTTTTCACTCCTACATCTACATGTAATTTTTTTAAAAAATTTATAATATATATTGTGTATCAAAATTTTTATATTCTAATTTTTTGAACATATATATAAGAAAAAAAAGATAAAAACGACAAAGACGACGATAATAAAAAAATGAAAAAAAAAAGAAATTAAACATGTGTGAATGTAAATGATATAGATTCTACCATATCACAAGAATTACATGATGTACAATTGTACATCACTATCCTTTGGCTCAGCTTATTTCCCCTTCTGCTTCAAGTAAATTTGATTATCATGAAAAAAACGAAAGTTATTTTCCCATTTGATTTGAAAATTATAAATTTATAATGGCATAAAGATTATAATGGGTTGCTGATTGATAAGCACCAGATATTACAATAAACTTTTAAGAATTTTTAATTTACTAGGCATTACTAATTTATACCAACTCCAAAAAAATTTGCAAGTATCAGTTGCTTATATTTTGGTGAATTCTATAATATAGAAAAAAAAATTTTTTCTATATTTATATGTTTGTGTTATTAAAAAGATAGTATGATAAATATTTAAAAAGAGAATAGTTGAAAAGACAAGATTTAACATATTATAGATAAAATATAGTGCACTTTTTTTTTATGCAGCATGTGAATGATGTATTGATTAAGTAGACTAATTATATTTATGTTAATTAATTATTAAGATAATATTGGGCCTTGTATAATTTTTTATTTTTTGACTTTTTGAATGTACGTTCTCTCTCCCAAAAAATATTAATTTCACACACAAAAATTTATTAATATTTATTTATTTATTTTAATATATACATTTTTCGTTTTTGATGACTTAGATATATTCAGCTTTACAAAATATAAAAATATATCTACATATCTTAACCAACAAAAATATATACAACTTTACATATTTACATACATTTAAATTAACAATAATGTTTATATATATTTACTTTAAATATTATATCAATATATATGTCAATATTGATCTGGGTACATAAAGATATTTATAAAAAAATATTATTCAAACACCACATATTCTTGACATCTTATAAAAATAGTTTGTTATTAATTATTTATATATTTAAATTATTTTTTAATTAATAAAACAAAAGAATTATATTTAATTATTTAAAAAATATTGATGTCAAAACAGCATTTGTAATACTACTATTTTTATGGTGTAGAAAGAGAGAATATATGTTTTGATAGAGTTGATTTTCTTTTAAGAATAAAAATTCTAACAAGAGACTTTGCTTTTTGTTATAAAGAAAATTAAAAATAAATTTAATTTTAATGCAGTGTTAGTATAAAATAATTTCATATCTACAACTAATGACGTAATACTACATTAACAAAAATAATTACTTTTTACATTGATTGTGTGAATTGTCATCCAAAAGACCAAATATAATTATACGACTATGTAAAACACATTTTACACTGTCAATATATCAAAATTAAACTCACTAAAAATATGTGCACCCAAAATTAAACATGGTAGATGATGAATCCATATTTGATGATGATTTTTTGTTAGAATTGAATGGATTTCATTATATAAACTTGCACTTATTCCCTTGAATAGCATGCTTTTGAACTTTCCTCCCAATTTGTGCTTGATTAGAAAAATATGCTCTTTTGTGCCTAATTTAATCTATTTTATTCTATTTGCCTTCCATTCGATGCCTTGATATTGTTTGTGAGTGATTTCAGGTGTATAAGGTAGGAATGGCTTGGATAAAATGGAAGAAGAGCATGCAAAGTGGAGGAAGCATGATGAATCAAAGGAGAGGAGCACAGAGACGTGTGCATACGCACAGCCGCCCAATCAGAGCGCGTGGATTGCTTCAAGCACGTCGCGCGTGGATTGCTTCGAGCGCGTCGCGCGGTCATTTAGAGTATCGCCTAGTGTGCGTGCGCATAGCTACTTGTGCGTACGCACAGGAAGAGATTTTCGCAAAGGGTACGAATGCACAAGTCTGCGTACGCATAGGTGTCCGCACATGCCTTTATTAAAATGGCACGTGACTCACGATTTTGGGAGTTTGGAAGAAAAATTATATAAATAAAAGTAATTAACTGAATTTTCTTTTTCAAGTAACATGAGTTGGAAGAAAAATTATTAGCTTAGATTTCTTTTTATATTAACTTTAGCTTAGATTTATTGGTTCAAAAAATTTCTTTTTGGTTCAAGTCAATTAGCAACTTCTAATTATCAATCAACAAAAGAGTTTGATAACTCAAGAGTCTCTAATTACTCAACCAAAGCCAAGAATATAGAAAGCTAAATAAAAATCATATATATGAAATACCTCAAATTGCATTAATAAAAGAAATCAAATCTAACATGGAAAAGTTCATAAATTAAATTGAGAAAATAAATAAAAGGAACATTGAACCTGAAAATTGAGAAGTAGAAATCCTAATCCTAAAAGAAATCCTAAATCCTAAAACCTAAGAGAGAGGAGAGACCCTTTCTCTCTCTAGAAACTACATGTAAACATAAAATTATGTATATGAGAAGTTGTATCTGTTTATCTTGAGTCTCTGCATGTTCCCTGGCTTTATTCTGTGTTTCTGGGCCGAAAACTGGGTCAAAACGTGGCCCAGAATTGCCCCCAGTGATTTTTGTTAATTTTGCAGATCGCGCTTGTCACGCGTACCGTTGCGTACGTGTCGTTTGACGATTTCCCCTCCACGCGTGCGTGTCAGGCACGCGCTTGCGTCATTTGCGCGAACTTCAATCCACGCGTACGTGTCAAGCACGCACACGAGTCGCTGTAATTTTCTTTTTTTCGCGCGCACGCGTCAGCCATGCGTGCGCGTCGCTGTTCGCTGGTCCTCTCCTTAGTTTCTTGTGTTCCTTCCATTCTTGCAAGTTTCCTCTCCATTCTCTAAGCCATTCCTGTCCTATGAAGCTTGAAATACTTAACACACGGATCACGGCATCGAATGGTATAAAGGAGAATTGAAATACGTAATTAAAAGATCTCTAGGAAGCAAGTTTTCAACCATGGAACAATTTTGGGAAGGAATTGTAAATACATGCTAATCATATGAATATGTGGGTAAAGACTTGATAAAACCACTCAATTAAATACAATATAAGTCATAAAATAATGGTTTATCAACTTTCTCACACTTAAACATTAGCATGTCCTCATGCTTAGCTTAAGGAGATAAAATAAATGAGTAGGGGAATGTAAGACTCATGCAATACAATGCAACCTATATATATGAATGCAACTATATGATTCTTGTCTACTTGGTTAAAAAGTAAATAAATATTTCAAGAACAAATATGAGCTTAATTTCACTAATTTAAATCACAAAATAAAGTACAAGTAAACTTGCAAAAGAAAATAGCTCATGAAAGCAGGGAACAAGGAAACGAGCATCGAACCCTCACTGGAAGTGTATACACTCTAATCGCTCAGGTGTTTGAGGTTCGATTCTCTCAATTCTCTACTAATCTTACTTTCTAAGGCTTGATCTTTATCTAACAATCAACAAAAATTTAATGCACAAATACACAAATCAAGAGGTCTTTTAAGGGTTGTAATGGGGTTAGGGTCAAGGTAGGATTGTATTTAGTTAAGTGGACTAAAATCTGAATCCTTAATTAACTTAAACTTTTTACCTAACTTAGGACAATCCATGTAATCATAATATAAAATCAATAACTACCCATTAACTACGTTTACTACATATTTATGCATTCCAAATTTTGAGTACAGTACATATGCATTACTATCATCATTTACTTTGGGGCGTGTTGTCCCCTTTTTATTTTTCTGCTCTTTTTCTTTTCTTTTTCTCTTTTTTTCTTTTACTATTTTTCTTTTCTTAATTTTTTTTCAATGCATATGATTAAGGTATTGAATGCATAAACATGTTCTCAACATTTTTCACATTTTCACAGAAATTCTAACATACTCAATTCCCAAACCAAACTTTTCCAAACCCACTTTCCCCACACTTAAATCATGAAAACTTTCACTAGTCTAAGCTAACCAAGGATTCAAATTAAGGACATTATTATTTTTTGCTTAGAGTTAGTGACGAGCTAAAGTAAAGAACAAAGGGGTAAAATAGGCTCAAATTAGTTTGCAAAGGATAATGAAAGGTTAAGGCCATATGGGTATATAAGCTTAGTGAAACAAGGCCTCAATCACATAAGTGCATGCATACATTAAACAATGGAAATAGAGAATCAAGCAAGACAAAGATCACAATTTTAGAGAGAAAAACACATACCAAAAATAAAATATTGGTTGATAAAATACAACCAATCAAATAGGCTCAAAATCTCACGGGTTTTGTGTGTTCGAGCTCTAAACCATATTCTAGAATAAAATTCCTTCAAACTATTTCTTTAAAAATTTTAATTCAAATTAGTGGACTACTATAAAAAGTTTCTTGAAAAAGAAAATATTACTTCAACCAAGTGGTAAAATATGCACAAAATCAAACAAACATACAAATGCAACAACTAATTTAACAAAGAAAATTTAGCATTGGTGTTAAAATATGAAGTAACTAACCCATGAAAGTCGGTATCGACCTCCCCACACTTAAAGATTGCACCGTCCTCGGTGCATGCTAAGATGTGCAAGTGGATGGGTGGCTCTAACTGACGCTTTTCTCCAAAGATTGTGCCGGTGGACTTTTTGTCTCCCCATATAGAAGTTCTTTTTCTTTTCTTTTCTGGTGGCCATCTTGAAAGAAGAGGAAAAGAAGAAAGGTAACCCAAAAATAAAGATAAGAAAATAAATAAAGTATGGGTGGGTTAATGCCAAATAATAAGGGTCTCATTTACATGGTAGCTACAACATGTACATGAGAGAGCAATAGAAGCACATGGCATACCAATGGTGCAAAATTTGTAACAAAGGGGAAGAGACAGTAGATAGGGAAAGATAATATAAATTCATGTCAATGCAAAAGGAATACAGGTATCATAAAAGATTGGCATCGACAGATAATTAATATCATCCAATAGTGTAATACAAGTCACTAAGCACCAAAATAGTACCAGAAAAGATACAACAGTGGAATAAGAACATTTAACACCAATGGTAAAATAACAACTTAGAGAAGAAAATAAGAATATGCACAAAATTAAAATATAATGAATAAAAGTATGCAAATAAATTAAGTAAAATAGAATGAGAGTGAAGAAGGATGAGAAGTTAAAGAGATAAAGAAATAGAAAGTAAGAAAGGATAAGGAAGAAAGAAGGAATAATAGAGAATTAAAAAGGGAGAAGAGAGAAATAGGATTGAGGGAAAAGATAAGATATGAAACTGTGCGTCGCATGTGATGCGGACGCGTGGGTCACGCGTTCGCGTGATTTCCAAAATCTTCAAGTGACGCAGACGCGTCAGTCACGCGGACGCGTCACACGCGTCTGCATCTTCATTTGCGCTAGTGGCGCGAGAACAGCTGCGCACTCTCGTAACTCTTTGTCTCAAACGCCTATTTGCCAAAATTTTAGGTGACGCGTGCGCGTGGGTGATGCGCACGCGTGGATGGCCTTACTTCCAAATTGACGCGGACACGTAAGGTACGCGTTCGCGCGATGGGGCTTTGTGCTTCTAGCACCATTCCAGCCCCACTCCATCCTGACTCTCTACCATGCACCCATTTACGTCGATTTTGCGGAGTCACGCGTGTGCGTGGGTGAGGCGCACGCGTGGAGGGCTGGATTTACAAACGAAGCGGATGCGTCAGGGACGCGTTTGCTTGCATGTGTTGGTGCCAAAGGCGCGCTTCAAGCCACGCTTCCGCGTGACTTTCTATTTAAATCCCCTTTTTCGCTAATTCTCCTTTGACATGGACGCGTCAACGACGCTAACGCGTCATGTGCAATTTTTTTTATGCGGTATGTAGAATGCAGGTGACTGAAGAACTGCAGATTGATGGTTTAGAAGTTATAATAAATTCTCGTTGCAAGTATAGTTTCTGAACCAAGCAATCAACCTTTCTTACAAACGTTTGGTTGTCACAAGTAATAAACCCAATAAAAATAATTAACCGAAGTATTCAAACCTCGGGTCGTCTTCTCAAGGAATTGCAGGGAGGTGTGATTTATTATTGGTTATGGAAAATAGTGTTTTGGGTTTTGAAAAGGGTTTTGAGCAAGAGAAATAGATTGCAGGAATTAATAAATTAATAACTAATAAAACTCTTGGCAAGGTATGAAAACTGGAAGTCCTATCCTAGTTATCCTTATCAATGGTGATGAGAATTATACTTTTGCTCCCACTAAGTCAACCTCTAACTATGAAGGTAAGTTAAGTGGACAAATCAATTTAACACCCAAAGTCCTAGTCAACTCCTTAAGGAAAGACTAGAGTTATATGAATCTAAATTAATCAGCAAGAATAATAATTGTCAATCACGATGAGTTTGATAACTCAAGAGTTACCAATTAATCAACCAAAGCCAATAGTAAATAATCTAAATTAAAAATAAGGAAAAGCAATCATGAGTCTGAAACACCTCAAATTATATTTAAATAAAGATATCAATTCTAACATGGACAAGTTCATAAATCAAATTGGAAAGACAAATAAAAATGACATTGAACCTGTAATTGAAGAAGATGAAAATATTCCTAAATCCTTTAACAGGAATCCTAATCCTAACCCTAAGAGAGAGGAGAGAACCTCTCTCTCTAAAAACTACATCTAAATTATGAAAAGTGAATTATGATCTGATCTGATATGAAGTATTGAGTCTTTGCATGTTCTCTAACTTTAATCTACGTTCCTGGGCCGAAATATGGGTCAAAACGCGGCCCAAAATTGTCTTCAGCGTATTCTGTAATTTCTGCAGATCGTGCACGTCACGCAGCTACGTCGTCCACGCGATCGCGTCACTCAGCATTTTTCGTACAACGCATGCGCGTCGTCCACGCATTCGCGTCGTTCGTGCAGCTTCCAATCCGCGCGGTCGCGTTAGGCATGCGAACGCGTCACTCTGATTTCTTCCATTTCGCGCGGTCGCGTGAGCCATGCGACCGCATGACTTGTCGCTGGTCATCTCCTCAATTCCTTTTTCTCCTTCCATTTTTGCACGCTTCCTCTTCATCCTCGAAGCCATTCCTGCCCTATGAAGCCTGAAACACTTAACACACAGATCACGGCATCGAATGGTACGAAGGAAAATAAAAATATATAACTAAAAGGTCTTTAGGAAGCAAGTTTTCAATCATAGAATATTTTTAGGAAGGAATTATAAATACATGCAAATCACATGAATAAGTGGGCGAAGACCTGATAAAACCACACAATTAAACACAATATGAATCACAAAATAGTGGTTCATCAGTGATTATGCAGAAATTATGAATGAACACAAATAAAAATAAAATAAAATAAAACTAAGAACAAAAAGGAAATAATATACCATGGTGGGTTGTCTCCCACCTAGCACTTTTAGTTAAAGTCCTTAAGTTGGACATTTGTTGAGCTTCTTGTCATGGAGGCTTGTGCTTGAAGTCTTCCTGAGACTGCCACCAATGCTTGGACTTCCAATAATCTTCATTATTCTCAAGTGAATTTGCCAAGCCTTGAGGGAGTTCTTACAAGTCTTGAGCTCCCAAAGTGGATGCTCATGTATGTGATGACCAGACTTCACTACCCCTTTCAAAAATTAGTGAATTAGTTCTTTTGGCAAGCCCACCAAAATTATCGCCAAGTAATAACCATAGTGGAGTGGGATCGTATCCACAGAGATTGGCAAATCTAAGCAGTTTTAATTGATTGATGAATTAGTCAAGCGAATCAATAAGATTGTGAAGTACAGAATTGTAAGTGATGACATAAATGTAAATGACTAGAATATAAAGAAAAGCAATAAAGTGCAGAAATAGAAATTGCAGAATGTAAAGTGCTGAATCATAAATGACTTGAATGTAAATGGGAGTGGGGAATTTCTGAATGTAAAATTAAGCTGTAAAGAAATGGATAGATAAGAATGGGAAAATTCATTGAGATTGGGAGATGTTGTCTCTTTGGATCAAATCTAGCTTATATCTTCTTCAATCATGCAACTCATTGACCTCTTGGCAATCATGATTGATTGAGCCCTAATCCTTTGGTGACTCAATCTCTCAGATCTTGATCAATAGCCAATTCCTTAGTCTAATTGCTCATGAAGAGAGATATGCTTGGTCCCTGATTATACCCCACACCCTCATAGGTCCAAGTAGAGGGGGAATTATATGTCATGTATCCCATAACCAAAACCCAGATTCTACTCAAGTGTGAGAAGGGATTTCAAGCATGGTTTCATGTTTCCTTTCCCAAGCTTGACACGTGCCTTTCAAACTAGCTTGGTGTGCCACGCTCAATCCTTCAAGTGGCACGCTCATCCCTTTATCAACCTTGGCATGCCATGCCTTCGAACTCAAGTGGCACGCCATAGTGGAAGTCTTGTGTTGGCGTGCCACGCCTTCGAGCTCAAGTGGCACGCCCTTTGCTTTTTTCCACTTTCCTTTGCCTCTGGAAACTTGAACTAGTGTGAGACGCCCAGGGTCTGGCGTGCCACGCCCTTGTTATGTGCTTGGCTAAGCTCCTCTGGAAAGTTGCATTAGCGTGGCACGCCCAGGGTCTGGCGTGCCATGCCCCTTTGTGAGTGAATGGTTCCTCTGTTTGGCATGCCACGCCACGAACTCAAGTGGCACGCCCCAATGCTTCTTTGCCCTCTGAATGACACTGGCGTGCCATGCTTAGTTGCTCAAGTGGCACGCCTAAGTGAAGAATAGTAAATGGCGTGCCATGCCTTTGATACCAAGTGGCACGCCTTATGTAATTGGCCTCTTCCATCCTCTCTGGAAACTTATACCAGCGTGCCACGCCTAAAGGTTGGCGTGCCACGTCCATGATCTTGTCTTGTTCCAGTAGTTGGCGTGCCATGCCTCGACCTTCAAGTGGCACGCCATAGTGACATGCTCGGATTGGCGTGCCACGCCTTCGACACCAAGTGGCACGCCCAGTCCTTGCTCATGTTATCTTGTGCATTGGCGTGCCACGCCTGGTTGCTCAAGTGGCACGCCTAAGTGAGGTTGAGAGGTTGGCGTGCCACGCCTTCGACTTCAAGTGGCACGCCCAGTCTTCAATTGCCTTCAGCCCCTTCTCTGGATCATTGTACCAGCGTGCCACGCCATGCTGCTCAAGTGGCACGCCCATGTATTTGTGTACTCTTCAAGCTTGGCGTGCCACGCCTGGGTCTTCAAGTGGCACGCCAAAGTGTCTTTTTGGAGTTGGCATGCCACGTCTTCGACACCAAGTGGCATGCCATAGTGGAGGTTCTTCTTGAGATGGTGAGTTGGCATGCCACGCCCCTTTGCTCAAGTGGCATGCCCATAGTAGTTGATGGGTCAGGCGTGCCACGCCCAACCTGGCATGCCACGCCCCTTTTGTGTCCTCTATTTTGCTTTTTGGAATTTTGTACTAGCGTGGCACGCCCAGTCCCTGGCGTGCCACACCCGCATGCATCCTTGGATCTCCCTTCTGGAATTTAGTATTGGCGTGCCACGCTTAGCTCCTAGCATGCCATGCCAGTGCATTTTTGTGGCGTTTTCTCCCAAGTGGCACGCCAGTTTCACACGCCCAGCTTCTTGTCTGTCTTCTTCCCATTTTTGATGCCTTTTTCACCTGAAATTCAGCACAACTCATCTCAAAGTAGTGTACCATAATATTCATCAAATAATGCATGAATTGTACTGATCAAATGAGATTTATGCTCTTTTATGGCCTTCTTTATGCAAGAAAGAAAGGTAGATGATGCAAGTCATCACAACACCAAACTTAAGCTTTGCTTATCCCAAGCAAATCAATGTGAGTAAACCTTTATATCTTGAGGCCTTGGCTTCGAATGATTGCAATACAACTAAGAGTAAAACTAAGTGTCTAACACATGTATGAATGTTTTAATTGTCATGGAAAGCTCTTGGATCCTTGAGGGTTCCCTCAGGTATAGGCTTTAGGGGTCCTTTCTATTGATTGTCACCTTGAAGTAGTAAAGGTTGTTTTGCTTTCTTGACCACGACTCTAGTGTTTTGTCTCAAGACAACCCTTTGATTAGGCTTTCAATTAGCACTCCCAAACCAGTTGGTTTTAGGGTACTGGGTGTTGAGACACCCTTAAGAATTTACTTGCCCAGGTCTCTTCTTGACACATCTTCACCACAAGCATCTACTAAGATCCTTAATTCTTTTTGAGCTTTTTAATCTTTCTTTTTTTTTATCTCAGTAGTTGATGCTTAGAGCCTTGGGTCTTTATTGCTTACTACCTCTTGGTTCTATGGATATTCAAGGAACACTCCTTAGTCTTCCCTTGTTATACCTTCTAGGACTAGTTGCTCCCAATTACTCAATTTCTTTTTAGTTCATCCAAGGTTCTACACTTAGTTTCTTGTTTCTTAGTTTTTTTGATGATCCCTCTTGGCTTTGGTCTCTCTTATTGTTTTTGCACAACTCACAGTAACTATTATGGAGACAAGCTCTACTTTTATTTATGTTGTAATGAAGACTTGAAATACATGACATTTTCTTTCTTGTAAAAAAAAAAACATAAAGACTTCAAACAGGAATTAAAACTAAGCATCAAACATAAACTATCCTAGCATGATTATTCAAGAAGTAAATAAAGCAAAAGCTTAAACAGAATTCAGAAATTGGAAAGTATCAACCATGGGACTCAACAACCTTGAGCAGCTTCATCTTTAGTTCATTGGCCCCTTCCCTTTGTCCTTCTTCTTGGGAGGGGATGAGCCACCTTCATCTGGCTTGGAGGAACCTTCTTGAGCTTTAGTATCCTTGGGCTTGGGCTTCCAAAATCTTAACCTCCTCATGTAGGATTTCACATTCTCCTTGTGTTGATATGCTATTTCTTCTTGCCTTGAGCTGAGTTCCTCCAATTTCTACATATAGGTGGGGTAATTGGGGTTCATGTTAGCTATTGCATTGCACAGTAGCTCAACTTTGTTTGTGCATAGCAATCATATTCCATTCTGGCTACAGTCCTTACTTCATAAAGGTGTCTGAATTCAACAAGACTCTCCATTTGTTATAATTGTCGCTCCAGAATCATTCCTAGGCTGCCTTGCATTTCTCTCCAGTTAATCTGATCTTGTTGCTCCTTGAGGTTCTCAAATCCCCCTTGGAGTTATTGAATGTTTTGGTTGACTTGGCTCCATTGTTGTTACCGAGCCTCCTTGAATTGGTTGACATCTTCCCTCAAGTGGTGTAGATCTCCCTTCATTTGGTGTACATCTCCTTGCAATTGCTCCCAATTGAATCCCTCTGGAAATTGCTGATATTGGTAGTGTGGTGGTGGTTGAAGTGCTAGAAAGTGAGGTTGCTCTTCTGCCTCTCCCTCTTCATGTTGTTGTTGTGGTTCATGAACATGAGCTCTTCGTTCTCTAGCCCTGTTGAGTGAGTGAACAGCCACCACTTTGGCCATCTTTTTGGCAGTTATGAACTTGTCTTGCTTCACAAGCACCTCATCAATGATCTTTTCAACTCCAGCCTCATCACATAGCCTCTGTATAATGCTGGAAAATGCCAACCTTGTGTTGTCACTGGTGCTTTTCAGCACTTTGTTGATATTGTTGGTGATCATCTCCCCCACATTGATGTTTTCTCCTCTCATGATGCTGTAGATGAGCACAGTCTCTCATTGGTCACCTCTGAAGTGTTGGATGTGAGGATTAGGGACCTCCTCACAAATTCTAGCCACCCTCTAGCTTGGGGGCTCAAATCTCTTCTCCTCAATTTGTTGGGTATCCCATCCTTATCATTTATCCAATGCACATTTATCACACAGATTTCACTCAAAATCTCCTCAAACCCAGGGTCTTACTGCTTCATTCTCTCTTTATAGCTCCGAGTGGAGCTTGTCCTCTTCACCATTAGCATTCTTTCTATGCTAGAGGGGCTGTAGTCAATGGACTTTCCCCTTACATAGCTAATGTAGCCATATTGTTGCTCTGGTTGAGGTACTGCATTGGCATAGAACTCCCTCACCAAGCTCTCCACTACTTTTCTTGGTGGGTTGCATAGAAGTGACCAACCCCTCTATTCGATCTCAATGTTGATTTCAATGTGCTCATTCCTCCCTAGTTGAAACCCAACTTCTGGAATGATTTTCCTCTCACTCACCCAACCATAAAATTGATTTTGGTTGAATGCGGAGAGAAACTTGTAGTCATTAAAAGAGCATGAGGATCCAGAGGTTAGTTCCTTGGTTTTTCTTTTCTTTGAGGCTAAGCTTTTTAGTGGTGCCATTAGGTTGGGAGAGTGTAAAAAATGGGGGTTGAAAGAAAGAGAAGGCAAAACAAGGTTTTACTCCAACACCAAACTTAGGACTTGATTGTCCCAATCAAGAAAAAGAAAGAAGAAGGTAGAGGATAGTAGAAGATGAAAGGAGAAGCGAAGGTGAGTGGTGTAGAGATTGTTGAAGTGGGAGAGGAGATGGGGAGTGAGGCTTTTATAATGGGTGAATGATGTGGTTCGAAGGTGGGAAATAAAAGGGATTAAATGTTTTCCCTCTTTGGGAAGTGGCGCCTAGCGTGGGAAGAGGCGCCAACTTTTTTCTCACAGTGTCTTCTGCGTGTGTTGAGTTCCAAAGTGCAAGTACACTTTGACTTCCTTGTTTTGTGAGTTGTTTACCATGTGGGCCCCATCTTCTCTCCTGAAATTGAAACTGAACCCATTAGTAATGACAAAAGAACCCCTTCACATTCCTTCTCATCAAGAATAAATTGGGTTGCAACTGATAGGTGTCCCTTGGGACACCAAACTTAATTCTTTGGCATCTTAATAAACTGGTTTCATCATTGTGTATTTAATGTGTTCATAAGAGTGGAATAACATCAATCTTTTCATTTTCTTTTGATTCCAACTCCTCTGAACTCATTAAATCACGTTCATGTTCTTACCCAAAGCATTAAGTGCTTTCAAATTGGGTGACTTGGGCTGCCATGTCATCATTGGTGGTGGCCACACCAAACTTAATTTCTAGGCTTACTCTTCAGAATCAACTGTTAATTGTTTGTAAGCCTAGATTAAGTGGGTGAGAGGCCACACCAAACTTAGCACTTTAGCTAGTTCTCAGCCCATTCACTCATCATTAGTTATGTATTCATCAAGTTGTAACTCCCAAATAGAAAGAAATGAGAGAGTGTAAAGAAAATCTAGTTATCAAAGCTAATATCAAACTTCCTAATCTACAATTGTAAACTAATCATAATCACTGAAAGTTAAACTATCTAAATCACAGAATTTAAACTACTTCTAAGAAAAGTAATTAAATCAAAAGGATAAAGTGTTGGGGTGCCTCCCAACTAGTGCTTCTTTATTGTCATTAGCTTGACATTCCTTCATCTTTAGCCGAGCTTGTAGCTCACTCTCTGCTCCTCCAAGGAGCCTCCCAAGTAATGTTTGAGTCTATGGCCATTGACAGAAAAAGTTCTATGGGTCTTGTTTCCATGAGCTCCATATGACCATAGGGAAACACTTTGAGTATGGTGAAAGGTCCTGACCATCGAAACTTAAGTTTTCCAGGGAAGAACTTGAGTCTTGAGTTGTAGAGTAACACCTTCTGTCCTTCAGTGAACTCACTTCCTGCTATCTTTTGGTCATGCCACCTCTTTGTGTTCTCTTTGTAGATTTTTGCATTCTCATATGCTTGATTTCTAAACTCTTCCAGTTCATTGAGTTACATCAGTCTCTTTTCTCCAGCAGCTTGCTCATCAAAATTTAGTAGTTTTAGAGCCCAAAAGGCTCTTTGCTCCAGTTCAACTAGCAAGTGGCAAGCCTTGCCAAATACTAGTTGGTATGGTGACTGATGAGCGGATAATTTATACGCTTTTTGGCATTGTTTTTAGCTAGTTTTTAGTAGGATCTAGCTACTTTTAGAGATGTTTTTATTAGTTTTTATGCAAAATTCACATTTCTGGACTTTACTATGAGTTTATGTATTTTTCTGTGATTTCAGGTATTCTCTGGCTGAAATTGAGGGACCTGAGCAAAAATCTAATTCAGGCTGAAAAAGGACTACTGATGCTGTTGTATTCTGACCTCCCGGCACTCGAAATGAATTTTCTGGAGCTATGGAACTCCAAATGGCGCGCTCTTAATTGCGCTGGAAAGCAGACATCCAGGGCTTTCCAGAAATATATAATAGTCCACACTTTAGTTGAGTTAAGACAATGCAAACTGGCGTTCAACGCCAGTTCCATGCTGCATTCTGGAGTAAAACGCCAGAAACACGTCACAAACCAGAGTTAAACGCCAAAAACACGTTAGACTTATTTCTGCACTTAGACTTATTTCTGTAAACCCTACTAGCTAGTTTAGTATAAATAGAACTTTTTACTATTGTACTAAGCATCTTGTCTTTTGATTGATCTTCAATCATTGTATGAGATTTGAGACCTTCAGGGGGGCTGGCCATTCGGCCATGCTTGGACCTTGTTCTTATGTATTTTCAATGGTAGAGTTTCTACACACCATAGATTAAGGCGTGGAGCTCTGCTGTTCCTCGAGTATTAATGCAATTATTATTATTCTTCTATTCAATTCAGCTTATTCTTATTCTAAGATATTCGTTGCACTTCAACATGATAAATGTGATGATCCGTGACACTCATCATCATTCTCACCTATGAACGCATGCCTGACAACCACTTCTGTTCTACCTTAGATGGAGTGCGCATCTCTTAGCCTCCATTCCAAAAGATCGGAGTCTTCGTGGTATAAGCTAGAATTACTGGTGGCCATTCCTAAGATCCGGAAAGTCTAAACCTTGTTTGTGGTATTTCGAGTAGGATCTGAGATGGGATGACTGTGACGAGCTTCAAAGTCGCGAGTGTTGGGCGTAGTGACAGACGTAAAAGAATCACTGGATTCTATTCCAATATGATCGAGAACCGATAGATGATTAGCCGTGCTGTGACAGAGCATTTGGACCATTTTCACTGAGAGGACGGGAGGTAGTCATTGACAACGGTGAAACCCAACATACAGCTTGCCATGGAAGGGAGTAAGAATGATTGGATGAAAGCAGTAAGAAACCAGAGATTTAGAAGGAACACAGTATCTTCATACGCTTATATGAAATTCCCACCAATGAATTACATAAGTATCTCTATCTTTATTTTATGCTTTATTTATCTTTACTTTCGAAAATCCTTATAACCATTAGAATCCGCCTGACTGAGATTTTCAAGATGACCATAGCTTGCTTCATACCGACAATCTCCGTGGGATCGACCCTTACTCACGTAAGGTATTACTTGGACGACCCAGTGCACTTGCTGGTTAGTTGTGCGAAGTTGTGACAAAGTGTGATTCACGTTTGAGAGCTCCAAGTCTTTGGCGCCATTGTTGATGATCACAATTTCGTGCACCAAGTTTTTGGCGCCGTTGCCGGGGATTATTCGAGTTTGGACAACTGACGATTCATCTTGTTGCTCAGATTAGGTAATTTTCTTCGTATTTTATTTTCAAAAAAAGTTTTCAAAATCTTTCAATTTTTTTATTTATTTTTGTTTTTTTCCAAAAAGAAATTTTCGAAAAACCTACAAAAATTTAACAAAACCATAAGTTGGTGTCAATTGCATGCTTTAAAAGCTTTTGCATTTTTCGAAAATTCATGCATGTGTTCTTCATGATCTTCAAGTTGTTCTTGGTAAGTCTTCTTGTTTGATCTTCATATTTTCTTGTTGTGTCCTTTGTTGTTTTTCATATGTATTTTTGCATTCATAGAGTCTAAACATAAAAAATTTTCTAAGTTTGGTGTCTTGTATGTTTTTCTTTCCTTGAAAATTTTTCAAAAATATGTCTTGATGTTCATCTTGATCTTCAAAGTGTTCTTGGTGTTCATCTTGACATTTATAGTGTTCTTGCATGCTTTAGTTGTTTTGATTCATAATTTTTTTTGTCTTGAGTCATTTTGTTGTTTTTCTCTTTCCACATTAAATTAAAAAAAAAATCTTTCCCTTATTTCTCTCATAAATTTTGAAATCTTTGGGTTGACTTAGTCAAAAATTTTTAAAATTAGTTGTTTCTTGTTAGTCAAGTCAAGATTTCAATTTTAAAAATCCTATCTTTTCAATTTTTTTTTTCAAAAATCAAATCTTTTTTATTTTTCTTTTATATTTTCAAAATTTTTTTAAATTGATTTTCAAAATCTTTTTCTTATCTTTATTTCAAATTTTCGAAAACTTTACTAACAATTAATGTAATTGATTCAAAAATTTAAAGTTTGTTACTTTCTTGTTAAGAAAGGTTCAATCTTTAAACTCTAGAGTCATATCTTTTAGTTT
This sequence comes from Arachis hypogaea, assembly GCF_003086295.3. Lineage (NCBI taxonomy): Eukaryota > Viridiplantae > Streptophyta > Magnoliopsida > Fabales > Fabaceae > Arachis > Arachis hypogaea. The sequence goes on from NC_092039.1 coordinate 85,978,237, forward strand.
CTTGTTAGTCAAGTAATCAATTTTAATTTTAAAAATCAAATCTTTTCCAAAATATATTTTTCAATCTTATCTTTTCAAAATATCTTTCTCAAATCATATCTTTTTCAAAATCAATTTCAAAATCTTTTTCAACTAACTAATTGACTTTTTGTTTGTTTCTTATCTTTTTCAAAACCACCTAACCACTTTTCTCTCTCTAACTTTCAAAAATTCCTCACTTTTTTTTTTCAAAATTCTTTTTAATTAACTAATTGTTTCAATTTTTAATTTTAATTTTATTTCTTCTCTTGATTTTCAAAAATCACTAACTTTTTTTTCAAAAACAATTTTTGAAAACTCTTCTCTCTCATCTCTTTCTATTTATTTATTCATTTACTAACTCTTCTCTTCATCTAAAAATTTGAACCCTCTCTTCTCCTCTGTGTTCGAATTTTTCTCTTCCTTCTTCTATTCTTATTTTCTTCTACTCACAAAAAGGAATCTCTCTACTGTGGTAAAGAGGACTGGTGCACGAAATTGTGATCATCAACAATGGCGCCAAAAACTTGGTAGCGCTCTCAAACGTGAATCACACTTAGTCACAACTCCGCACAACTAACCAGCAAGTGCACTGGGTCGTCCATGTAATACCTTACGTGAGTAAGGGTCGATCCCACGGAGATTGTTGGTATGAAGCAAGGTATGGTCATCTTGTAAATCTCAGTTAGCGGATAGTAAATATTATGGAGTTTTCAAATCATAAATAAAACAGAAAATAAAGATAGAGTTACTCATGTAATTCAATGGTATGAATTTCAGATAAGTGTGTGGAGGTGCTTGTCCCTGTTGGATCTCTGCTTTCCTACTGTCTTCCTTCAATCCTTCTTATTCTTTTCCATGGCAAGCTGTATGTAGGGCATCACCGTTGTCAATGGCTACATCCCATCCTCTCAGGAAAAAGGTCCAAATGCTCTGTCACGGCACGACTAATCATCTGTCGGTTCTCGATCATGTTGGAATAGAATCCCTTGATTCTTTTGCGTTTGTCATCACACCCAACAATTGCGAGTTTGAAGCTCGTCACAGTCATTCAATCCCTGAATCCTATTCGGAATACCACAGACAAGGTTTAGACTTTCCAGATTCTCATGAATGCCGCCATCAATCTAGCTTATATCACGAAGATTCTGATTAAGGAATCCAAGAGATATGGGCCCGGTCTAAGGTAGAACGGAAGTGGTTGTCAGTCACGCGTTCATAGGTGAGAATGATGATGAGTGTCACGGATCATCACATTCATCATGTTGAAGTGCAACAAATATCTTAGAATAAGAACAAGCGGAATTGAATAGAAAATAGTAGTAATTGCACTGAAACTTAAGGTACAGCAGAGCTCCACACCCTTAATCTGTGGTGTGTAGAAACTTGATAAACCACTATTTTATGGTTTATCTTGTACTCAATTGAGTGGTTTTTATTAACTCTTTACCCACTTATTCATACTATTTGCATGGTTTTATATTTCCTTCCTAATTATGTGTTTGAATTGAAAACATGCTTCTTTGATCTTATATTTGCTTATTATTAATCCTCTCTTATTACCATTAGATGCCTTGATATGTGTGTTAACTGTTTTCAGAGATTATAGGGCATGAATGGCTCAGAGGATGGGAAGAAAGCATGCAAAAGAGGAAGGAATGCAAGAAGTTGGAGAAATTGCTAAGCTGTCCAGCCTGACCTCTCTGCACTTAAACGACTATAACTTTAGCTATAGAGGTCCAAACGATGCGGTTCTAGTTGCGTTGAAAAGCTAACGTCTAGGGCTTCGATTTGATATATCATATGATATAGTTTCCCTGACGCTAGGCGACGCGACCGCGTGATCCATGCGGCCGCGTCGCAATGACGAAAATCCAGCGTGGCCAAATTCGAAACCAGCGAATTCTGGACTGTTTCTGACCCAGTTTGCGGCCTAGAAAACACAGATTAAAGGCTATAAAGTGGAGGAATGCATCCATTCATGAGGAGGCTCTCACATTCACAATTTTAGGAGTAGATGTAGTTTTTAGAGAGAGAGGTTCTCTCCTCTTTCTTTAGGATTTAGGATTTAGGACTTCTCTTAGTTTTAGGAGTGACTCTCAATCCCAAGTTCTTTATTTTTATTTATCCCAATTTAATTTATGAATTTTTCCATATTACAGATTACTCTTTTAAATTAATGTTATTTGAGATATTTCAGATTGATGATTACTGTCTTTTATTTATATAAATAATTTGGATTTTCCTATTGCCCAATTGGCTTATGAATATTGTTAGTTTTAGATTTTACTGCTTTGAATGAATTGAAGGTATTCCAGATATTTATGATTTTAATTTAGCTTTTTACATTCTTGGCTTTGGTTAAATAATTGGTGACTCTAGAGTTATCAAACTCATTATTGATTGAAAATTGGATTTCTTCGTTTCATTAATTCAAGTTCCAATAACTCTAGTCTTTCCCAAGGAAAGACTAGGACCTGAGGAATCAAAATTAATTCATCTACTTAACTTACCTTCATCGTTAGAGGTTAACAAAGTGGGAGAAAAATCCAATTCTCATTACAATGGATAAGGATAACCAGGATAGGACCTCCAGTTCCCATACCTTGCCAAGAGTTTATTTTATAGTTATTTATTTATTTTTCTTATTATTTTTTGTGCAACATACTGCCCCCTTACCTCCTAAACCCCAATTTATAACTCATAACCAATAATAAGAACATACCTCCCTGCAATTCCTTGAGAAGACGACCCGAGGTTTAAATACTCGGTTATCAATTTATTTAGGGGTTTGTTACTTGTGACAACCAAAACGTTTGTATGAAAGGATTTCTGTCGGTTTAGAGACTATATCTACAACGCGACTGTTTTTATGAAATTCTTTAATGGCAAAAAATCCTAACGTCAAAATGGCGCCGTTGCCGGGGAATTGCAAACGTGTGCCTTATTATTGGTTATTGTAAATATTTTTCAAAAAAAAAAATTTTTAAAAAAAAAAAATTCTTCCTATCGTTTTCAAAAATTATATCTTTTTCAAAATATTTTCTTTTTATTAATTTTTGTTTTTATTTTCTCTTACTACCATGAACTCTCACCCCTTTGGCTATGAGTCTAGTTATAATTATGTTGCAGGAAGAGGAGATTATAATGACAACATGCACCATGGTTGGAACAATCAAAGATGGGAGGAGCCACAAGGATTTGAACAACCATCGTGGCAACAACCACCTCCAATGGACTATCAACAACCATTCTACAATGCATACCAAGATGATAGATATGGTAGACCCCCTTGTAGTTACCAACAAGACCCACCATATGCCTATGAACCCCCTCCTCCTCAATATAATTTTGAACCACCATACTCACAAGCCCCTTTCCGCCATTCATCTCCATATGACCCTAACCCTCAACCACCATACCAACCACCTTATGAGCCTTATGAACCATATATAGAACCACCCCAATTCCAACCCAGTTACTCACAAGAACCACCACTTCAATATTCACCATCTCCATATCCATCAATCCAAGAGCATTATGATCCTACTTATGAAAACCGAGTGCATCAAGAGGCAAAGGATCGTCTCAAGGAAACAATGGATCGATTTCAGGCAACCATTCAACAACTGGGGCAAGTATTAATTCAATGGGCTTCTAGACGCTTAAATACACAAGGATCAGCCATAGCCCCATATGGACAGTCTAGTGAAGAGCATAGCATAAAGGAGATACCAGAAACTCCAGTGGACAAGACAGAGCATGAATTCATACTAGAACAAGTAGAAGAAGCTATCATTGTTCAAGAAGAAGAGTTGGTTGAAGACTTAGGAGACGCAGAACCTCCATGGGAAAGACAAGACATAGAGCCTCCTTCCAAGACGGTTGAAATTGATGCTGAAGAGGGTGTACAACCTCCAAAGCATATCATAGTTGAAGACTTGGAAGAGGTTGATCAAGAGATGGAGATTCAAGAAGAAGAAGCACAACCTCCCATGCCCTTGGAAAGCCATGAAAAGGAGATTGAATTGAAAGAGAGCTACTAAGAGGAAGAGGTTGAAATTGAAGAAGTTTGCAAAGAGGTGGTAATTATCAGAGAAGAGCACAAGGGAGTGGAGCTTGCAATTTCATTAAAGATACCTCCCCCTAAGTCACCATCATCCTTCACAACATTCAAGTGGGTAAAATTCATATCCCATAGCTTTCTAATCCCACTTGAATATGGGCTACTGGAGACGGATGGTCAACTTAGAGCTCTTTGTGGCATTAAGAGTAAAAGGAAGATGGTCAGTGGTAAGAATTGTCCTGCAAGGTTCATCATGGTTGGAAGCTTTAAGCTTAAATGTAAAGGTTGGTATAGAGCTCAACTGAATGGGTCTAGGAAGTTGTTTGGCCACTTTAGTGAGAATTCAGATTGCTTGCTACCCGGATGGAATCATGATAATCAACACGAAGACGGGTGTAAAAGCAAGATTTGGGATCCTGGAATCTGTTCTGACATCCAACACCCCGGGAGCCTAAGAATCTTTTTGAAGCTGCTCAAGGGTTTTACATGCCTAGTTTGGGACCCCGGAGGTTACTGGAATCACAAACACTGGTGGAGATTCCTGGATGAGTTCAAGCATAAGCCACCATAATAGGAAGCTCATCAAATGTCCAACTTAAGGACTTTAACTAAAAGTGCTAGGTGGGAGACAACCCACCATGGTATGATCGTCCTTTTTCATTTTTATTTAGTTTTATTTGTTTTTGAATTTTATTTTATTTTGTTATATTGAACCTGAAATTTTGCATCACATTCATATTGACACTGCATTCTGCATCTTTTCAGTAAAAAAAAAAAGCGAGCACGCGACGCGTCCGCGTCGCAAGGAGATGAGAGAATAATAAATTGAACAGAGAGTTATGCAGGAGAAGGGCTGGAGGCGCGCTATTAGCACAAATTGACTCCACGCGAACACGTCATCGACGTGTCCGCGTCATTTGGAAAAATAGCCTCCCACGCAACCGCATCACCCGCGCGGCTGCGTGACCTGAAATTGGCGTAAAAAGGGTGTATGGCTGAAAGTTGAGCTGGAATTGGGCTGGACCCGTGCTAGCAGCACAAGCCCTGCCACGCGAACGCGTCACCCACGCGTCCGCATCGCATTGGAAATCAGGCCACCCGTGCGATCGCGTCGACCACGCGACCGCGTCACCCTGGATTTTTGCAATATTGACGTTTTGAACAGAGAGTTGTGCGGTCGCAAGGCTGCACTCGCGCCACTAGCACAAATCGAGTCACGCGATCGCGTGCCCCACGCGTCCGCGTCACCCAACCTTATCGCGCACCACGCGACCACGTCACCCATGCGACCGCGTCACCAGCGTCGCACAACCTATCCAGATTAGTGCCAATTTTCTTATCTTTTCTCTTCTAATCCTAATTTCTTCCTTCTCTCTCCTTTCTCACTTTCTTTTTCTACTTCTCATTTGTTTTTCACTTTCATTTTATTTTATTTAATTTATTTGCATACTTTCATTCATTGCATATTTTATTTTTCTAAAAGTTATTATTGGTGTTCAAATATTCTTATTCAACTGTTACATCTTTTCTGGTATTTTTTGGTGCTTCATGACTTGTTTAATTCTGATTGAGTAATATTATTTAAATCAATGCCAATCTTTTATACCTATATTACTTTTGCATTGACATGAATTTATATTATCTTTCATTACCCACACTCTCTTCCCTATTGTTGCAACTTTTTGCACTCTTGATTTGCCATGTCCTTCTATTATTTTTTCACTTGCATGTTATAGCTACCATGTAATTGAGACCCTTATTTTTGGCATTAACCAACCCCTGTTTTATTTGTTTTCTATCTTTGCTTTGGGTTACTTTCCTTCCCTTTTTCTTTCAGGATGGCCACCAGGAAGAGACTGGAAGACGTTTACATGGGAGAGACAAAACAAGTTCCTACGCACATTCCTTGATGAGAAAAGCATCAGTTGGAGCAACCCGTCCACCTGCACATCTCAGCATGCACCGAGGACGGTGCAATCTTTAAGTGTGGGGAGGTCGATACCGATCTCCATAGGTTAGTACTTTCCTGTCTCAAACACCAATATTTTATTTTCTTTGTTAATTGTTGTATTTGCATATTTAATTTCATGTTTATTTGATTTTTGCATTTAGTTACTACTTGGTTAAAATAATAAGTTTCTTCTTAAGATCCTATTTTTTGAAAAATTTTACTAATTTAAATTGAAAATTTTTTTTGTTAAATTTGTTTGAAGTTGTATTTGGAACATGGTTTTTGAGCTAAAAAACACACAACCTGTGCGAGTTTGAGCTTATTTACATGGTTATATTATTTAACCATAAATATTTTATTCCTGTGTGTTTCCTTCTCCATGATTGTAATCTGTATTTTGTTCCAGTCTATATGTCCTTTGTTTAGTATATTTACATGCTTGTGTATGATTGAGGCCATATTTGATTATCAACTCACTTACCCCAAATAAGCCTACCTTTTACATCACCTTTGTTAGCCCCTTGAGCTTTTAATCCCCTTCTGTTCTATAACCACATCACTAGCCTTAAGCAGAAAACAAATTAATTATCCCAATTGAATCTTTGGTTAGCTTAAGATAGAGATTGTGTAGCAAATAAGTGTGGGGAAATTTTGGGAACATGGGTTGATAAGGGAATGTAACATGTTTCTAATTTATTTGAATATTAGGAATTTGGGAATCTACTCATGAAAAACCAAAATAGAAAAATAATAGAAAATCCATGTGCATTGATAAGTTATGTTTATTTCTCTACAAAAAAAAGAGAAGAAAAAGAAAAAAATAAAAAATAAAAAAAATAAAAAAAATAAAAAATAAAAAATATATATATAATATAAATAAATAAATAAAGGGGACAAAATTACCCCAATGTTAAGTTAATGAAAAAATCAATGCACATGTAATAAATTAAAAAGAAAAAGTTGATACATGAGTATGGGAATTATACAAAAGTGGGAATTATGGGTAACTAGGCATGAATTTAAAAGTATATAGAGTATATGTATATTAGGTGAGAGTTTAGGTTAATTAAAGATTCAATTTATAAAGCTCACTTAGCCATATATATACCTTTACCCTTACCTTAGCCCCATTACAACCTTGAAAAAGACCTCATGACGTTTGCATTGGTATATTAAATATTGTTGATTGGTTAGATGAAGAACAAGGTTTAGAAAGCATGACTAGAGAAGAGTAGAGTGAATAACCCTATACACTTGAGAGATTAGAGTGATACACACTACCAATGAGGGTTCAATGCTTGATTCTATGTTCCCTGCTTTCATGAGCTGTCTTCTTACAAGTTTACTTGCTTTTTATTGTATGATTTGAATTAGTGAAATCTGGTTTATGTTTGTCTTGAAGAGCTTATTTACTTTTAACCAAGTAGGCAGAAACATTTTTTTGCATGTAGTTGCATTCATATAGATAGGTTGCATTTCATACATTCTACCATTCCTCTTCATCTTTATAGTCTCTCTTGAGCTTAGCATGAGGACATGCTAATGTTTAAGTGTGGGGAGGTTGATAAACCACTATTTTATGGTTTATCTTGTACTCAATTGAGTGGTTTTTATTAACTCTTTACCCACTTATTCATACTATTTGCATGGTTTTATATTTCCTTCCTAATTATGTGTTTTGATTGAAAACATGCTTCTTTGATCTTATATTTGCTTATTATTAATCCTCTCTTATTACCATTAGATGCCTTGATATGTGTGTTAAGTGTTTTCAGAGATTATAGGGCATGAATGCCTCAGAGGATGGGAAGAAAGCATGCAAAAGAGGAAGGAATGCAAGAAGTTGGAGAAATTGCTAAGCTGTCCAGCCTGACCTCTCTGCACTCAAACGGCTATAACTTTAGCTACAGAGGTTCAAACGACGCGGTTCTAGTTGCGTTGGAAAGCTAACATCCGGGGCTTCGATTTGATATATAATATGATATAGTTTCCCTGACGCTAGGCGACGCGACCGCGTGATCCATGCGGCTGTGTCGCAATGACGAAAATCCAACGTGGCCAAATTCGAAACCAGCGAATTCTGGACTGTTTCTGACCCAGTTTGCGGCCCAGAAAACACAGATTAAAGGCTATAAAGTGGAGGAATGCATTCATTCATGAGGAGGCTCTCACATTCACAATTTTAGGAGTAGATGTAGTTTTTAGAGAGAGAGGTTCTCTCCTCTCTCTTTAGGATTTAGGATTTAGGACTTCTCTTAGTTTTAGGAGTGACTCTCAATCCCAGGTTCTTTATTTTTATTTATCCCAATTTAATTTATGAATTCTTCCATGTTACAGATTACTCTTTTAAATTAATGTTATTTGAGATATTTTAGATTGATGATTGCTGACTTTTATTTATATAAATAATTTGGATTTTCCTATTGCCCAATTGGCTTATGAATATTGTTAGTTTTAGATTTTACTGCTTTGAATGAATTGAAGGTATTCCAGATATTTATGATTTTAATTTAGCTTTTTACATTCTTGGCTTTGGTTAAATAATTGGTGACTCTAGAGTTATTAAACTCATTGTTGATTGAAAATTGGATTTCTTCGTTTCATTAATTCAAGTTCCAATAACTCTAGTCTTTCCCAAGGAAAGACTAGGAACTGAGGAATCAAAATTAATTCATCCACTTAACTTACCTTCATAGTTAGAGGTTAACAAAGTGGGAGAAAAATCCAATTCTCATTACAATTGATAAGGATAACCAGGATAGGACCTCCAGTTCCCATACCTTGCCAAGAGTTTATTTTATAGTTATTTATTTATTTTTCTTATTATTTTTTGTGCAACATACTGCCCCCTTACCTCCTAAACCCCAATTTACAATTCATAACCAATAATAAGAACATACCTCCCTGCAATTCCTTGAGATGACGACCCGAGGTTTAAATACTCGGTTATCAATTTATTTAGGGGTTTGTTACTTGTGACAACCAAAACGTTTGTACGGAAGAATTTCTGTCGGTTTAGAGACTATATCTACAACGCGACTGTTTTTATGAAATTCTTTACTGGCGAAAAATCCTAACGTCAAAACTCCACCGTTAAAAATACATAAGTGATGAAGGTCCAGGCATGGCCGAATGGCCAGCCCCCAAACGTGATCAAAAGATCAAAATACAATCCAAGACACTGAATACAATAGTAAAAAGTCCTATTTATACTAGACTAGCTACTAGGGTTTACAGAAGTAAGTAATTGATGCAGAAATCCACTTCTGGGGCCCATTTGGTGTGTGCTTGGGCTGAGCTTGAGCTTTACACATGCAGAGGCTTCTTTTGGAGTTGAACGCCAAGTTGTAACATGTTTTTGGCGTTCAACTCTTGTTTGTGACGTGTTTCTGGCGTTTGACTCTAGAATGCAACATGGAACTGGCGTTGAGTGCCAGTTTACGTCGTCTAATCACGAATAAGGTATGGACTATTATATATTGCTGGAAAGCTCTGGATGTCTACTTTCCAACGCCGTTGAGAGCGCACAATTTGGAGTTTTGTAGCGCCAGAAAATCTATTTCGAGTGTAGGGAGATCAGAATCCAACAGCATCAGCAGTCCTTTGTCAGCCTTCTTATCAGAGTTTTGCTCAGGTCCCTCAATTTCAGCCAGAAAATACCTGAAATCATAGAAAAACACACAAACTCATAGTAAAGTCCAGAAATGTAAATTTTGCATAAAAACTAATGAAAACATCCCTAAAAGTAACTAGATCATACTAAAAACTACCTAAAAACAATGCCAAAAAGCGTATAAATTATCCACCCATCACAACACCAAAATTAAATTGTTTCTTGTCCCCAAGCAACTGAAAATCAATTAGGATAAAAAGAAGAGAATATACTATAAATCCCAAAATATCAATGAATATTAGTTCTAATTAGATGAGCGGGACTTGTAGCTTTTTGCTTCTGAACAATTTTGGCATCTCACTTTTTCCTTTGATGTTCAGAATGATTGGCATCTCTAGGAACTTAGAATTTCAGATAGTGTTAATTGATTCTCTTAGTTAGGTATATTGATTCTTGAACACAACTACTTTTATGAGTCTTGGCCGTGGCCCTAAGCACTTTGTTTTCCAGTATTACCACCGGATACATAAATGCCACAGACACATGACTGGGTGAACCTTTTCAAATTGTGACTCAGCTTTGCTAAAATCCCCAGTTAGAGGTGTCCAGAGCTCTTAAGAACACTCTTTTTGCTTTGGATCATGACTTTAACCACTCAGTCTCAAGCTTTTCACTTGGACCTGCATGCTACAAGCAAATGGTTAGGGACAGCTTGATTTAGCCGCTTAGGCCTGGATTTTATTTCCTTGGGCCCTCCTATCCATTGATGCTCAAAGCCTTGGATCCTTTTTACCCTTGCCTTTTGGTTTTAAGGGCTATTGGCTTTTTCTGCTTGCTTTTTCTTTTTCTTTCTAATTTTTTCGCCACTTTTTTTTCGCAAGCTTTTGCTATTCACTGCTTTTTCTTGCTTCAAGAATCAATTTTATGATTTTTCATATCATCAATAACATTTCCCTTTTTTCATCATTCTTTCAAGAGCCAACGATTTTAACATTCATAAACAACAAGATAAAAAATATGCACTGTTCAAGCATTCATTCAGAAAACAAAAAGTATTGTCACCACATCAATATAACTAAACTAAATTCAAGGATAAATTCGAAATTCATCTACTTCTTGTTCTTTTGAATTAGAAACATTTTTTCATTTAAGAGAAGTGAAGGATTCATGGAATTATTCATAGCTTAAGACATATTTACTAAATACTAATGATCATGAAGTAAAGACACAAACATAGACAAACATGAAGCATAAAAATCGAAAGGCAGAAGAATAAGAGCAAGGAGATTAAGGAATGAGTCCACCTTAGTGAGGGTGGCGTCCTCCTCTTGAAGAACCAATGGTGCTCTTTGGGCTCCTCTATGTCTCTTCCTTGCTTCTGTTGCATGATCCCTAGTGATTTTAGTGCTCCTATCCTTAGTTGCTCCCAATAGTTGTGTGGAGGACAATTTATCCTCTGAGGTATCCCAGGGATTTCTTGATGAGGGAATTCCTCCTGCTCTTGTTGAGGTCCATGAATGGGCTCTCTTGATGTGCAGTCAAATGCTCTATTACTGAGCTATGGACCCTTGAGATGGAAGCTTTTGTCTTCCCTTTCCTCTTTCTAGAGGTTTCGCTAGCCTTAGGTGCCATAAATGGTTATAGAAAAATAAAAAGCTATGCTTTTACCACACCAAACTTAGAATGTTGCTCGCCTTCGAGCAAAAGAAGAAATAATAGAAGAAGAAGAAGAAGATATGGAGGAGATGGAGGGATGTGTATTCGGCTATATGGGTGGGATTGGATGGGAAAGAGATTTTGAATTTTGAAGGTAGGTGGGGTGTATGGGGAAGAGTGGATGGATGTGAGTGGTGAATGAAAAACAGAAGGGGTGACCGTGAATGGAGAGAAAGAGGGTAATTGGGAAGAGAGATTGAGGTGATTGGTGAAGGGTTTTTGAGGAAGAGTGTTTATTAGAAAGAGAGGATGAATGTTGAGAAGAGGGGAGAATATGGTAGGTGGGGATCCTGTGGGGTCCACAGATCCTGAGATGATCCTGTGGGGTCCACAGATCCTGAGGTGTCAAGGATTTACATCCCTGCACCAATTAGGCATGTAAAATGCCTTTGCATGCAATTCTGGCATTTAAACGCCGAGGTGATGCATGTTCTGGGCGTTTAACGCCCAACTGCAACATGTTTCTGGCGTTGAACACCAGTTCCATGCTTGTTTCTGGTGTTCAATGCCAGATCCATGCTCTGTTCTGGCGTTGAACGCCAGCCAGATGCTCCTTATTTGCGTTTAAACGCCAGTAAGTCCTTCCTCCAGGGTGTGATTTTTCTTCTGCTATTTTTGATTATGTTTTTTATTTTTAATATTTTTTTGTGACTCCACATGATCATGAACCTAATAAAACATAAAAGAACAATGAAAATAAAATAAAATTAGATAAATAAAAATTGGGTTGCCTCCCAATAAGCACTTCTTTAATGTCAATAGCTTGACAGTGGGCTCTCATGGAGCCTCACAAGTGATCAGGTCAATGTTGTAGACTCCCAACACCAAACTTAGAGTTTGGATGTGGGGATCCAACACCAAACTTAGAGTTTGGTTGTGGCCTCTCAACACCAAACTTAGAGTTTGATTGTGGGGGCTTTGTATGACTCTGTACTGAGAGAAGCTTTTCATGCTTCCTCTCCATTGTTAAAGAAGAAGATCCTTGAGCCTTAAACACAAGGTAGTCCCCATTCAATTGAAGGACTAATTCTCCTCTGTTAACATCTATCACAACTCCTGCTGTGGTTAGGAAAGGTCTTCCGAGGATGATGCATTCATCCTCCTCCTTCCTAGTGTCTAAGATTATGAAATCAGCAGGGATTTAAAGGCCTTCAACCTTTACCAACACGTCCTCTACCAATCCATAAGCTTGTCTTACTGACTTGTCTGCCATTTACAATGAAAATATGGCAGGCTATACCTCAATGATCCCCAGCTTCTCCATTATAGAGAGTGGCATAAGATTTATGCCTGACCCCAGGTCACACAGAGCTTTTTTGAAGATCATGGTGCCTATGGTGTAGGGTATTACGAATTTGCCAGGATCTTGTCTCTTTTGAGGTAAAGTTTGCTGAACCCATGTATCTAGTTCACTAATGAGCAAGGGAGGTTCACCTTCCCAAGTCTCATTACCAAATAACTTGGCATTCAGCTTCATGATAGCTCCTAAATATTGAGCAACTTGCTCTCCAGCTACATTTTCATCTTCTTCAGAGGAAGAATAGTCTTCAGAGCTCATGAATGGTAGAAAAGAAGGAGGTTTAATGGGATCTCTATGGTCTCTATATGAGCCTCAGATTCCCTTGGGTCCTCAATAGGGAACTCCTTCCTGCTTGAGAGACGTCCCATGAGGTCTTCCTCATTGGGATTCACGTCCTCTCCTTCCTCTCTAGGTTTGGCCATATTGATTATATCAATGGCCTTGCACTCTCTTTTTGAATTTTCTTCAGTATTGCTTGGGAGAGTACTAGGAGGAGTTTCAGTGATTTTCTTACTCAGTTAGCCCACTTGTGCCTTGGTGCACGAAATTGTGATCATCAATGGCGCCATCAACATGGTACGCTCAATTGCAATCTCAACTCTTTATCACAACTTCGCACAACTAACCAGCGAGTGCACTGGGTCGTCCAAGTAATAAACCTTACGCGAGTAAGGGTCGATCCCACGGAGATTGTTGGTATGAAGCAAGCTATGGTCATCTTGTAAATCTTAGTCAGGCAGATTCAAATGGTCATGAATGATTTATGAATAAAACATAAAACAAGGATAGAGATACTTATGTAATTCATTGGTGAGAATTTCAGATAAGCGTATGGAGATGCTTTGTCCCTTCCGTCTCTCTGCTTTCCTATTGTCTTCATCCAATCCTTCTTACTCCTTTCCATGGCAAGCTGTATGTTGGGCATCACCATTGTCAGTGGCTACAATCCCGTCCTCTTAGTGAAAATGTTCAACGCACCCTGTCACAGCACGGCTAATCATCTGTCGGTTCTCAATTAGGTTGGAGTAGAATCCATTGATTCTTTCGCGTCTGTCACTAACGCCCAGCCTTCAGGAGTTTGAAGCTCGTCACAGTCATTCAATCATTGAATCCTACACAGAATACCAAAGACAAGGTTTAGACCTTCCGGATTCTCTTGAATGCCGCCATCAATTCTAGCTTATACCACGAAGATTCTGGTTAAGGAATCCAAGAGATAAACATTCAAGCATTTGTTTGCTTGTAGAACGGGAGTGGTTGTCAGGCACGTGTTCATAAGTGAGAATGATGATAAGCGTCACATAATCATCACATTCATCATGTTCTTGGGTGCGAATGAATATCTTGGAACAAGAATAAGCTGAATTGAATAGAAGAACAATAGTAATTGCATTAATACTCGAGGTACAGCAGAGCTCCACACCTTAATCTATGGTGTGTAGAAACTCCACCGTTGAAAATACATAAGAACAAGGTCTAGGCATGGCCGTGAGGCCAGCCCCATGATCTAAGATAGCATAAAATTACTCAAAGATAGCTACCCCCATGATCTAAGAACTAGACGTCCAAAGATGAAAATACAATAGCAAAAGGTCCTATTTGTAGAGAACTAGTAGCCTAGGGTTTATAGAAATGAGTAAATGACATAAAAATCCACTTCCGGGCCCACTTGGTGTGTGCTTGGGCTGAGCATTGAAGGTTTCATGTGTAGAGACTTTTCTTGGAGTTAAACGCCAGCTTCTATGCCAGTTTGGGCGTTTAACTCCCATTCTTGTGCCAGTTCCGGCGTTTAACGCCGGGTATTCTTGAGCTGATTTGGAACGCCGGTTTGGGCCATCAAATCTTGGGCAAAGTATGGACTATTATACATTGCTGGAAAGCTCAGGATGTATACTTTCCAAAGCAGTTGAGAGAGCGCCAATAAAGCTTCTGTAGCTCCAGAAAATCCACTTCGAGTGCAGGGAGGTCAGAATCCAACAGTATCTGCAGTCCTTTTCAGCCTCTGAATCAGATTTTTGCTCAGGTCCCTCAATTTCAGCCAGAAAATACTTGAAATCACAGAAAAACACACAAACTCATAGTAAAGTCCAGAAAAGTGAATTTTAACTAAAAACTAATAAAAATATATTAAAAACTAACTAAAACATACTGAAAACATACTAAAAACAATGCCAAAAAGCGTACAAATTATCCGCTCATCACAACACCAAACTTAAATTGTTGCTTGTCCTCAAGCAACTGAAAATCAAATAAGATAAAAAGAAGAGAATGTGCAATGAAATCCAAAAACATCTATGAAGATCAGTATTAATTAGATGAGCAGGGCTTTTAGCTTTTTGCCTCTGAACAGTTTTGGCATATCACTTTATCCTTTGAAATTCAGAATGATTGGCTTCTATAGGAACTCAGAATCCAGATAGTGTTATTGATTCTCCTAGTTAAGTATGATGATTCTTGAACACAGCTACTTTATGAGTCTTGGCCGTGGCCCAAAGCACTCTGTCTTCCAGTATTACCACCGGATACATACATGCCACAGACACATAGTTGGGTGAACCTTTTCAGATTGTGACTCAGCTTTGCTAGAGTTCCCAATTAGAGGTGTCCAGGGTTCTTAAGCACACTCTTTTTGCCTTGGATCACAACTTCATTATTTTTTTCTTTTTCTTTTTCCCATTTTTTTTTTCATTTTTTTAGAATATTCACTGCTTTTTCTTGCTTCAAGAATCATTTTTTTGATTTTTCAGATCCTCAGTAACATGTCTCCTTTTTCATCATTCTTTCAAGAGCCAACATTCATGAACAACAAATTCAAAAGACATATGCACTGTTTAAGCATACATTCAGAAAACAAAAGTATTGCCACCACATCAAAATAATTAATCTGTTATAAAATTTAAAATTCATGCAATTCTTCTCTTTTTCAATTAAGAACATTTTTTATTTAAGAAAGGTGATGGATTCATAGGACATTCATAACTTTAAGGCATGGACACTAAGACACTAATGATCATAAGACACAAACATAGATAAACATAAGCATGAAAATTTGAAAAACAGGAAAATAAAGAACAAGGAAATTAAAGAACGGGTCCACCTTAGTGATGGCGGCTTGTTCTTCCTCTTGAAGATCTTATGGAGTACTTGAGCTCCTCAATGTCTCTTCCTTGCCTTTGTTGCTCCTCTCTCATGATTCTTTGATCTTCTCTAATTTCATGGAGGAGGATGGAATGTTCTTGGAGTTCTACCCTTAGTTGTCCCATGTTAGAACTCAATTCTCCTAGGGAGGTGTTGATTTGCTCCTAATAGTTTTGTGGAGGAAAGTGCATCCCTTGAGGCATCTCAGGGATTTCATGATGAGTGGGATCTCTTGTTTGCTCCATCCTTTTCTTAGTGATGGGCTTGTCCTCATCAATGAGGATGTCTCCCTCTATGTCAACTCCAACTGAATAACAAAGGTGACAAATGAGATGAGGAAAGGCTAACCATGCCAAGGTAGAAGACTTGTCCGCCACCTTATAAAGTTCTTGGGCTATAACCTCATGAACTTCTACTTCCTCTCCAATCATGATGCTATGAATCATGATGGCCCGGTCTATAGTAACTTTGGACCGGTCTATAGTGGGAATGATTGAGCGTTGGATAAACTCCAACCATCCCCTAGCCACGGGCTTGAGGTCATGCCTTCTTAGTTGAACCGGCTTCCCTCTTGAATCTCTCTTCTATTGAGCGCCCTCTTCACAAATGTCTATGAGGACTTGGTCCAACCTTTGATCAAAGTTGACCCTTCTAGTGTAACGGTGTTCATCTCCTTGCATCATGGGCAAGTTGAATGCCAACCTTACATTTTCCGGACTAAAATCTAAGTATTTCCCCCGAACCATTGTAAGCCAATTCTTTGGGTCCGGGTTCACACTTTGATCATGGTTCTTGGTGATCCATGCATTGGCATAGAACTCTTGAACCATTAAGATTCTGACTTGTTGAATGGGGTTGGTGATAACTTCCCAACCTCTTCTTCGAATCTCATGTCGGATCTCCAGATATTCACTCTTTTTGAGTTTGAAAGGGACCTCGGGGATCACCTTCTTCAAGGCCACAACTTCATAGAAGTGGTCTTGATGCACCCTTGAGATGAATCTCTCCATCTCCCATGACTCGGAGGTGGAAGCTTTTGCCTTCCCTTTCCTCTTTCTAGAGGTTTCTTCGGCCTTGGATGCCATAAATGGTTATGGAAAAACAAAAAGCAATGCTTTTACCACACCAAACTTAGAAGGTTTGCTCGTCCTCGAGCAAAAGAAGAAAGAAGAGAGTAGAAGAAGAAGAAATGAAGGAGATGGAGATGGCTTTGCTATTCGGCCAAAGGGGGAGAAGTAGTGTTTAGGTTGTGTGCAAATGAAGGAGTGAAGATGGGTTTATATAGGGGTGGAGAGAGGGGTATGGTTCGGTTATGAATGGGTGGGTTTGGGAGGGAAAGTGGTTTGAATTTGAATGGTGAGGTAGGTGAGGTTTTATGAAGGATGGATGTGAGTGGTGAAGAGAATAGTGGGATTTGATAGGTGAGGGGTTTTTGGGGAAGAGTGGTTGAGGTGATTGGTGAATGGGTGAAGAAGAGAGAGGGTGGTGGGGTAGGTGGGGATCATGTGGGGTCCACAGATCCTGAGGTGTCAAGAAAAAGTCATCCTTGCCCCAAGTGGTGAGCAAAAAATGCTCTCTGTGCCAATTCTGGCGTTAAACGCCAGGCTGGTGCCCTTTTCTGGCGTTTAACGCCAGCTTCTTGCCCTTTCCTGGCGTTTAACGCCAGTCTGGTGCCCCTTTCTGGCGTTAAACGCCTATTTGCTGCCCTTACTGGCGTTTAAACGCCAGCAAGGTCTTCCTTCAGGGTGTGCTATTTTTCTTTCTATTTTTCATTCTGTTTTTCTTTTTTAATTGATTTTGTGACTTCTCATGATCATCAACCTACAGAAAACATAAAATAACAAAGGAAAATAGATAATTATAACATTGGGTTGCCTCCCAACAAGCGCTTCTTTAATGTCAATAGCTTGACAGAGGGCTCTCATGGAGCCTCAAAGATACTCAGAGCAATGTTGGAACCTCCCAACACCAAACTTAGAGTTTGAATGTGGGGGTTCAACACCAAACTTAGAATTTGGTTGTGGCCTCCCAACACCAAACTTAGAGTTTGACTGTGGGGGCTCTGTTTGACTCTGTTTTGAGAGAAGCTCTTCATGCTTCCTCTCCATGGTGACAGAGGGATATCCTTGAGTCTTAAACACAAAGGATTCTTCATTTACTTGAATGATCAATTCTCCTCTGTCCACATCAATCACAGCCCTTGCTGTGGCTAGGAAGGGTCTGCCAAGGATGATGGATTCATCCATGCACTTCCCAGTCTCTAGGACTATAAAATCAGCAGGGATGTAATGGTCTTCAATCTTTACCAGAACATCCTCTACAAGTCCATAAGCTTGTTTTCTTGAATTGTCTGCCATCTCTAGTGAGATTCTTGCAGCTTGTACCTCAAAGATCCATAGCTTCTCCATTACAGAGAGAGGCATGAGGTTTATGCTTGACTCTAGGTCACACAGAGCCTTCTTAAAGGTCATGGTGCCTATGGTACAAGGTATTGAAAACTTTCCAGGATCCTGTCTCTTTTGAGGTAATCTCTGCCTTGACAAGTCATCCAGTTCTTTGGTGAGCAAAGGGGGTTCATCCTCCCAAGTCTCATTACCAAATAACTTGTCATTTAGCTTCATGATTGCTCCAAGGTATTTAGCAACTTGCTCTTCAGTGACATATTCATCCTCTTCAGAGGAAGAATACTCATCAGAGCTCATGAATGGCAGAAGTAAATCCAATGGGATCTCTATGGTCTCAGTGTGAGCCTCAGATTCTGATGGTTCCTCATTAGAGAACTCATTGGAGGCCAGTGGGCGTCCATTGAGTTCTTCCTCAGTGGCGTTCACTTCCTCTTCCTCCTCTCCTAGTTCGGCCATGTAGGTCATGTTAATGGCCTTGCATTCTCCTTTTGGATTCTCTTCTGTATTGCTTGGAAGAGTACTAGGAGGGAGTTCAGTAATTTTCTTGCTCAGCTGACCCACTTGTGCCTCCAAATTTCTAATGGAAGACCTTGTTTCAGTCATGAAACTTTGAATGGTTTTGATTAGATCAGAGACCATGGTTGCTAAGTCAGAGTGGTTCTGCTTAGAATTCTCTGTCTGTTGCTGAGAAGATGATGGAAAAGGCTTGCCATTGCTAAACCTGTTTCTTCCACCATTATTATTGTTGAAACCTTGTTGAGGTCTCTGTTGATCCTTCCATGAGAGATTTGGATGATTTTTCCATGAAGAATTATAGGTGTTTCCATAGGGTTTTCCCATGTAATTCACATCTTCCATTGAAGGGTTCTCAGGATCATAAGCTTCTTCTTCAGATGAAACGTCCTTAGTACTGCATGATGCAGCTTGCATTCCAGACAGACTTTGAGAAATCATATTGACTTGCTGAGTCAATATTTTGTTCTGAGCCAATATGGCATTCAGAGTATCAATCTCAAGAACTCCTTTCTTCTGATTTGTCCCATTGTTTACAGGATTCCTTTCAGAAGTGTTCATGAATTGGTTATTTGCAACCATTTCAATTAGTTCTTGAGCTTCTGCAGGCGTCTTCTTTAGATGAAGAGATCCTCCAGCAGAACTTTCCAAAGACATCTTGGACAGTTCAGACAGACCATCATAGAAGATACCTATGATGCTCCATTCAGAAAGCATGTCAGAAGGACACTTTCTGATCAATTGTTTGTATCTTTCCCAAGCTTCATAGAGGGATTCACCTTCCTTCTGTCTGAAGGTTTGGACTTCCACTCTAAGCTTACTCAATTTTTGAGGTGGAAAGAACTTTGCCAAGAAGGCATTGACTAGCTTTTCCCAAGAGTTCAGGCTTTCTTTAGGTTGTAAGTCCAACCATATCCTAGCTCTGCCTCTTACAGCAAAAGGGAATAGCATAAGTCTGTAGACTTCAGGGTCAACCCCATTGGTCTTGACAGTGTCACAGATTTGCAAGAATTCAGCTAAAAACTGATGAGGATCTTCCAATGAAAGTCCATGGAACTTGCAATTCTGTTGCATTAGAGAAACTAATTGAGGCTTAAGCTCAAAGTTGTTTGCTCCAATGGCAGGGATAGAGATGCTTCTCCCATAGAAGTCGGGAGTAGGTGCAGTAAAGTCACCCAGCACCTTCCTTGCATTGTTGGCATTGTTGTTGTTTTCGGCTGCCATGGGTTCTTCTTCTTTGAAGATTTCTGTTAGTCAGGCAGATTCAAATGGTCATGAATGATTTATGAATAAAACATAAAACAAGGATAGAGATACTTATGTAATTCATTGGTGAGAATTTCAGATAAGCGTATGGAGATGCTTTGTCCGTTCCGTCTCTCTGCTTTCCTATTGTCTTCATCCAATCCTTCTTACTCCTTTCCATGGCAAACTTGATGGTAAATTTTGGAAAACGAATTTCCAGTCACCAAAAGACTCACCGGCAAGTGTACCGGGTCGCATCAAGTAATAAAACTCACGGGAGTGAGGTCGATCCCACAGGGATTGAAGGATTGAGCAATTTTAGTTTAGTGGTTGATTTAGTCAAGCGAATCAAGTTTTGGTTGAGTGGTTTATAATTTGCAGAAACTAAATTGCAGTAAAATTAAAGGGGAAGGGTGAATTTGCAGGAAATTAAAGAGAACTAAAATTAAAGTGCTGAATCTTAAAGAGCGAGAAATTAAATGGCAGAAGCTTAGAATGCAAGAAATGTAAATTGCAGAATCTTAAAGTGCAAGAAATGTAAATGGCTTGAATTATAAAGGGAATCGGGAGGTGGATTTGCAGAAATTAGACAAGGAAAAGTAAATTGCAATGAACAGAAAAGTAGAAGATGACTTGAATTGAACCGGATCTAGAATGGAAATGTAAATGAACTTGAAAAGCAATCAACAGAGAAAATAAAATGATAACTCCAGATCTCAGGACTCAAGAGACTAGATAACCAAGTCTAGATCTCAATGCCTTCCTAGATCCAAATTCAGAGAGCAATTGCAAAATTAAAGAGGAGAGCAAGGTAGAAATGTAAATTCAAGTTCAATTTCTAGAAGTTGCAGTAAGAAAATAGAGAGATCTCAAGGTGAGATTGAGACAGAATTTCCTCAATTCTTCAACACCCAAGACTCAAGACAAGTGTAGATGAAATTGAAAACAAGAAAACTAAGAGGAAGAGAATTCAATTCTTCTTCCCAGGGCTCAGAATCTCTCAACAACTCAAAACCCAAAAGCTTTCCAAAACTCCCAGCAATACTAAAAGAAAAATTCTCCGGGAAAGCTCTCCTGAAAACTTAAATTCTAAGCTATTTATACACTCTCTTCAAATGATTTTCAAGCCTTGAATTGGGCCTTTGCTCTTGATGGAATTGGGTTGAAAAAGGCCTCTGTTGATTGCTCTTGGAGTTGGAGAGAAACCCATTGTGAACCGGGCCATGAAGCACAAAAGCTTGAGTCAAAGTTTGAGGCAAACTTTGGCTCAAGCTTTTCATATCAGCCACCCCCTTTTGCTGCTATCCACGTTTGAGCTAAAGTTTGAGGTCAAACTTTAAGCCAAACGTGGATCCCCTTATGTGCATGTGTGGCGCCAACGTTTGCCAAAAAGCTTGAGGCAAACGTTGGCGCAAGCTTTTCTCCTCCAGGGTGTGTATGTGTGGCGCCAACGTTTGCCAAAAAGCTTGAGGCAAACGTTGGCGCAAGCTTTTTCTCCATCCAGGTGAATTCAACTCTTCCAAAAGTTTGAGCTAAAGTTTGAGGCAAGCTTTTGCTCAAGCTTTTTGTTCTCTCTTGCTCCTTGCCCTTTCTTCTTTCTTCAACCTTCTTTAAAGCTCTTTTCACCTATCATCAATCAACCAAACACATCAAAGCTATGCTCAAGATCATGAGTTTGTTATTCTTTCATAATATATGACAATTATAGCACAAAATCTCATGAAAATACATTAATTCATCCATGGTTGATTGAATCAAAGGAAACATGAAATTCTACCCAATTGGCTTGCTTATAGCTCAATAAAGTGCATAAAATCAATTGAAAACAAAAGAAAAAGACTAGTTAAATTAGGCTAAGATGACTCGTCATCAAAGCTGTATGTTGGGCATCACCGTTGTCAGTGGCTACAATCCCGTCCTCTCAGTGAAAATGTTCAACGCACCCTGTCACGGCACGGCTAATCATCTGTCGGTTCTCAATCAGGTTGGAGTAGAATCCATTGATTCTTTTGCGTCTGTCACTAACGCCCAGCCTTCAGGAGTTTGAAGCTCGTCACAGTCATTCAATCATTGAATCCTACTCAGAATACCACAGACAAGGTTTAGACCTTCCGGATTCTCTTGAATGCCGCCATCAATTCTAGCTTATACCATGAAGATTCTGGTTAAGGAATCCAAGAGATAAACATTCAAGCCTTTGTTTGCTTGTAGAACGGGAGTAGTTGTCAGGCACGCGTTCATAAGTGAGAATGATGATGAGCGTCACATAATCATCATATTCATCATGTTCTTGAGTGCGAATGAATATCTTGGAACAAGAATAAGCTGAATTGAATAGAAGAACAATAGTAATTGCATTAATACTCGAGGTACAGTAGAGCTCCACACCTTAATCTATGGTGTGTAGAAACTCCACCGTTGAAAATACATAAGAACAAGGTCTAGGCATGGCCGTGAGGCCAGCCCCATGATCTAAGATAGCATAAAACTACTCAAAGATAGCTACCCCCATGATCTAAGAACTAGACGTCCAAAGATGAAAATACAATAGCAGAAGGTCCTATTTGTAGAGAACTAGTAGCCTAGGGTTTACAGAAATGAGTAAATGACATCAAAATCCACTTCTGGGCCCACTTGGTGTGTGCTTGGGCTGAGCATTGAAGGTTTCATGTGTAGAGACTTTTCTTGGAGTTAAACGCCAGCTTCTTTGCCAGTTTGGGCGTTTAACTCCCATTCTTGTGCCAGTTCCGGCGTTTAACGCTGGGTATTCTTAAGCTGATTTGGAACGCCGGTTTGGACCATCAAAGCTCGAACAAAGTATGGACTATTATACATTGCTGGAAAGCCCAGAATGTCTACTTTTCATCGCCGTTGAGAGCGCGCCAATTGAGCTTCTGTAGCTCCAGAAAATCCACTTGGAGTGCAGGGAGGTCAGAATCTAACAGCATCTGCAATCCTTTTCAGCCTCTGAATCAAATTTTTGCTCAAGTCCCTCAATTTCAGCCAGAAAATACCTGAAATCACAGAAAAAAACAAAAACTCATAGTAAAGTCCAGAAAAGTGAATTTTAACTAAAAACTAATAAAAATATACTAAAAACTAACTAAAATATACTGAAAACATACTAAAAACAATGCCAAAAAGCGTACAAATTATCCGCTCATCATGCCTCCAGATTTCTGATGGAGGACCTTGTTTCACTCATGAAACTTAAAGTGGCCTTAGACAGATCAGAGACTAAATTTGCTAAGTTAGAGGTACTCTGTTCATAATTCTCTGTCTGTTGCTGAGAAGATGATGGATAAGGCTTGATATTGCTGAGCCTATTTCTTCTACCATTATTAAAGCCTTGTTGAGGCTTTTGTTGATCCTTCCATGAGAAATTTGGATGATTTCTCCATGATGAATTATAGGTGTTTCCATAAGGTTCACCCATATAATTTACTTCTGCTATTGCAGGGTTCTCAGGATCATAAGCTTCTTCTTCAGAAGATGCCTCTTTAGTACTGTTGGATGCATTTTGCCATCCATTCAGACTTTGAGAAATCATGTTGACTTACTGAGTCAACATTTTGTTCTAAGCCAAAATGGCATTCAAAGCATCAATTTCAAGAACTCCCTTCCTTTGAGGCATCCCATTATTCACGGAATTCCTCTCAGAAGTGTACATGAACTGGTTATTTGCAACCATATCAATAAGTTCTTGAGCTTCTGCAGGCGTTTTCTTTAGGTGAATGGATCCACCTGCAGAATGGTCCAATGACATCTTAGAGAACTCAGATAGACCATAATAGAATATATCTATCATGGTCCATTCTGAAAACATGTCAGAAGGACATCTTTTGGTCATCTGTTTGTATCTTTCCCAAGCTTTATAGAGGAATTCACCATCTTTTTCTTTGAAGGTCTGAACATCCACTCTAAGCTTGCTCAGCTTTTGAGGAGGAAAGAATTTAGCCAAGAAGGCCGTGACCAGCTTATCCCAGGAGTCCAGGCTATCTTTAGGTTGAGAGTCCAACCATGCTCTAGCTTTGTCTCTTACAGCAAAAGGGAAAAGCATGAGCCTGTAGACTTCAGGATCTACTCCATTAGTCTTAACAGTCTCACAGATTTGGAAGAACTCAGTTAAGAACTGGTAAGGATCTTCAGATGGAAGTCCATGAAACTTGTAGTTCTGTTGCATTAGAGCAACTAATTGAGGTTTCAGCTCAAAATTGTTTGCTCCTATGGTAGGAATTGAGATGCTTCTTCCTTCAAACTTGGACGTAGGTGTGGTATAATCACCAAGCATCCTTCTTGCATTATTGTTGTTAGGTTCGGCTGCCATCTCCTTTTCTTGTTCGAAAATTTCAGCAAGGTTGTCTCTGGATTGTTGTAATTTAGCTTCTCTTAGTTTCCTTTTCAGAGTCCTTTCAGGTTCAGGTTCAGCTTCAACAAGAATGCCTTTTTCCTTGTTCCTGCTTATATGAAGGAGAAGAGAACAAGAAAAGAAGAGAAGAGGAATCCTCTATGTCACAGTAAAGAGGTTCCTTATTGTTAGTAGAAGAAGAAAGGGAATAAAGAAAGGAGAATCCAAACAGAAGGGTGAGGATATGGGTAGTGATTTGAGATGAAGAGAGGTGAAGAGAAGCGTTAGTAAATAAATAAATAAATAAATAGAAGATGAGAGGGAAAGAATTTCGAAATTAATTTTTGAAAAGGAGTTAAATGATTTTTGAAAAATAAAGATAAGAAATAAAATTAAAATTAAAATTTAAAGCAATTAATTAATTAAAGAAAGAATTTTTGAAAAAGAGGGAGGTATTTTTGAAAATTAGAGAGAGAAAAGTTGTTAGGTGGTTTTGAAAAAGATAAGAAACAAACAAAAAGTTAATTACTTAGTTGAAAAAGATTTGAAAATCAAATTTGAAAAGATAAGAAGATAAGAAGAAAAGAAGTTAGAAAAGATATTTTAAAATCAAATTTTTGAAAAAAGATAAAATTTTGAAAAAAATATGATATAAAAGATAAAATGAAAAGATATGATTAAAAAGATATGGGTAGAAAAGATATAATTTTTAAAATTAAAATTAATTACTTAACTAACAAGAAACTAAAAGATATGATTCTAGAATTTAAAGATTGAACCTTTCTTAACAAGAAAGTAACAAACTTCAAATTTTTGAATCAATCATATTAATTGTTAGCATAATTTTCGAAAATAAAGATAAAACTAAGAAAAAGATTTTTGAAAAATATTTTAAAACATTAAATTTTCGAAAATTAAATAAAAAATGAAAAAGATTTGATTTTTGAAAAAGTTTTAATAAGATAAGTGATGAGCGGATAATTTATACGCTTTTTGGCATTATTTTTAATATGTTTTTAGTATGTTTTAGTTAGTTTTTATTATATTTTTATTAGTTTTTAGTTAAAATTTACTTTTCTGGACTTTACTATGAGTTTGTGTATTTTTTTGTGATTTCAGGTATTTTCTGGCTGAAATTGAGGGATCTGAGCAAAAATCTGATTCAGAGGCTGAAAAGGACTGCAGATGCTGTTGGATTCTGACCTCCCTGCACTCGAAGTGGATTTTCTGGAGCTACAGAAGCCCAATTGGCGCGCTCTCAATTGTGTTGGAAAGTAGACATCCTGGACTTTCCAGCAATGTATAATAGTCCATACTTTTCCCGAGATTTGATGGCCCAAATAGGCGTTCCAATTCAGCTCAAGAATTCTGGCGTAAAACGCCGGAACTGGCACAAGAATGGGAGTTAAACGCCCAAACTGGCACAAAAGCTGGCGTTTAACTCCAAGAAAAGTCTCTACACATGAAAGCTTCAATGCTCAGCCCAAGCACACACCAAGTGGGCTCGGAAGTGGATTTTTATGTCATTTACTCATTTCTGTAAACCCTAGGCTACTAGTTCTCTACAAATAGGACCTTTTGCTATTGTATTTCATATCTTTAGATCACTTTAGATCTTAGGATCATCTTTGGACGTCTAGTTCTTAGATCATGGGGGCTGGCCTCACGGCCATGCCTAGACCTTGTTCTTATGTATTTTCAACGGTGGAGTTTCTACACACCATAGATTAAGGTGTGGAGCTCTGCTGTACCTCGAGTATCAATGCAATTACTATTGTTCTTCTATTCAATTCGGCTTATTCTTGTTCTAAGATATCACTTGTTCCTCAACTTGATGAATGTGATGATCCATGACACTCATCATCATTCTCACCTATGAACGTGTGCCTGACAACCACCTCCGTTCTACCTTAGATTGAATGGATATCTCTTGGGTCCCTTAATCGGAATCTTCGTGGTATAAGCTAGAATTGATGGCGGCATTCAAGAGAATCCGGAAGGTCTAAACCTTGTCTATGGTATTCTGAGTAGGATTCAAGGATTGAATGACTGTGACAAGCTTCAAACTCGCGATTGTGGGGCGTTAGTGGCAGACGCAAAAGAATCACTGGATTCTATTCCGACATGATCGAGAACCGACAACTGAATAGCCATGCTGTGACAGAGCGTGTTGAACATTTTCACTGAGAGGACGGGATTGTAGCCATTGACAATGGTGATGCCCAACATACAGCTTGCCATGGAAAGGAGTAACACTACAAAAAACACGCTAATTTGCGGGGTTTTTTTTTCCAATTTGCGGGGGTTTTTAACCCCCGTAAATTGCGTTACAGCGGTTTAATAAACTCCTGCAGTTAGGTGTGCTGCAATATTTTACGGGGGTTTTATCAGAACCGACGCAATTTTGAAATCCAAATTGCGGCGTTTTTTGCCCCCCGCTGTTTGCGGGGGTTTCAACTAAATTGCGTCGGTTTTTGAAGACCTCCAACAGTTTTGTGTTGCAGCATTTTTTATTCATGTTGTGGGGGTTTTAAACCCCCGCAAATATGGTAAACTTAAAACAAATTTTTTTTTGTTGGAGTTGTAAACTCCCACAATTTGAAATGTAATGCCAAAATATTTATACTATGATATATATAGTTTTTTCTTATTTTATATAATATTTATTAGAATCCAAAATTTAATAAGAATAAAAATCTTTAAAGTATAAAGCTAAAATATAACCCATTAAAATAAATAATAACTTTTTTATATTATAATAAAATGCATAATATCTGAATCATCACTGTCTTTATATATCTAATCCTAAAAATTAAATAAGCTAAAATAATATAAACTCACAACTACCACTAATGAGTTCTCTACTTGAATAAGTTTGTTTAATAAAAAAATGCAACATAATACCCTAACAAAGGTGGAACAATAAACAACTAATCAATCTTTAAAGCAATACTAAACAATGTCTTCACGATTTTTATTGCTTCCTCCTGATGATGTTCTTCCTGTTGTCGGTGTAATAGTTTCGTTCTCAATATCATTAGCCTAAAATAAATTAAAAATAGAAATGTCAACATAAAATTCTCACATCTATGACACTATAACGACAATTCAAAGACCAAAAATGTTAAAAAGGCATTAACCTTTTCTTGTGTGAAAAACTTGAACAACAAATTAGTAAGAGTAGGCATGTAAAAGTGAGAATATACGAGACTAATACCATGCTAGAACATTAGCATAATATAACGGTTATCATTTATCATAATTTTTAAAAATATTAGTCCAACATAGATTTGACGAGAGATGGCAATTTACCTGAGTTCCATGGTCAAATATACTAGTAAGTTCAACAGGAATTCTTCCTTCTTTAGCAAGAAAATAAGCCTTGAATGCAGCTAATGTCCCATCAAATTTAGACTCCAAACGCTTAAAATCAGCTTGGGAGTAATTGGTAGTAGATGACATTGAAGTTGAAGAATTAACTAACTGGCTAGGATGATTGCCATTTCTGAAAGTATTAGTAGGTGTTGCTCCCATTCCCATGCATCGCACCCTACCAGAATGCTCCTCCCCAAACACTTTTCCAATAGCATCATTTGTAGATGGTCTAGATTCAGCTTTCTCATTTTGAGTCATAAGTACTTCAATTTGTTCCTGCATTTGAGATTTAAGCAACAAAAATATAACAAAATAACATTAAGGTTTGGCAGATTTTGAAGTAACACTTTGTACTAAAATAGACCAAAAAGTACAACTTACTGCTATATCCCTTGCTTCATCAGTCACAAACGACCCATCTCTCTTCTTATAAGTTTCTATGTACATTTCTCCACGGCTAATTTTTCGACCAGTTTCTAAAAACTATACAAAAGAATATAAAAAAAATAGTTAAAGAGCATATCATAATTTAGTAAAAACGAAAAATGATTGATGGTTCATACTATTTCATGTCTTTTCCTTGAGATGGGTTTCGAGCCACCAGTATGGGGAATTGTTTGCTTCTTGCGAGCTTCCTTATTTCTCCTACACATCTCCTATAAAAAAAGAAAAATGAAGATTAGAAAAGTGATTACGTATTAATATTATATTTTGAAAATTTTAGCATGTTACCATTGTAGAAGGTAGAAACCGATACTGAACAAAAGATGCCCATTGATCTCTGTCGATGCCGACCGGGACATTATCAATGAGTGCTTGTCTACTCATGCATGGATCATAGAACTCTTTCCATAACTTAATTCTATGTTGTGACCACTTTTTTGCAAGGCTAAGCTTGCAATATCGCTTTGCAATGCCCTCAGAAATTTTGAAATGAAATTTTGGCTATAAAAAAGAATCATACATAAATAACAAGATATCATTAACAATAGAAAATTTTAATAGGAATTTAGTAAAACTAAATATTTCAAATATATACCTTCAGCAAGTTACTAAAACACTCTTCAAATCTAGATTGAGGTATGCCTAAAGGTCCTGACCACTTTGAGAAATTGATTGGAAATAACTTACAATCAACTGCCAATGTTCCTAGATATCCAGCAAGCAAACCTTGGGCTTCTCCAATAGCTTGTTCGTCTTCAAAGTTCACAACAACTTGCTCATCTCTAGATAAGTTATCCATTTCTTTAACTTTTAGCCTTCTAGTCTTAATAGTTCCATCTGTGCCTTTATTTCCAAAGTTTTGAACTAAATTAAAAATTTAAACACAAAGTATTTGCATATAAAATTAATTATATGTAAGTACACATTTACTTTTAAAAATTAAATTTTTAAACATTTTACAATTAAAAGCTTTTAAATTTTAAACAATTATGAAGAATCCACATGTAACACAAAGGACATTACAAATTCCAGAATAAAATTTCACTCCTAGACACTAGGATCAAGAAAGAAATAGATCACTTGAGTAAAAGAAGACTAAGTTTGCAACAGAACATTTGTTAGGTGCCCCTAAAAAAAATAAAAATGAACTCTCCAAGAATCAAGAATATTTCGCAGTTCATATGAGTACACCTTAAGAAAAAATAAAAAATTTCAAATTTATCAACAACTCGTGTAAATCATATGGGCACCACTGTTCAGCTGTGGATTAGATCCTAAAAATAAACAAATTGAAATGGTAAGTACATATATATATATATATATATATATATATATATATATATATATAGTGTGGACCGAAAAACATAAAAGATTTAGCAGTGGAATACAATCTTGAATTAATTTAGTCTTACTTACGAATGGCCAACTTGGATTGAGATATCACTTAATTAAGAATGCAATTTAGCCACCTTAATTATTGGGTATGATCATTATATTATTTAAATTATAAAGTAACTAATGAACAAGTTAATTAAATGGACATCTAATTGAGAGAGAGAACAAGTTAATTAAATGGACATCTAATTGAGAAAGAGAGAGAGAGACAGAGACAGAGAGCAATTTGCAATATTGACCAGACAAACACTCATTATTTTTCTATCCAAATTTTATTATTACTACAAGGAGAAGATGAATAAATAACAATTTGGACAAAAAGAAAAGAAATTTGAAAGGGAAAAGATCATAATGATTTGATGATAAATAATGTGATTTCACAAAAGCCAGAACCATGCATATGCATATCACTTTGTCATCTAGTAATATTATAGGAGTAATACTATTTCGTATTTTCATTTTATGCCTCGGGAGTTGGGTGAAAATTTTAAGATTTTTAGTAAAAATATTTTGGGCAACATTTCCGTACAATTGAAGTCTTTATCATATGCCTCAAAATAAGTAAACTTTAATATTATTCAACCATAGCCACATAGAAAGCTAAATAATCAGCATTAGACCTGTAAAAATTGGCATAGTGCATGTTCAGCTATCAATGCATCACTTTTCTACTTTCATACAAGAGATTGTACAAAAAAATATATTATATATAAAGATTAAAAATATAAAATTTGCATTTATATAGAAAGCACTTATTTAGCAACTCAGCATGAGAAATTAAGTTTATTATGCACCATACCTACTGTCTCCACGGTCCAATATTCAGAAGATTGATGTCCACCAAAGGGCCTAGTATATTCTTGGGATCCTTGGTTAGGCAGTGAATGATCTATATTACTATCCGGATTGCTTTGTATTGTTGAATCATGATTAGGTGGTGAGATATCCGTAGGTGAATTGTGAAATACCTCGTCATTAGTCTGATCAAAACCATTTTCAGGTTGAGGAGCTGATCTCAGGGGATTAGTAAACCGTTTACTCTTCGGCATTGCTGTAAATGAATTTAACAACAAATAGTTAGAGAAAATAACTCAAAAAGCATGTTATATTTCACACAAAAATTAGGCCAAAGATAAAATTTATGAACAAGCCAACGGATTAACCATAACCTTAAAATTAACAAATATATAAATAAGCTTTAACCTTAGATTTCTCATTATGAGTCAACTACGTCATCGATCAAGTGGTTTGTTGCCAATTGAATGTATTCATCACTGTTACCAAAATATTGATCAAGAGCTTGCTCTTGATGTGGCTCGTCCTCATCTGCAGCCTCTTCAATTTCATCACCCATTTCATACAAATCTCTTGGTTTTAAATGAACAACGATACTCCATCCTTTGTTAACGACATCATCTACATAGTATACCATTGATGCTTGTGACGCTAGAATATAAGGCTCATCTTCTTCATGTTCACCGGTATGAATTGGTCTTTCAAAGTTAACACAATGAAAATGCCATTGATCTCTTCTATATCCTCTATGTCGAGTGGAATCAGCCCATTTACATTTGAAGAGAACAACAGTGAATCGCCCATAATAGCTAACCTCAATTATATCCTCCAACTTGCCATAATAGGGTACATCACCTTGTCTTAAATTTTTGTCAACTCGACTTGCAACACATGGTGTGCTAGAGGTTAAATATACTCCACTATTCTGTGTCCTCAAACCTTCTTCACGAGCAATAGTTCGAAATGTGCAACCATTTATTTTACAAGCACTATATCTCGTTGCATTTGATAAGGGGCCTCGTGCTAAAAATTTGATGTCAATAGACAACTGTTCTATGGTATCTGGGTTCATTATCTGAAATTGAGATAAGTTATGAGGGTTAAAACATTTATATCTTAACACCTTTTCCATTTCATAAACTCTAATAATTTAGTAACTTACTCGTTTTTCAAACCATGAAACAAATTCCTTAAATACTCTCTTCTCTATGTCTGTGGGGTTCGGTCTCCTTCCCTTTGAACTTCTTCTTATGTATTCTCTAAATTCACTGCATTAGGAATTAATTTGGATTCAGAGTACGTCACTCACGAATATAGATTTTGAATATATTAATGCAAATAACCTCTATCTTTACTTACTTCACATAATCCTTGACGGCTGGACAATTTAGTAACACATATCTATGGGCTTGTAGCTTTTGCTTTTCATTCAATGTAAAAATTGTACCAGAACTCCCTGCTTTACCCACCGGCGGAAAGAGACAAGATTTTGAGCATCCCTTGTCAAGCGGGTCATCACATACACGTCTAGCTCTATTGAACCTTGTCTCTATATCTTCAAAATAGCGAGAACAAAAAGTGAGACATTCCTCAGCTAAATATCCTTCGGCAATAGATGCTTCTGCTTGTGCTCTATTCCGCACATGGGATTTTAGATGGCCTAACTCCCTAAAATAATATAAAAAAATCAAGTAAAAATGACATGACTAGAGATGCAATTCTAACGATCTTTAGTTCATCATACAAAATATTTTACCTCTCAATTGGATACATGTATCGATAATGCACTGGACCTCCGAGCTTTGCTTCATCTACTAGATGGACTGTCAAGTGAACCATGACGGTAAAGAATGATGGAGGGAATAACATTTCCAACTGGCAAAGGACGACCACTATGCGTTGTTGGAGCTTGTCAAGTTCAGAGTTACTTAAGCTTTTCCCACAAAGGATCTTAAAGAATGAGCCAAACTCAGCCAATACTGCGGTAACATGATCCGGCAGCAAATGACGAACTGCTATTGGTAACAATTCCTCCAAAAGAATATGACAGTCATGACTTTTTAATCCAAAAATTTTTTTCTGTCCTTCATCCACACATCTCGAAATATTACTTGAGTATCCATCTGGTAGCACAACATTCTTCAATGCCGAAAGAAATAGCTTCTTGGTGTCACGTGTTAGTGAAAATAAAGATAAATGATATGATCCATTGTCACTTGGCCAGAGATCATGCCTTATGCCTATTTCTTTCAAATCTTTCCGTGCCTTGAGATTGTCCTTTGATTTTGCTTTGTCATTAAGCAAAGTGTACAAAATGTTATCACACACATTCTTCTCAATGTGCATAAAGTCCAGATTGTGACGCAACAAATTGGTTTTCCAGTACGGAAGATCAAAGAAAATGCTTCGCTTGTTCCACTGCTTAACTTCTCGTCAAGGTCTTTTCCCACCACTACGAGATTCTTCTCGTTGCTGATCTCGTGTTTCAACATCCTGTTGTTGTTCAAGAATGTCAGAACCTAATAACTTCTTAGGTGGACCACGCTCCTCTGTGCTTCCGTCAAAACGAACACGATTCAGTCTAAATCTATGATTTCTTCCCAAAAAACGTCTATGACCCATGAAGCACCATTTAGAACTATGACGGAGATAACAAGGAAAAGAATCAAAGTTACAAGTAGGACAAGCTAAACCGGTGTGTGTGTTCCAACCAGATAGCATACCTAACCCAGGAAAATCACTTATTGTCCACATAAGAGCTGCATGCATTCTAAATGTGTTTCCGGATGATGAGTCAAATGTCTCCACACCATCAATCCATAAATCTTTCAATTCATTTATAAGGGGCTGCAAGTACACATCTATCTTATTTCCCGGGGACTTCTTTCCTGGAATAACCATTGATAAGATGAAAGAAGTGTGATTCATACACATCCAAGGTGGAAGATTATATGGAATCAAGAACACAGGCCAAACGCTATTAGTAGCACTCAAGGCTCCGAAGGGATTAAAACCATCAATTGCAAGACCTAGGCGAACATTTCGTGGCTCTTCGGCAAATAGTGTGTGCATCGCATTAAAATTCTTCCATGCTTCACCGTCCCTTGGATGTCTCAGTAATCCATCTCTTGCAGGTGCAGAATTATGCCATTGCATGTGCTCAGCCGTCTTGCTACACATATATAACCTTTTCAACCTTGGCTTCAGTGGAAAGTATCGCAAAACTTTTGCAGCTTGCTTTTTCTTTTTTTCTTAGGGATCCATCTAGATATACCGCAATACTTGCATGTATCTTGTATGTTATCTGGAGTGTCATCTAGATATAACATACAGTCATTTGGGCAAGCATCAATCTTAGTATATTCTAGGCCGAGTTTGCAAATTACTTGCTTGGCCTTATAAAAACTAGAAGGCAGTTGTATTCCATCGAAAGTATCTCTCAACAAAGTCAATATCATAGTCATGGCCTTATCGCTTATTCTACACAAGACCTTTATGTGATACAATTTGATTATAAACTCCAACTTTGTGCATTTACTGCCCTCGTGCAACTTTTCATTTCCGTCTTTTAAAAATTCATTGAACTCACTACCATCATCAAAGGAGCCCTCATGTAATCTTCCATCTGCGATGTCTTCATCTCCATCGGGTATAACTGCATCATTTAATCCCATTATACCTTCATCCCCATGGTGGCCGAATACATCATGCAGTAATGTATTTAGCGGATTCTCTTGAGATGGTGGCGCTTGCACTTCTACACTACTTGGCTCAACAGGTTGTATCTCACCATGACGATTCCAGATCACATAGTTTCTGGGAAATGGCTTTAAGAGCAGGTGATCCTGAACTGTGTCTCTTGTATGCCATTTTCCAAATGCACATCGTGGACATGGACAACATATTCTATCCGAAATGGCCGCTCTCGCAAAAGCAAAATCAAGAAATCCAATTATGCCATCCATGTATTCCTTTGTTGTTCGAGGTTTTTCAATCCAAGTTCTATCCATTTGTAACTAATTTATTCAACCAAAAAGTAAACAAGGTTGTAACATAAAGAAGGAATAGGTAATTTAGTTTTGTAAAGTAATTAATACATTAAATCTCGCCATCGTAATCATTATAATAAGTTGTTTATTTTTTTTATGTTATTTTATATCACATTGATTTTTTTTAATTTTTTACACAGAAATACTAAATTATTCTTTAAGTATTGGTGTCATTTTATTGGTGTAGAGTGATAGAAAATTTTAACAAGTTACAACTATTTAAGTTTTAATCTTCTAAACTAAATCCTAAGCAAATATAATTTTTCATAATACCTTTAAGGATTTGAATAATTATTTTATATGTAATTAATTGGGTATTATTTTATACTTGGTTAGTTTTTTAATTAAATTTTTAGTCATAGATATATTCAATATTCAATAAAATAAATTTTATAAAATTTTATGACAAGCATTCTAACTATAAAAAGTTAAGTTATAATTAAGTTATTATATTTTAAACGATTCAAGACTCGACAAAA
This sequence comes from Arachis hypogaea, assembly GCF_003086295.3. Taxonomy (NCBI): domain Eukaryota; kingdom Viridiplantae; phylum Streptophyta; class Magnoliopsida; order Fabales; family Fabaceae; genus Arachis; species Arachis hypogaea. Next base: position 86,013,087 of record NC_092039.1, read on the forward strand.
AACATTCTAAAATGAGTTATATTTTATACATTTTGTTTTCCTGTGAATATTATTATATGTTTTTTATGTTAAAGTTTATGCTGTTCAAAAATATTTTTGGAGCTCAGTCATTGCCAATCAACTAAATAAATCGAAAAGTAGAAAAAGAAAAAAATCACTAAAACATAAAAAGGAGAATAGATATTTCAAAAATAGTATCCCAAAAATGATATACATAGAATTTCAAAACTATAATATTTTATTCAGAATAAAGAACATGTAATTACTTTATTGAGGCAGAGAATTACCTTATAAAAGGAATCAACTGAATAGTGTGGTTTAGATCCGAATGTATCAGTGATATAGGAGCAACAAGTATGCCAAATCAACTACTCAGATACTGCAAAAACAATTTTTGAAAAAAGAAAATGATAAAAATAGTTTAGGATGAACATCAGCAAAAGAAAATTTTAATTTTAATTAACAAAATGCAACAGAAGGCACAATTATCACAAATAAAAATGTTCTCTTTATTTTAACTTCAACTATAAGAGAGAGGTTGAACTCAATTTAAATACAAAGCTGTGACAGCGAGACAAAAGCTACATCTTAGGCATCACAGGAGAAAATTAATATCAACGGTAGCTATTATTATCTATAAAATATACTTATTAGTTAAGTAAAAAAGACTGTATCTTAAGCATGTAACTAATATTTTGTTTTTAATTAGTAGGGCATGATAATATGATTCTTACCACTAATAATAATAATTGTAAGTGGTTGTGGCACTGACTCGTATGTATACATGGCAAGGTATTCTATGCAGCTTTCAAGAAGAGTTCCATTATATAGACATGTCAAAATAATTTAAAACTGACTATCTCTATTTTTTTATATTCACAATTTAACTATCTACATTTTTTTATTCTATAAAGGAATTCATCATCTAATTTTCCCTAATCTATTCCCACAAATCAAATCCGCAACACCAAATTCTATCTCACAGGTCATGGCAAAATTCATCTGTGTAAGAAAAATCATTTCTACCAGTCTAGAACATCATGATAGGTCTAGAGGAGGAAAAAAAAACATAATTTTTAAAAATTGAAAGCTTTAAATTCCTGAAGATTAGATTTGCTTCAAATTTTCTCATAACATTTTAATTAGGAACCGAGGAAGGTCAAAGTTAATGAAGCATGAAGCATTCTCTGTTTCAAATGAACTTGGAATAACTAAATATAATTTCATCTTTCAAGAAGCCAAATATCAAATTGGGAAAATTCAATAACACTAACAAATTACTAAGCTCAAATATATGCTATCAAATTGTTACCTTTGCATAGAAGCACAGCTACAACTATGAACGCCAATAGCAGCAGCAATGGAACGCGAACAGCAGCAGCAACACAAATCCAAACCCGAACGCGAACACGAACAGCAGCAGCAACACGAACGCGAGTAGCAGGGGCACAACCGTGATTAGCAGCAGCAATCAATCAATATGTGTGATCAATTTCAGGAGTTGTCTACACACAAAGCAATAGCCAATAATTAATATTAGAAACTACTCATTATCTAACATAATTGTTATGACTTTTGATAAGCTATAATTGAAAATTAGTTTAAAATTTTTAACAAGAAAGGAAGCTTTGACAAACAAGAAAGGAATCAGCTACAAACAAGAAAGGAAGCTTTGACAAAATGCTTGCTAATGGTATGTTGCATTCTTCTGCATGTTTTCCTATCTTTAATTTTTACATGGTTACTCAAGCAATTTTGTCTTAATTGTGAACTTTTTCAGGAGCCAATGCACAGAACAATGCCATAACTCAATCTTCTGGAAAGGCTGCTGTGTCAATGGCTGCAACTAATCTTAATATTGGAATGGACTTGTGGAATGCATCTTCTGCAAAGGCTGATGCTACGAAACTGAGAAACAATCAACCTGCCCTAGGAGCTGTCAACCCTCCTACTATAATGGGACGTGAAGTTGCACTTGGTGAACAGTGGATACAAGTATGATTTACACATTATCTTCTTGAACTTCAGGCCATATATTCCTTGTTTTAAAAAACGTTTCCTTTTTATCTTGTGCATCTCTTAGTTATTTCCTTTACCTTGCAGAGCCTTAGCTTTCCTTACCTATTTCGGTTTTTTTAGGACGAACGTGACCCGAAGAGATAGAAAAGAAAACAGTCTAACAGAGAATCAGCTAGGAGGTCAAGACTACGCAAGCAGGTAGTTTACAGTTATCTTCAAGCAAGCAATGGTTAAGGGTTATCAATAATATTCAGTGTTTCCAAAGCTACAATTTGACATCCTTCAATGTTTTTCATTTGTTGTATCCACCAGGCTGAGTGCGAGGAGTTGCAAAGAAAGGTGGAGTCACTGGGAAACGAGAGCCAGACTCTGAGAGAAGAACTTCAGATAGTATTAGAAGAATGCAAGAAGCTTACTGCTGAAAATAATTCCATCAAGGTAAATTACACCTCCAAATTTTATTGAACTGAATTAGCATTGACCAGGTTATGGTCTTAAAACCTTAGATTATGTCCTCTAACAATACTTTTGCTGTCAACAGTCAACAGGAAGAGTTGGAAAGGTTATGTGGACCAGAAGCAGTTGCCAGCCTCGAATAAATCACCTTTTTGTTATCTTCATTATAAGGAAATCCCGAGGTCTGATCAATTCCCAGAGCTAGAAGAGACAGACTTGCAGCTGCAATTCTATCACTGCCGGTTCTATTAATTAATCGAGCATAGGATATAGTATAATTTTTCTCCTTTGTTCACTAATTTTATCATACCATTAATTAACACTCAATTGTAATTCTCCTGATGTTGTTATTATACACATCATTTGTGACTGAAACTATTTTCTTTTTCTCTTGAATGATGTTCAAGGCTTTTCCAATGTCATTGTGTCTTAATTAAGTGATAACAACAACAAAATATAAGTATTGACTACAATTGAAATGATAGCAATTTTGGATCTCCTTATTTAGTTAATTAATTAATCAAAATGAGAAAAGAGCAAAGTAGTATATTGGTGATGGTAGTGTGAGAAGTGAGAAGACAAGTGAGTTGGGTACAAAAAGTAGTGAATATATTTTATGTTTTCTATGGGAAGGAATAACCAACTCTGGTCCAAATTGTTCAGCCACAATAATTGATTCAGCATGAACTGGCAACAGCTATGGCAAGATAACCAAAACTAAGTTAACTAAACTATTTTATGCTTTTAATTAATTAATGTCCCTGCTTGTATTCAGAAACAGATTGAAAATTGAAAAATTACTATATCAAAACTAATGAAATTAAAAATAAATTTGAAAACAAAAATTCATAGTATTGTGATACAAAACAACTAGAGCAGAATATAGGATACAAACCAAACACAATTATTTTGAAACAGGACACCAAGTCATGCATGAAACTAAACAATACTTCTATATACAGTGCTTGCAAATACTTTGATTTCAAATAGATTGAACTAACTAAATTATCAAGACCCTTCACCCACTGTTATGAACTTCAATTAGCTAAATACCAGTGAAGTGGATGCAAAGAAACAAGAAAATAAAAGCCATATATGTTTGATTATATTGTACTAAGTTTCTTTTAAAGCTATACCCAATTATTACAGCACCAATGTCCATTACTAATCACATTATAAGAATTCCAATTATATATATATATACACTTCATGTATTAATTTTACCCTGTTCTAGTATTATTAATAGTCATACTATGAGTCAAGTTATGTCCTTATATGTTAATAAAGTTGCAAAGAAAAACTAGTTACGTCCTTATTAATAGTTATAGTATTATTAATAGTTATTGGCTCAGGCAGCTGGTTCTCTTTAGTAAACTCCCTCTTATTTGGATTATATATATATTATGAAAGTGATGCAGAAAAAGCACTTTTTGAAGAAGTATACATTACCAGCAATATATTCTATAGCTGTTTTTTTAAATTTGAAACTAGCTAATAATTAATTAGCTATTCAAAGTGCACAGGTTTTATTTCTTCCGATCATTATTGTTGTACACAAATAATCTTAAAAAAACAGATTAAACATATAGGTAGAACTTACTTTTTCTTGTCCAATGTAGGGATGATGCCCTTGTACATTTGTCAATGAAACCTGCAACATATAATACATCAAAAGTAAGAAGAAAAAAAAACAGGAATGAACTACAAGAAAAACCAGTAGGTGTTACTAAGAAAAAATCAAAAATTCATAAAACGGTAACCATAAGAAACAATTTTTAAGCAATAGTGATAACTGATTTTGTGTTACTATCAACAATATGAAACTAAAAGCCAAATGTGAAAATGTGAAATGGCAGAATTTGCAGAAATATCGTTAAGGAGCTCGATATGGAAAATCGATTAAGATGCTTGTAGATTCCTTTTTTCGTTCCTTTTCAACAATCAAAAGCAAAAAAAAAATCACCAATGCACTATGATAATAATAATGTGCCCATTACATGCAAATAGAAGACAAAAAATTGGAATAGCAATTACCCACTGAAATGGAATTAAAAATTATAGAAACACAATTAAACTTAAATTTAGAGCCATAAATTCATGATATTGTCATACAAAGCACTAATCAGAAAGGGGATAAATAGTTTATAAACCCTAATTAGTTCATATACATACCTTTTTTATGGAAGAACAGCTGCAACTAAGAACGTGTACATCAGTAGCAATGGAACACGAACATCAGTAGCAACACAAACGCAAACACCAATAGGAGCAGGAACCAGAATGCCAACAGCAGCAGCAATCGGAACGCTAATAGCAGCAAGATACGAACGGCAGTTGCAATGGCACAACCACGAATAGCAGCAGCAATCAATGAAGAAAGGTGAACAATGAAGAATGAAGCAGTTACTATATCAGGAGAGTGGGAGTAGAAAAGGGTGTTAGCGAGGTGGGAAAATGGATTTCACGGGAAGAAAGAGCTCTTTGCATTGCCAAATTGTTTGGGGAATTGATTTAGTTTTGGGGGAGTTTTAAAAATCCTACTATTTAAAATAAAAACTGCTGTAAATAAAACTCTTAACAAAATGGAAGATAACTGTTTGTTTTAAAAATTAAATTTGTAGGATTTTTTTAAAACTTCCGTTAACAAACTCCTACAATATAACTTTTTTTCTGTAGTGTAAGAAGGATTGGATGAAGACAGTAGGAAGGCAGAGAGACGGAAGGGACAAAGCATCTCCAAACGCTTATCTGAAATTCTCACCAATGAATTGCATAAGTATCTCCATCTTTATTTTATGCTTTATTCATAAATCATCCATAACCATTTGAATCTGCCTGACTCAGATTTACAAGGTGACCATAGCTTGCTTCATACCAACAATCTCCGTGGGATCGACCCTTACTCGCGTAAGGTTTATTACTTGGACGACCCAGTGCACTTACTGGTTAGTTGTACGAAGTTGTGATAAAAAGTTGAGATTGCAAGTTGATGATCACAATTTCATGCACCAAGTTTTTGGCGCCGTTGTCGGGGATTGTTTGAGTTTGGACAACTGACGGTTCATCTTGTTGCTTAGCTTAGGTATTTTTCTTCAGAGTTCTTAAGAATGAATTCTAGTGTTTCAAGGTGATGTTCTTATCATCACCAAAGCTGATTGATTCTCATCAATTTAGCTCTTGAATGTAATGTCCTACTGAAGCTTGGCTAGCCATGTCTAATTTCTTTAGACTAAAGCTTTAGACTAACATTGCATGATTCCTGGAATTCTCATTAAGAATTTTGATATCCTTATTTTCTTTTTCACTCAATTTTCAAAAAAATCCAAAAAAATTATAAAATCTTAAAACCAAAAAAATAATTTTATGTTTCTTGTTTGAGTCTAGTGTCTAATTTTAAGTTTGGTGTCAATTGCATGTCTTTATTCTTCTAATTTTTGAAAATTACATGCATTATGTTCTTCATTGATCTTCAAGTTGTTCTTGATGATTTCCTTGCTCTGATCTTTAAATTCTATTGTCTTGAGTGTTTTGTTGTTTCTCATATGCATTCTCAAGTTGTTAGTGTCAATAGTATACAAACTTCTAAGTTTGGTGTCTTGCATGCATTGTTTATTTGATCTTAGTTTCATTTTGATTATTCCTCATTATTAAAAATCCAAAAAATTTTTAATTTGTGTCTTTTCAAGTCAATAAATACAGAGAATTGAAGATTCAGAACATACAGCAGAGGAATTACACGGAAAAAGCTGGGCATTCAAAACGCCCAGTGAGAAAGGAAAACTGGCGTTTAAACGCCAGCCAGGGTGCCTGGCTGGGCGTTTAACGCCCAAAAGGGGTGAGTTTTGGGCATTAAACGCCAGAATGTATACCATTCTGGGCGTTTAACGCCAGGATGGCACAAGAGGGATGGTTTTGTTTTTAATTCAAATTTGTTTTCAAGTTTTCAAAATTTTTCAAAATCAAATCTTTTTCAAATCATATATTTTCAATCATATATTTTCAAAATCAATTTCTTTCCATTTTCAAAAATACTTGCTAACAATTAATGATTTGATTCAACATTTCAAGTATGTTGCCTTTTCTGTTGAGAAAGGTTTAATGTCTGAATCATATCTTTTGAATTTCTTGTTAGCCAAGTCATTAATTTTCAAAATCAAATCTTTTTAAATTGTTTTTCAATCATATCTTTTTAAAACCATAACTTTTCAATCATATCTTATTAATTACATCTTTTTCAAAATAATTTTCAATCATATCTTTTTGATTTCTAATTTCAAAGTCTTTTTCAAAAATCACTTTATTTCTTTCCCAATCATATTTTTCAAAAATCATTCTTCAATTTTTCAAAATGTTTTTAAAATCTTTTTAATTTATTTTCGAAAATTCTTCCCCTCTTCTAACATCCTTCTATTTATGGACTAACACTCCTCCTCAATACACAATTCGAACCCTATCTCTCTTGATAAGTTCGAAGTCTTTTACCTCTTCCTTCTATTTTTCTTTTCCTCTAACACCTCAAGGAATCTCTATTGTGACATAGAGGATTTCATATTTTCTTGTTCTCTTCTCTTTCATATGAGCAGGAATAAAGACAAAAGCATTCTTGTTTAGGCTGACCCTGAACCTGAAAGCACCTTGAAGCGAAAGCTAAGAGAAGCTAAGGCACAACTCTCTGTAGAGGACCTAACAGAAATCTTCAAACAAGAAGAAGACATGGCAGCCGAAAACAACAACAATGCCAATAATGCAAGGAAGGTGCTGGGTGACTTTACTGCACCTACTCCCGACTTCTGTGGGAGAAGCATCTCTATCCCTGCCATTGGAGCAAACAACTTTGAGCTTAAGCCTCAATTAGTTTCTCTAATGCAACAGAATTGCAAGTACCATGGACTTCCATTGGAAGATCCTCATCAATTTTTAGCTGAATTCTTGCAAATCTGTGACACTATCAAGACTAATGGGGTTGACCCTGAGGTCTACAGACTTATGCTATTCCCTTTTGCTGTAAGAGACAGAGCTAGGATATGGTTGGACTCACAACCTAAAGAAAGCCTGAACTCTTGGGAAAAGCTAGTCAATGCCTTCTTGGCAAAGTTCTTTCCACCTCAAAAATTGAGTAAGCTTAGAGTGGAAGTCCAAACCTTCAGACAGAAGGAAGGTGAATACCTCTATAAAGCTTGGGAAAGATACAAACAATTGATCAAAAAGTTTCCCACTGACATGCTTTCTGAATGGAGCATCATAGGTATCTTCTATGATGGTCTGTCTGAACTGTCCAAGATGTCATTGGACAGCTCTGCTGGAGGATCTCTTCATCTGAAGAAGACGCCTGCAGAAGCTCAAGAACTCATTGAAATGGTTGCAAATAACCAATTCATGTACACTTCTGAAAGGAATCCTGTGAACAATGGGACGAATTAGAAGAAAGGAGTTCTTGAGATTGATACTCTGAATGCCATACTGGTTCAGAACAAAATATTGACTCAGCAAGTCAATTTGATTTCTCAAAGTCTGTCTGGACTGCAAGCTGCACCGGGCAGTACTAAAGACGCTTCATCTGAAGAAGAAGCTTATGATCCTGAGAACCCTTCAATGGAAGAGGTGAATTACATGGGAGAACCCTATGGAAACACCTATAATCCTTCATGAAGAAATCATCCAAATCTCTCATGGAAGGATCAACAGAGACCTCAACAAGGTTTCAACAAAAATAATGGTTGAAGAAACAGGTTTAGCAATGGCAAACCTTTTCCATCATCTTCTCAGCAACAGACAGAGAATTCTAAGCAGAGCCACTCTGACTTAGCAACCATGGTCTCTGATCTAATCAAAACCACTCAAAGTTTCATGACTAAAACAAGATCCTCCATTAGAAACCTGGAGGCACAAGTGGGACAACTGAGTAAGAAAATTACTGAACTCCCTCCTAGTACTCTTCCAAGCAATACAGAAGAGAATCCAAAAGGAGAATGCAAGGCCATTAACATGACCCACATGGCCGAACTTGGAGAGGAGGAAGAGGCAGTGATCGCCACTGAGGAAGACCTCAACGGACGTCCACTGGCCTCCAATGAGTTCCCTAATGAGAAACCATGGGAATCTGAGGCTCATAATGAGACCATAGAGATTCCATTGGATTTACTTCTGCCATTCATGAGCTCTGATGAGTATTCTTCCTCTGAAGAGGATGAAGATGTCATTGAAGAGCAAGTTGCTAAATACTTTGGAGCAATCATGAAGCTAAATGACAAGTTATTTGGTAATGGGACTTGGGAGGATGAACCCCCTTTGCTCACTAGAGAACTGGATGACTCGACTAGGCAGAGATTACCTCAAAAGAGACAGGATCCTGGGAAGTTTTCAATACCTTGTACCATAGGCACCATGACCTTTAAGAAGGCTCTTTGTGACTTAGGGTCAAGTATAAACCTCATGCCTCTCTCTTTAATGGAGAAGCCAGGGATCTTTGAGGTGCAAGCTGCAAGAATCTCACTAGAAATGGCAGACAATTCAAGAAAACAAGCTTATGGACTTGTAAAGGATGTTTTGGTAAAGGTTAAAGACCATTACATCCCTGCTGATTTCATAGTCCTAGAGACTGGGAAGTGCATGGATGAATCCATCATCCTTGGCAGACCCTTCCTAGCCACAGCAAAGGCTGTGATTGATGTTGACAGAGGAGAATTGATCATTCAAGTGAATGAAGAATCCTTTGTGTTTAAGGCTCAAGGATATCCCTCTATTACCATGGAGAGGAAGCATGAAGAGCTTCTCTCAAAACAGAGTCAAACAGAGCCCCCACAGTCAAACTCTAAGCTTGGTGTTGGGAGGCCACAACCAACTTCTAAGTTTGGTGTTGAACCCCCATATTCAAACTCTAAGTTTGGTGTTGGGAGGTTTGGTGGACGAAATTGTGATCAATGATATTGACTTTTTGGTCTTGTATGATTTTACTCTTAGGGCACTATTTATTTGAAGTCACAACTCCGTTCAACTAACCAGCAAGTGTACTGGGTCGTCCAAGTAATAACCTTACGTGAGTAAGGGTCGAATCCACAGAGATTGTTGGTATGAAGCAAGCTATGGTCACCTTGCAAATCTCAGTTAGGCAGATTTAAAATAGTTTATGGGTTTTCGAAAATAGAAATAATAAAATAGAATATAATAAAGAGGGATAGAACACTTATGCAGATTCATTGGTGGGAATTTCAGATAAGCGGATGGAGATGCTGTAGAGCTCTTGGACGCCTGCTCTCCTACTCCTTCTACTCAATCCTTCTTACTCCTTTCCATGGCAAGCTTTGTATAGGGGTTCACCATCAACTGTGGCTACTTTCATTCCTCACGGGGAAATAACCTGTGCGGCTGTCACTCGCACAGCTAACCAGTCTGGAGGCATCACCCATGGCTGATGGCTACATCCCATCCTCGCAGTGAAAACTATGCTAACGCACTCTGTCACAGTACGGCTAATCACCGGTTGGTTCCCGCTCCTACTGGAATAGAATCCCTCTTTTGCGTCTGTCACCAACGCCCAGCAGGTTAAAGTTTGAAGCACGTCACGGTCATTCATGATCGGAATCCTACTCGGAACACCACAGACAAGGTTGGACTTTCCGGACTCCCAGGATCCTACTCGGAACACCACAGACAAGGTTGGACTTTCCGGATCCAGATGAATGCCGCCAACTATCTAACTTATACCACGAAGATTCTGTTGGGGAATCTAAGAGATACGCATTCAAGCTCTGTTGCATGTAGAACGGACATGGTTGTCAATCACGCACATTCATAAGTGAGAATGATAATGAGGGTAATCTGACTCATCACATTCATCATGTTCTTGGGTACGAATGAATATCTTGGAATAAGAATAAAAGAGAATTGAATAAAAGAAGATAGAATTTCATTAATACTTGAGGTACAGCAGAGCTCCACACCCTTAATCTATGGTGTGCAGAAACTCCACCGTTGAAAATACATAAGCAAAGAGTTCAGGCATGGCCGAATGCCAGCCCTCTCTCACGTGATCAATGATCCCCTAAGATGAAGAATAAAACAAAACTGAGATCAAAAGATGTCTAATACAATAGATAAATGTCCTATATATACTAGACTAGCTACTAGGGTTTACATGAGTAAGTAATTGATGCATAAATCCACTTCCGGGGCCCACTTGGTGTGTGCTTGGGCTGAGCTTGATGAATTCACGTGCTAAGGCATATCTTGGCGTTGAACTCTGAGTTATGACGTGTTTTGGGCGTTCAACTCCGGATCATGACGTTTTTCTGGCGTTTAACTCCAGACAGCAGCGTGTACTTGGCGTTCAACGCCAAGTTACGTCGTCATTCTTCGAATAAAGTATGGACTATTATATATTGCTGGAAATCCCTGGATGTCGACTTTCCAACGCCGTTGAGAGCGCGCCAATTGGAGTTCTGTAGCTCCAGAAAATCCATTTCGAGTGCAGGGAGGTCAGATTCCAACAGCATCAGCAGTCCTTTTGTCAGCCTTCTTCAGAGTTTAGCTCAAATCCCTCAATTTCAGTCAGAATTTACCTGAAATCACAGAAAAACACACAAACTCATAGTAAAGTCCAGAAATGTGAATTTAACATAAAAACTAATGAAAACATCCCTAAAAGTAGTTCAAACTTACTAAAAACTATATGAAAACAATGCCAAAAAGCGTATAAATTATCCGCTCATCACAACACCAAACTTAAATTGTTGCTTGTCACCAAGCAACTGAAAATCAAATAGGATAAAAAGAAGAGAATATACTATAAAGTCCAAAATATCAATGAATATTAATTTAATTAGATGAGCGGGACTTGTAGCTTTTTGCTTCTGAACAGTTTTGGCATCTCACTTTTTCCTTTGAAGTTTAGAGTGATTGGCTTCTCTAGGAACTTAGAATTTCAGATAGTGTTATTGACTTTCCTAGTTAAGCATGTTGATTCTTGAACACAGCTACTTTATGAGTCTTGGCTGTGGCCCTAAGCACTTTGTCTTCCAGTATTACCACCGGATACACAAATGCCACAGACACGTGACTGGGTGAACCTTTTCAGATTGTGACTCAGCTTTGCTAGAGTCCCCAGTTAGTGGTGTCCAGAGCTCTTAAGCACACTCTTTTGCTTTGGATCACGACTTTAACCATTCAGTCTCAAGCTTTTCACTTGGACCTTCATGACACAAGCACATGGTTAGGGACAGCTTGATTTAGCCGCTAAGGCCTGGATTTTAATTTCCTTGGGCCCTCCTATCCATTGATGCTCAAAGCCTTGGATCCTTGCTACCCTTGCCTTTTGGTTTTAAGGGCTATTGGCTTTTTCTGCTTGCTTCTTTTTTTTTTTCTTCTTTTTTTTTCACTGCTTTTTCTTGCTTCAAGAATCAATTCATGAATTTTTCAGTTCATCAATAACATTTCTCTTTGTTCATCATTCTTTCAAGAGCCAACAATTTTAACACTCATAAACAACAAGATCAAAAATATGCACTGTTCATTCATTCATTCAGAAAACAAAAATTATTGCCACCACATCAATATAATTAAATTAAATTCACTAATAATTTCGAAAATTATGTACTTCTTGTTCTTTTGAATTAAAACATTTTTCTTTTAAGAGAGGTGAAAGACTAATGGATTTTATTCATAGCCTTAAGGCATGGTTACACACTAATGATCATGAAGTAGAAACACAAAAACATAGATAAACATAATACTTAAAAACCGAAAACAGAAAGAAAATAAAGAACAAGGAATGAATCCACCTTTAGTGGCGTCTTCTTCTTGAAGGACCAATGATGTTCTTTAACTCTTCGATGTCCCTTCCTTGCCTTTGTTGCTCCTCTCTCATAGCTCTTTGATCTTCTCTTATTTCTTGGAGAGTGAGGGTGTGTTCATGGTGTTCCACCCTTAGTTGTTCCACGTTTTGGCTCAAGTCTTCTAAGGAGGTACTGAGTTGCTCCCAATAGTTGTTGGGAGGAAAGTGCATTCCATGAGGTATTTGTTGATGAACTTCCTCATGTTCTCCTTGGGGGCCGTGAGGAACTTCCCTTGTTTGCTCCATCCTTTTCTTGGTGATGGGCTTGTCTTCTTCAATGGAGACATCTCCATCTATGATAACTCCAGCTGAGTAGCATAAATGGCATATGAGGTGGGGGAAGGCTAGCCGTGCCATGTATGAAGGCTTGTCAGCTATTTTGTAGAGTTCATTGACTATGACTTCATGAACCTCTACCTCCTCTCCAATCATGATGCTATGGATCATGATTGCCCGATCCACAGTAACTTCAGATCGGTTGCTTGTAGGGATGATGGATCTTTGGATGAACTCCAACCATCCTCTAGCTACAGGCTTGAGGTCCAGTCTTCTTAGTTGGACTGGTTTGCCTTTGGAGTCTACTCTCCATTGGGCGCCTTCCACACAAATGTCCATTAGGACTTGGTCCAACCTTTGATTGAAGTTGACCCTCCTTGTGTAGGGGCGTTCATCACCTTGCATCATGGGTAGATGAAACGCCAACCTCACATTTTCCGGACTGAAATCTAAGTATTTCCCCCGAACCATTGTGAGATAGTTCTTTGGATTCGGGTTCATACTTTGATCATGGTTCCTTGTGATCCATGCATTAGCATAGAACTCTTGAACCATCAGTAATCCGACTTGTTGCATGGGGTTGGTTATGACTTCCCACCCTCTTCTTTGGATCTCATGTCGGATTTCCGGATACTCATTCTTTTTGAGCTTGAAGGGGACCTCAGGGATCACCCTCTTCTTTGCCACAACATCATAGAAGTGGTCTTGGTGGCTCTTGGAGATGAATCTCTCCTTTTCCCATGATTTGGAAGTGGAAGCTTTTGCCTTCCCTTTTCCTTTTCTTGAGGAAACTCCGGTCTTGGGTGCCATTGATGGTGAATGAAAAATAAAAAGCTAGGCTTTTTACCACACCAAACTTAAAATTTGCTCGTCCTCGAGCAAAAAGAAAAGAAGAGTAGAAGAAGAAGAAGAAGAAGAGAAAGTGGAAGAGAGGGAGAGAAGTGGTTTCGGCTATATGGGGAGGGTTAGGTTTCGGCCATTTTGGGTGGGAATGGGTGGGAAATTGAATTTGAATGTAATGGAGGTAGGTGGGGTTTATGGGGAAGAGGAGGTTGATGTGAATGGTGCATGGGGTAATTGGGAAGAGAAATTGATGTGATTGGTGAAGGTTTTTGGGAAGGGTGACATTGAGAATGAGATTTGGATTAGGAGAGTGTGAATAGGATTAAAAGAAAAGGTAGGTGGGGATCCTGTGGGGTCCACAGGTCCTGAGGTGGGGATCCTGTGGGGTCCACAGGTCCTGAGGTGAAAAGAAATACCATTCCTTCACCCTATAGGCGTGTAAATTGCCTTCATGCACCATTCTGGCATTCAAACGCCCATTGGTGCATGTTCTGGGCGTTAAACGCCCATGTGATGCTTGATTCTGGCGTTGAACGCCAGTTTCAAGCTTGTTTCTGGCGTTCAGCGCCAGATTGTCCTCTGCGTGCGCATCCTGGCGTTAAACGCCAGGATGTAGCTTGTTTTGGGCGTTCAGCGCCAGGAAGATGCTCTGTTCTGGCGTTGAACGCCCGCCAGATGCATCTTCTGGGCGTTGAACGCCGGCCCGTGCGTCCTCCAGGGTGAAAATTTTTTTTTTCTTCTGTTTTTGACTCTGTTTTTAATTTTTTTTTTATTTTTTTCGTGACTCCTCATGATCATGTACCTAATTAAACACAAAAATAACAAAGAAACAAAATAAAATAAAATTAGATAAATAAAATTGGGTTGCCTCCCAACAAGCGCTTCTTTAATGTCAATAGCTTGACAGTGGCTCTCATGGAGCCACAGAGCAATCAAGTCAATGTTGTCTAGTCCCAACACCAAACTTAGAGTTTGGATATGGGGTTTGAACACCAAACTTAGAGTTTGGTTGTGGCTTCACAACACCAAACTTAGAGTCTGACTGTGTGGGCTCTTCTTGACCTTGAACTGAGAGAAGCTCTTCATGCTTTCTCTCTTTTGTCACAGAGGGATGGCCATGTGCTTGGAACACAAGGTATTCTCCATTCAATTGAAGGACTAACTCTCCTCTGTTGACATCTATCACAGCTTCTGCTGTGGCTAGGAAAGGTCTTCCTAGGATGATGCATTCATCATCTTCCTTCCTAGTATCTAGGATTAGGAAATCAGCAGGGATGTAAAAGTCTTCAACTTTTATAAGCACGTCCTCTACTATCCCATGAGCTTGTCTCACTGACTTATCTGCCAGTTGCAGTGAAAACAAAGCAGGTTGCACCTCAATGATCCCTAGCTTCTCCATTACAGAGAGTGGCATAAGGTTTATCCCTGACCCAAGATCACATAGAGCTTTCTCAAAGCTCATGGTGCCAATGGTGCAAGGTATTAAGAACTTGCCAGGATCTTGTCTCTTTTGAGGTAGAGTTTCCTGAATCCAAGTATCCAAATCACTAATGAGCAAGGGAGGTTCACTTTCCCAAGTCTCATTACCAAACAGCTTGGCATTCAGTTTCATGATAGCTCCTAGATATTGAGCAACTTGCTCACTAGTCACATCTTCATCCTCCTCAGAGGATGAATAATAGTCAGAGCTCATGAATGGCAGAAGGAGATTTAGTGGAATTTCTATGGTCTCTGTGTGAGCCTCAGATTCCTCAGGATCCTTATTAGGAAGCTCCTTCTTGCTTGGAGGACGTCCCAGGAGTTCTTTCTCACTAGGATTTTCGTCCTCCTCCTCCTTTGTGCTTTCGGCCATGTTGACTAAGTCAATGGCTTTGCACTCTCCTTTTGGATTCTCTTCTGTATTACTTGGGAGAATACTGGGAGGAGTTTCAATAACTTTCTTACTCAGCTGGCCTACTTGTGCCTCCAAATTTCTAATGGAGGATCTTGTTTCATTCATGAAACTGAAGGTGGCCCTTGACAGATCAGAGATTATATTAGCTAAATTAGAATTATTTTGTTCAGAGTTCTCTGTCTGTTGCTGAGAAGATGATGGATATGGCTTACTATTATTCAGCCTATTGCGCCCACCATTGTTAAAACCTTGTTGAGGTTTTTGTTGATCCTTCCAGGAGAAATTTGGATGATTTCTCCATGATGGGTTATAGGTATTTCCATATGGTTCACCCAGATAATTAACCTCTGCCATGGCAGGGTTCTCAGGATCATAAGCTTCTTCAGAAGCTACCTCTCTAGTACTGTTGGATGCATGTTGCAATCCATTCAGATTTTGAGAGATCATGTTGACCTGTTGAGTCAACATTTTGTTCTGAGCCAATATGGCATTCAGAGCATCAATTTCAAGAACTCCTTTCTTCTGAGGTATCCCATTATTCACAGAATTCCTCTCAGAGGTATACATGAACTGGTTGTTTGCAACCATGTCAATGAGTTCTTGAGCCTCTTCAGGCGTTTTCTTCAGGTGAATAGATCCACCTGCAGAGTGGTCCAGTGACATTTTCGAAAATTCAGAGAGACCATAATAGAATATATCTAATAGGGTCCATTCTGAAAACATGTCAGATGGACATCTCTTGGTCAGCTGCTTGTATCTTTCCCAAGCTTCATAGAGGGATTCACCATCTTTTTGTTTGAAGGTTTGAACATCCACTCTCAGCTTGCTCAACTTTTGAGGAGGAAAGAATTTATCCAAGAAAGCAGTGACTAGCTTATCCCAGGAGTCCAGGCTATCCTTAGGTTGTGAATCCAACCATATTCTAGCTCTGTCTCTTACAGCAAAAGGGAAAAGCATGAGTCTGTAGACTTCAGGATTAACTCCATTCGTTTTTACAGTATCACAGACTTGCAAGAACTCAGTTAAAAACTGATAAGGATCTTCAGATGGAAGTCCATAAAACTTGCAGTTTTGTTGCATTAATGCAACTAGTTGAGGCTTAAGCTCAAAGTTATTGGCTCCAATGGCAGGAATGGAGATGCTTCTTCCATCAAACTTGGATGTTGGCTTTGTGAAGTCACCAAGCATTCTCCTTGCATCATTATTATTATTATTTTCGGCCATCTCCTTCTATTGTTCGAAAATTTCTGAAAGGTTGCTTCTGGATTGTTGTAATTTAGCTTCTCTTAATTTTCTCTTCAGAGTCCTTTCAGGTTCTGGATCAGCTTCAACAAGAGTGCCTTTATCCTTGTTCCTGCTCATAAGAAAGAGGAGAAAACAAGAAAAGAAAGAGGAATACTCTATGTCACAGGATAGAGATTCCCTTATGTTAGTAGAAGAAGAAAGAGGTAGAAGAATGAAGAAGGAGATTCGGATTTTTGGATGAGGAGAGGTGAAGAGAAGTGTTAGTAATTAAATAATTAAAATAGAAGAAGAAAAGAAAAGAAGATTTTCGAAAATAATTTTGAAAAAGAGGTTAGTAATTTTCGAAAATTAAAGATAAGATGAGATTAAAATTAAAATTTAAAACAAAAAGAATTTTTGAAAAAGAGAGGGAGAATTTTCGAAAATTAGAGAGGGAAGAGTAGTTAGGTGGTTTTGAAAAAGATAAGAAACAAACAAAAAGTTAGTTAGTTGATTGAAAAAGATTTTGAAATCAAATTTTGAAAAAGATAAGAAGATAGGAGGTTAGATAAGATATTTTGAAATCAAATTTTGAAAAAGATAAAATTTCTGAAAAAGATAAGATAAAAGATAAAAAGATATATTTGAAAAAGATATTTGAAAAAAAAGATTTAATTTTAAAAATTACTTAACTAACAAGAAACTACAAGATAAGATTCTAGAATTTAAAGATTGAACCTTTCTTAACAAGAAAGTAACAAACTTCAAATTTTTGAACCAATCACATTAATTGTTAGCTTAATTTTCGAAAATTGGATAAAAAGATAAGAAAAAGATTTTGAAAATATTTTGAAAAATATTTTTGAAATTTTCGAAAATTAAAAAAAAATGAAAAAGATATGATTTTTGAAAAAGATTTTGAAAAGATAAGATTTTTAAAATTGAAATTTTGACTTGACTTGTAAGAAACAACTAATTTTTAAAAATTTTTGACCAAGTCAACCCAAAATTTCGAAATTTTGGAGGGAAATAAGGAAAAGATATTTTTGAAATCAAATTTTGAATGAAAAACACAAAAATGACCCAAAACATGAAAATTTTGGATCAAGACACAAGATGCATGCAAGAATGCTATGAATGTCAAGATGAACACCAAGAACACTATGAAGATCATGATGAACATCAAGAACATAATTTTGAAAAAATTTTGATGCAAAGAAAACATGCAAGACACCAAACTTAGAAATCTTTAATGCATGAAAATTATGAATGCAAAAATGCACATGAAAAACAACAAAAGACACAAAACAAGAAATCATCAAGATCAAACAAGAGGTCTTGTCAAGAACAACTTGAAGATCATGAAGAACACTATGAATGCATGGATTTTCGAAAACAATGCAAGAAAAATTTTAAAAACATGCAATTGACACCAAACTTAAAATTAACACAAGACTCAAACAAGAAACACAAAATATTTTTGATTTTTATGATTTTCTAATTTTTTTGTATTTTTATAAATTTTTTTCGAAAATAAAGTTTAGAAAAACGAAAAAGAAAAAGAAAAAAAATTTTGAAAAAGATTTTTGAAAAGAAAATTACCTAATCTGAGCAACAAGATGAACCGTCAGTTGTCCATACTCGAACAATCCCCGGCAACGGCGCCAAAAACTTGGTGGACGAAATTGTGATCAATGATATTGACTTTTTGGTCTTGTATGATTTTACTCTTAGGGCACTGTTTATTTGAAGTCACAACTCCGTTCAACTAACCAGCAAGTGTACTGGGTCGTCCAAGTAATAACCTTACGTGAGTAAGGGTCGAATCCACAGAGATTGTTGGTATGAAGCAAGCTATGGTCACCTTGCAAATCTCAGTTAGGCAGATTTAAAATAGTTTATGGGTTTTCGAAAATAGAAATAATAAAATAGAATATAATAAAGAGGGATAGAACACTTATGCAGATTCATTGGTGGGAATTTCAGATAAGCGGATGGAGATGCTGTAGAGCTCTTGGACGCCTGCTCTCCTACTCCTTCTACTCAATCCTTTTTACTCCTTTCCATGGCAAGCTTTGTATAGGGGTTCACCATCAACTGTGGCTACTTTCATTCCTCACGGGGAAATAACCTGTGCGACTGTCACTCGCACAGCTAACCAGTCTGGAGGCATCACCCATGGCTGATGGCTACATCCCATCCTCGCAGTGAAAACTATGCTAACGCACTCTGTCACAGTACGGCTAATCACCGGTTGGTTCCCGCTCCTACTGGAATAGAATCCCTCTTTTGCGTCTGTCACCAACGCCCAGCAGGTTAAAGTTTGAAGCACGTCACGGTCATTCATGATCGGAATCCTACTCGGAACACCACAGACAAGGTTGGACTTTCCGGACTCCCAGGATCCTACTCGGAACACCACAGACAAGGTTGGACTTTCCGGATCCAGATGAATGCCGCCAACTATCTAACTTATACCACGAAGATTCTGTTGGGGAATCTAAGAGATACGCATTCAAGCTCTGTTGCATGTAGAACGGACATGGTTGTCAATCACGCACATTCATAAGTGAGAATGATAATGAGGGTAATCTGACTCATCACATTCATCATGTTCTTGGGTACGAATGAATATCTTGGAATAAGAATAAAAGAGAATTGAATAAAAGAAGATAGAATTTCATTAATACTTGAGGTACAGCAGAGCTCCACACCCTTAATCTATGGTGTGCAGAAACTCCACCGTTGAAAATACATAAGCAAAGAGTTCAGGCATGGCCGAATGGCCAGCCCTCTCTCACGTGATCAATGATCCCCTAAGATGAAGAATAAAACAAAACTGAGATCAAAAGATGTCTAATACAATAGATAAATGTCCTATATATACTAGACTAGCTACTAGGGTTTACATGAGTAAGTAATTGATGCATAAATCCACTTCCGGGGCCCACTTGGTGTGTGCTTGGGCTGAGCTTGATGAATTCACGTGCTAAGGCATATCTTGGCGTTGAACTCTGAGTTATGACGTGTTTTGGGCGTTCAACTCCGGATCATGACGTTTTTCTGGCGTTTAACTCCAGACAGCAGCGTGTACTTGGCGTTCAACGCCAAGTTACGTCGTCATTCTTCGAATAAAGTATGTACTATTATATATTGCTGGAAAGCCCTGGATGTCTACTTTCCAACGCCGTTGAGAGCGCGCCAATTGGAGTTCTGTAGCTCCAGAAAATCCATTTCGAGTGCAGGGAGGTCAGATTCCAACAGCATCAGCAGTCCTTTTGTCAGCCTTCTTCAGAGTTTAGCTCAAATCCCTCAATTTCAGTCAGAATTTACCTGAAATCACAGAAAAACACACAAACTCATAGTAAAGTCCAGAAATGTGAATTTAACATAAAAACTAATGAAAACATCCCTAAAAGTAGTTCAAACTTACTAAAAACTATATGAAAACAATGCCAAAAAGCGTATAAATTATCCGCTCATCAAGGTTCCAACATTGCTCTGAACATCTGTGAGGCTCCATGAGAGCCCACTGTCAAGCTACTGACATTAAAGAAGCGCTTGTTGGGAGGCAACCCAATGTTATATTTATCTATTTTCCTTTGTTATTTTGTGTTTTCTATAGGTTGATGATCATGGGAAGTCACAAAATCAATTGAAAAAGCAAAAATAGAATGAAAAACAGAAAGAAAAATAGCACACCTTGGAGGAAAACCTTGCTGGCGTTTAAACGCCAGTAAGGGCAGCAAATGGGCGTTTAACGCCCAGTCTGGCACCATTCTGGGCGTTTAATGCCAGAAAGGGGCACCAGACTGGAAATTAACGCTAGGAATGGGCATCAAGTTGGCGTTAAACGCCAGAAATGGGCACCAGCCCGGCGTTTAACGCTAGGATTGGCAGAAAGAGCAATTTTGCTCGCCACTTGGTGCAGGGATGAATTATCCTTGACACCTCAGGATCTGTGGACCCCATAGGATCCCCACCTACCCCACCACTCTCTCTCTCTTCTTCACCCATTCACCAATCACCTCAACACCACTTCCCTAAAAACCCCTCACCTATCAAAACCCACCCATACATAACCGAATCCTACCCCTCTCTCCACCTCCATCTCCTCTATTTCTTCTTCTTCTACTCTCTTCTTTCTTCTTTTGCTCGAGGATGAGCAAGCCTTCTAAGTTTGGTGTGCTAAAAGCATTGCTTTTTGTTTTTCCATAACCATTTATGGCACCTAAGGCCGGAGAAACCTCTAGAAAGAGGAAAGGGAAGGCAAAAGCGTCCACCTCCGAGTCATGGGAGATGGAGAGATTCATCTTAAGGGTGCATCAAGACCACTTCTATGAAGTTGTGGCCATGAAGAAGGTGATCCCCGAGGTCCCTTTCAAACTCAAAAAGAGTGAATATCCGGAGATCCAACATGAGATCCAAAGAAGAGGTTGGGAAGTTCTTACCAACCCCATTCAACAAGTCGGATTCTTAATGGTTCAAGAGTTCTATGCTAATGCATGGATCACCAAGAACCATGATCAAAGTGTGAACCCGGACCTAAAGAATTGGCTTACAATGGTTCGGGGGACATACTTAGATTTTAGTCCGGAAAATGTAAGGTTGGCATTCAACTTGCCCATGATGCAAGGAGATGAACACCCTTACACTAGAAGGGTCAACTTTGATCAAAGGTTGGACCAAGTCCTCATAGACATTTGTGAAGAGGGTGCTCAATGGAAGAGAGATTCAAGAGGGAAGCTGGTTCAACTGAGAAGGCATGACCTCAAGCCCGTGGCTAGGGGATGGTTGGAGTTTATCCAACACTCAATCATTCCCACTAGCAACCGGTCCGAAGTTACTATAGACCGGGCTATCATGATTCATAGCATCATGATGGGAGAAGAAGTAGAAGTTCATGAGGTTATAGCCCAAGAACTTTATAAGGTGGCGGAAAAGTCCTCTACCTTGGCAAGGTTAGCCTTTCCTCTTCTCATTTGTCACCTCTGTTATTCAGTTGGAATTGACATAGAGGGAGACATCCTCATTGATGAGGACAAGCCCATCACTAAGAAAAGGATGGAGCAAACAAGAGATCCCACTCATCATGAAATCCCTGAGATGCCTCAAGGGATGCACTTTCCTCCACAAAACTATTGGGAGCAAGTCAACACCTCCCTAGGAAAATTGAGTTCCAACATGGGACAACTAAGGGTGGAGCACCAAGAACATTCCATCCTCCTCCATGAAATTAGAGAAGATAAAAGAATTATGAGAGAGGAGCAACAAAGGCAAAGAAGAGACATTGAGGAGCTCAAGCACTCCATAAGATCTTCAAGAGGAAGAACAAGCCGCCATCACTAAGGTGGACCCGTTCTTTAATCTCCTTGTTCTTTATTTTTCTGTTTTTTCGAAAAATCATGCTTATGTTTATCTATGTTTGTGTCTTATGATCATTAGTATCTTAGTGTCTATGCCTTAAAGTTATGAATGTCCTATGAATCCATCATCTTTCTTAAATGAAAAATGTTCTTAATTGAAAAAGAGAAGAATTGCATGAATTTTGAATTTTATAACAGATTAATTATTTTGATGTGGTGGCAATACTTTGACTTCTGAATGTATGCTTGAACAGTGCATATGTCTTTTGAATTTGTTGTTCATGAATGTTGGCTCTTGAAAGAATAATGAAAAAAAGGAGACATGTTATTGAGGATCTAAAAAATCATAAAAATAATTCTTGAAGCAAGAAAAAGCAGTGAATTCAAAAAAAAACGAAAAAAAAGGGAAAAAAGAAAAAGAAAAAAAGAATGAAGTCGTGATCCAAGGCAAAAAGAGTGTGCTTAAGAACCCTGGACACCTCTAATTGGGGACTCTAGCAAAGCTGAGTCACAATTTGAAAAGGTTCACCCAATTATGTGTCTGTGGCATGTATGTATCCGGTGGTAATACTGGAAGACAGAGTGCTTTGGGCCACGGCCAAGACTCATAAAGTAGCTGTGTTCAAGAATCATCATACTTAACTAGGAGAATCAATAACATTATCTAGATTCTGAGTTCCTATAGAAGCCAATCATTCTGAATTTCAAAGGATAAAGTGAGATGCCAAAACTGTTCAGAGGCAAAAAGCTAAAAGCCCCGCTCATCTAATTAATACTGATCTTCATAGATGTTTTTGGAATTCATTGCATATTTTCTTCTTTTTATCTTATTTGATTTTTAGTTGCTTGGGGACAAGCAACAATTTAAGTTTGGTGTTGTAATGAGCGGATAATTTATACGCTTTTTGGCATTGTTTTTAGTATGTTTTTAGTATGTTTTAGTTAGTTTTTATTATATTTTTATTAGCTTTTAGTTAAAATTAACTTTTCTGGACTTTACTATGAGTTTGTGTGTTTTTCTGTGATTTCAGGTATTTTCTGGCTGAAATTGAGGGATCTGAGCAAAAATCTGATTCAGAGGCTGAAAAGGACTGCAGATGCTGTTGGATTCTGATCTCCTTGCACTCGAAGTGGATTTTCTGGAGCTACAGAAGCCCAATTGGCGCGCTCTGAATTGCGTTGGAAAGTAGACATTCTGGGCTTTCCAGAAATGTATAATAGTCCATACTTTGCCCGAGATTTGATGGCCCAAACAGGCGTTCCAAGTCAGCTCAAGAATTCTGGCGTAAAACGCCGGAACTGGCACAAGAATGGGAGTTAAACGCCCAAACTGGCACAAAAGCTGGCGTTTAACTCCAAGAAAAGTCTCTACACATGAAAGCTTCAATGCTTAGCCCAAGCACACACCAAGTGGGCCCGGAAGTGGATTTTTATGTCATTTACTCATTTTTGTAAACCCTAGGCTACTATTTCTCTACAATAGGACCTTTTGCTATTGTATTTCATATCTTTAGATCACTTTAGATCTTAGGATCATCTTTGGACGTCTAGTTCTTAGATCATGGGGGCTGACCTCACGGCCATAGATTAAGGTGTGGAGCTCTGCTGTACCTCGAGTATCAATGCAATTACTATTGTTCTTCTATTCAATTCGGCTTATTCTTGTTCTAAGATATCACTTATTCCTCAACTTGATGAATGTGATGGTCCGTGACACTCATCATCATTCTCACCTATGAACGTGTGCCTGACAACCACCTCCGTTCTACCTTAGATTGAGTGGATATCTCTTGGATCCCTTAATCGGAATCTTCGTGGTATAAGCTAGAAGTGATGGCGGCATTCAAGAGAATCCGGAAGGTCTAAACCTTGTCTGTGGTATTCTGAGTAGGATTCAAGGATTGAATGACTGTGACGAGCTTCAAACTCGCGATTTTTTGGCGTTAGTGATAGACGCAAAAGAATCACTGGATTCTATTCCGACATGATCGAGAACCGACAGTTGAATAGCCGTGCTGTGACAGAGCGCGTTGAACATTTTCACTGAGAGGACGGGATTGGAGCCATTGACAACGGTGATGCCCAACATACAGCTTGCCATGGAAAGGAGTAAGAAGGATTGGATGAAGACAGTAGGAAAGCAGAGAGACGAAAGGGACAAAGCATCTCCATACGCTTATCTGAAATTCTCACCAATGAATTACATAAGTATCTCTATATTTATTTTATGCTTTATTCATAAATCATCCATAACCATTTGAATCTGCCTGACTAAGATTTACAAGGTGACCATAGCTTGCTTCATACCAACAATCTCCGTGGGATCGACCCTTACTCGCGTAAGGTTTATTACTTGGACGACCCAGTGCACTTGCTGGTTAGTTGTGCGAAGTTGTGATAAAAAGTTGAGATTGCAATTGAGTGTAGCATGTTGATGGCGCCATTGATGATCACAATTTCGTGCACCAATAAGATTTTTAGAATTTGAAAATTTGACTTGACTTACAAGAAACAACTAATTTTAAAAATTTTTGACTAAGTCAACCCAAATTTTCGAAATGTTGAGAGAGAAAAGAAAAAGATATTTTTTTTATTTTTGAATTTTTAATGATGAGAGAGAAAAACACAAATATGACCCCAAACATGAAAATTTGGATCAAAACCAATGATGCATGCAAGATCACTATGAATGTCAAGATGAACACCAAGAACACCTTGAAGATCATGATGAACATCAAGAAAATATTTTTGAAAATTTTTGATGCAAAGAAAACATGCAAGACACCAAACTTAGAAACCTTTAATGCTTAGACAATATGAATGCAAAGATGCACATGAAAAACACACAAACTCATAGTAAAGTCCAGAAATGTGAATTTTACATAAAATCTAATGAAAACATCCCTAAAAGTAACTAGATCATACTAAAAACTACCTAAAAACAATACCAAAAAGCGTATAAATTATCCGCTCATCAAGGATCCCTATTATTATTTTCTGTTCCCTTCTTTTTTATATGAGCAGGAGCAAGGACAAGGACATTCTTGTTGAAGCAGATTCTAAACTTGAAAGGATTCTGAAGAAGAAGCTAAGAGAAGCTAAAGCACAACAATTCAGATAAAACCTTATAGAGAATCTCGAAAAAGAAAGAGACATGGCCGAACCCAATAACAATGGTGGAGGCGCAAGGAGGATGCTTGGTGATTATACTACACCTACTTCCAATTTTTATGGAAGAAGCATCTCAATCCCTGCCATTAGAGCAAACAATTTTGAGCTGAAACCTCAACTAGTTGCTCTAATGCAACAGAACTGCAAGTTTCATGGACTTCCATCAGAAGATCCCTACCAGTTTTTAACTGAGTTCTTGTAGATCTGTGATACTGTTAAGACTAATGGAGTAGATCCTGAAGTCTACAGGCTCATGCTTTTCCCTTTTGCTGTAAGAGACAGGGCTAGAACATGGTTGGACTCACAACCTAAAGATAGCCTGGACTCTTGGGATAAGCTGGTCACGACCTTCTTGGCCATGTTCTTTCCTCTTCAAAAGCTAAGCAAGCTTAGAGTGGATGTTCAGACCTTCAAGCAAAAAGATGGTGAATCCTTCTATGAAGCTTGGAAAAGATACAAGCAGTTGACCAAAAAGTGTCCTTCTGGCATGCTTTCAGAGTGGTCCATTTTAGATATATTCTATGATGGTCTATCTGAGCTTTCTAAGATGTCATTGGACCATTCTGTAGGTGGATCCATTTACCTAAAGAAAACGCCTGCAGAAGCTCAAGAACTCATTGACATGGTTGCAAATAACCAATTCATGTACACCTCTGAGAGGAATTCTGTGAGTAATAAGACGCCTCAGAATAGGGGAGTTCTTGAAATTGATGCTCTGAATGCCATATTGGCTCAAAACAAAATGTTGACTCAGCAAGTCAACATGATCTCTCAGAGTCTGAATGGATTGCAAAATGCATCCAACAGTACTAAAGAAGCAACTTCTGAAGAAGAAGCTTATGATCTTGAGAACCCTGCAATGGCAGAGGTGAATTACATGGATGAAGCCTATGGAAACACCTATAATCCCTCATGGAGAAATCAACCAAATTTCTCATGGAAGGATCAACAAAAGCCTCAACAAGGCTTTAATAATGGTGGAAGAAACAGGTTTAGCAATAACAAGCCTTTTCCATCATCTTCTCAGCAACAGACAGAGAATTCTGAGCAGAGCCCCTCTAGCTTAGCAAACATAGTCTCTGATCTATGTAAGGCCACTTTAAGTTTAATGTGTGAAACAAGGTCCTCCATTAGAAATTTGGAGGCACAAGTGGGTCAGTTGAGTAAGAAAATCACTGAAACTCCTTCTAGTACTCTCCCAAGCAATACAGAAGAGAATCCAAAAAGAGAGTGCAAGGCCATTGATATAATCAATATGACCGAATGCACAAAGGAGGAGAAGGATGTGAATCCTAGTGAGGAAGACCTCCTGGGACGTCCTCTGAACAAAAAGGAGTTCCAAACTAAGGAACCTAAGGAATCTGAGGCTCACCTAGAGACCATAGAGATTCCATTGAACCTTCTTTTACCATTCATGAGCTCTGAGAACTATTCTTCCTCTGAAGAGGATGAAGATGTAACCGAAGAGCAAGTTGCTCAATATCTAGGAGCCATCGTGAAGCTAAATGCCAAGTTGTTTGGTAATGATACTTGGGAAGGTGAACCTCCCTTGCTCATTAGTGAACTAAATACATAGGTTCAGCAAACTTTACCTCAAAAGAAATAAGATCCTGGTAAATTCTTAATATCCTGTACCATAGGCACCATGACCTTTGAAAAGGCTCTGTGTGACCTGGGGTCAGGTATAAATCTTATGCCACTCTATGTAATGGAGAAATTGGGAATCTTTGAGGTACAAGCTGCAAAAATCTCATTAGAGATGGCAGACAAGTCAATAAAACAAGCTTATGGATTGGTACAGGACGTGTTGATAAAGGTTGAAGGCCTTTACATCCTTGCTGATTTCATAATCTTGGACACTAGAAAGGATGAGAATGAATCCATCATTCTTGGAAGACCCTTCCTAGCCACAGCAGGAGCTGTGATTGATGTTGACAGAGGAGAGCTAGTCCTTCAATTGAATGGGGACTACCTTGTGTTTAAAGCTCAAGGATCTTCCTCTGCAACCATGGAAAAGAGGCACGATAAGCTTCTCTCAATACAGAGTCAAACAAAGCCCCCACAATCAAACTCTAAGTTTGGTGTTGGGAAGCCACAACCAAACTCTAAGTTTGATGTTGAACCCCCACATTTAAACTCTAAGTTTGGTGTTGGGAGGTCCCAACAATGCTCTGAACATTTATGAAGCTCCATGAGAGCTCACTGTCAAGCTATTGACATTAAAAAAACGGTTATTGGGAGGCAACCCAATTTTTATTTATCTATATTTCTATTGTTCTTTTATGTTTTAATAGGTTTATGATCATGTGGAGTCACAAAATAATTGCAAAAATTAAAAACAGAATAAAAAATAGCAGAAGAAAAAGCACACCCTGGAGGAGGAACTCACTGGTGTTTAGACGCCAGTAAGGAGCATAGAGCTGGCGTTTAACGCCAGAAAGAAGCATCAGACTGGCGTTAAATGCCAGAAACAAGCATGGAAGAGGCGCTCAATGCCAGAAACATGTTGCAGATTGGCGTTTAACGCCCAAAACAAGCATGGAAGTGGCGTTTAATGCCAGAAACATGCTGCAGTCTGGTGTTAAACGCCAGGATTGCATAAAGAAGGCGTTTACACGCCTAATTGGTGCAGGGATGATGAATCATTGACACCTCAAAATTTGTGGACCCCACAGGATCCCCATCTACCTCAACTCACTCTCTCTCTTCTTCACACTCTTCCCCAAATACCCTTCACCAATCACATCCATACACTCTTCCCCATAAACCCCACCTACCTTCAAATTCAAAATCTCTTTCCCACCTAAACCCACCCTAAATAACAGAACCTAAACCCCTCTCCCTCAACTATATAAACCCCTCCATCCTTCTTCATTTTCACACAACACAACCCTCTCTTCTCCCTCTTGGCCGAATACACATCTCTCTCCCTCTCCTCCATTTCTTCTTCTTCTTCGTCTATTCTTTCTTCTTTTGCTCGAGGGCGAGCAACATTCTAAGTTTGGTGTGGTAAAAGCATAGCTTTTTTGTTTTTTCATAACCATTTATGGCACCTAAGGCCGGAGAAACCTCTAGAAAGAGGAAAGGGAAGACAAAAGCTTCCACCTCCGAGTCATGGGAGATGGAGAGATTCATCTCAAAAGTCCATCAAAACCACTTCTATCAAGTTGTGGCCAAGAAAAAGGTGATTTCTGAGGTCCCTTTCTTACCAACCCTATTCAACAAGTCAGAATCTTAATGGTTCAAGAGTTCTATGCAAACGCATTGATCACTAGGAACCATGATCAAAGCATGAACCCAAACCCAAAGAATTGGCTTACAATGGTTCGGGGAAAATGCTTAGATTTCAGTCCGGAAAACGTAAGGTTGGTGTTCAACTTGTCCATGATGCAAGAAGACATACGCCCCTACACTAGAAGGGTCAACTTTGATCAAAGGGTGGACCAAGTCCTCATAGACATATGTGTGGAAGGAGCTCAATGGAAAAGAAACTCAAAAGGTAAGCCGGTTCAATTGAAAAGAATGGACCTTAAGCCTGTGGCTAGAGGATGGTTAGAGTTCATCCAACGCTCCATTATCCCTACTAGCAACCGATCTGAAGTGACTGTGGATCGGGCCATCATGATCCATAGCATCATGATTGGAGAGGAGGTAGAAGTTCATGAAGTCATCCCTCTAGAACTCTACAAAGTAGCCGAAAAGCCCTCCACCTTGGCAAGGCTAGCTTTTCCTCATCTCATTTGCCATCTATGCTACTTAGCTAGAGTTGTCATAGAAGGAGACATCCTCATTGAAGAGGACAAGCCCATCACTAAGAAGAGGATGGAGCAAACAAGAGAGCCCATTCATGAATCTCAAGAGACGCATGAGGAAGCTCAACATCAAGAAATCCCTGAGATGCCAAGAGGGATGCATTTTCTTCCAAACAACTATTGGAAACAACTCAACACTTCTCTAGAAGGATTGAGTCATAACATGTACCAATTAAGGGTGGAACACCAAGAGCACTCCATCATTCTCAATGAGATTAGAGAAGATTAAAGAGCTATGAGGGAGGAGCAACAAAGGCAAGGAAGAGACATAGAGGAGCTCAAAAACACCATTGGTCCTTTAAGAAGAAGGCGCCACCATCACTAAGGTGGACTCATTCCTTAACTTCTTTGTTCATATCTCTCTGTTTTTTGGTTTTTGAACTTCATGTTTGTCTATGTTTTTGTCTTTATTACATGATCATTAGTGTCTAGTGTCTATGTCTTAAGGCTATGAATAATTCCATGAATCCTTCACCTTTCTTAAATGAAAAAATGTTTTTAATACAAAAGAACAAGAAGTACATGAGTTTCGAATTCATCCTTGAAATTAGTTTAATTATATTGATATGGTGACAATACTTTTTGTCTTTTGAATGAATGCTTGAACAGTGCATATTTTTTATCTTGTTGTTTATGAATGTTAAAATTGTTGGCTCTTGAAAGAATAATGAAAAAGAGAAATGTTATTGATGATCTGAAAAATCATAAAATTGATTATTGAAGCAAGAAAAAATAGTGAATAACAAAAGCTTGCGAAAAAAATGGCGAATATATATATATATATATATATATATATATATATATATATATATATATATATATATATATATATATAAGAAAAAGAAAAAGCAAGCAGAAAAAGCCAATAGCCCTTAAAACCAAAAGGCAAGGGTAAAAAGGATCCAAAGCTTTGAGCATCAATGTATAGGAGGGCCCAAGGAAATAAAATCCAGGCCTAAGCGGCTAAATCAAGCTGTCCCTAACCATGTGCTTATGGCATGCAGATCCAAGTGAAAAGCTTGAGACTGAGTGGTTAAAGTCGTGATCTAAAGCAAAAAGAGTGTGCTTAAGAGCTCTGGACACCTCTAACTGGGGACTTTAGCAAAGTTGAGTCACAATCTGAAAAGGTTCACCCAGTCATGTGTCTGTGGCATTTATGTATTCGGTGGTAATACTGGAAAACAAAGTGCTTAGGGCCACAGCCAAGACTCATAAAGTAGCTGTGTTCAAGAATCAACATACTTAACTAGGAGAATCAATAACACTATCTGAACTCTGAGTTCCTATGGATGCCAATCATTCTAAACTTCAAAGGATAAAGTGAGATGCCAAAACTATTCAGAAGCAAAAGCTACTAGTCCCGCTCATCCAATTAGAACTAATATTCATTGATATTTTGGGATTTATAGTATATTCTCTTCTTTTTATCCTATTTGATTTTCAGTTGCTTAGGGACAAGCAACAATTTAAGTTTGGTGTTGTGATGAGCGGATAATTTATACGCTTTTTGGCATTGTTTTTAGGTAGTTTTTAGTAGGATCTAGCTACTTTTAGGGATGTTTTTATTAGTTTTTATGCAAAATTTACATTTCTAGACTTTACTATGAGTTTGTGTGTTTCTCTGTGATTTCAGGTATTTTCTGGCTGAAATTGAGGGACCTGAGCAAAAATCTGATTTAGGCTGAAAAAGGACTGCTGATGTTGTTGGATTCTGACCTCCTTGCACTCAAAATGAAGTTTCTAGAGCTACAAAACTCTAAATTGTGCGCTCTCAATTACGTTGGAAAGTAGACATCCAGGGATTTCCGGAAATATATAATAGTCCACACTTTATTCGGGTTAAAACAATGAAAACTTGCGTTCAACGCCAGTTTCATGCTGCATTCTGGAGTAAAACGCCAGAAACAAGTCACAAACCAGAGTTAAACGCCAAAAACACGTTACAACTTGGCATTTAACCCCAAGAGAAGCCTCTGCATGTGTAAAGCTCAAGCTCAGCCCAAGCACACACCAAAGTGGGCCCCAGAAGTGGATTTCTACACTTAGACTTATTTCTGTAAACCCTAGTAGCTAGTTTAGTATAAATAGAACTTTTTACTATTGTACTAAGCGTCTTGTCTTTTGATTGATCTTCAATCAGTGTATGCGATTTGAGACCTTCATGGGGGCTGGCCATTCGGCCATGCCTGGACCTTGTTCTTATATATTTTCAACGGTGGAGTTTCTCCACACCATAGATTAAGGTGTGGAGTTCTGCTGTTCCTCGAGTATTAATGCAGTTACTATTATTCTTATATTCAATTCAGCTTATTCTTATTCTAAGATATTCATTGCACTTCAACATGATGAATGTGATGATCTATGACACTCATCATCATTCTCACCTATGAACGCGTGCCTAACAACCACTTCTGTTCTACCTTAGATCGAACGCGTATCTCTTAACCTCCATTCCGTAAGATCGAAGTCTTCGTGGTATAAGCTAGAATTACTAGTGGCCATTCCTAAGATCTAGAAAGTCTAAACCTTGTCTGTGGTATTCCGAGTAGAATCTGAGATGGAATGACTGTGACGAGCTTCAAACTCCCGAGTGTTGGGCGTAATGACAAAAGCAAAAGAATCACTGGATTCTATTCCAATATGATCGAGAACCGACAGATGATTAGCCGTGCTATGACAGAGCATTTGGACCATTTTCACTGAGAGGATGGGAGGTAGCCATTGACAATGGTGAAACCCAACATACAGCTTGCCATGGAAGGGAGTAAGAATGATTGGATGAAAGTAGTAGAAAAGTAGAGATTCAGAAGGAACACAGTATCTTCATACGCTTATCTGAAATTCCCACCAATGAATTACATAAGTATGTCTATCTTTATTTTATGCTTTATTTATCTTTATTTTCGAAAATCATTATAACCATTAGAATCCGCCTGACAGAGATTTACAAGATGACCATAGCTTGCTTCATACCAACAATCTCCGTGGGATCGACCCTTACTCACGTAAGGTATTACTTGGACGACCCAGTGCACTTGCTGGTTAGTTGTGCGAAGTTGTAACAAAGTGTGATTCACGTTTGAGAGCTCCAAGTCTTTGGAGCCATTGTTGACGATCACAATTTCGTGCACTAGTGACATCCCAATGGGGGTCTTAAAGGCTGTCCTATAGGCCCATAGAGCATCGTCTAGCTTATTAGATCAGTCCTTTACTAAGCTTCCAACAGTTTTTTCAAGGATTTGTTTCAGCTCTCTGTTGGAGATCTCAGCTTGCCCGTTGGTCTGTGGGTGGTATGGAGTTGCCACTTTGTGCTTTACTCTATATCTGAGAAGGAGTGCTTCCAGTTGTTTGTTGCAGATGTGTGACCCTCCATCACTAATGAGAGCTCTGGGAACTCTAAATCTGCTAAAGATGTTCCTTCTCAAGAAGCTTATCACAACCTTGTTGTCATTTGTTGCGGTAGCTATGGCCTCTACCCACCTTGAAACATAATCAACAGCCACTAATATGTAGCTATTTGAGTAGGAGGTTGGGAAGGGTCCCATGAAATCTATCCCCCATACGTTAAATAGTTCCAGCTCTAGTATGTATTGCTGTGGCATCTCATTCCTCTTGGTTTGATTGCCAGCTCTTTGACATTCATCACACATTGACACCATTTCCTTGGCATCCTTAAACACTGTTGGCCAATAAAATCTGGATTGGAGCACTTTTGCTGATGTTCTTTCTCCACTGAAGTGACCTCCATATGCCGATCCATGGCACTGCCATAATACTTCCTGCCCTTCTTCATGGGATATACACCTTCTTAGGACACCATCGGTACACTTTTTGAACAAATAGGGGTCATCCCAGATGTAGTGTTTGGCATCCTTGATTAGTTTCCTCTTCATGTGCTTATTGATGTTAGTTGGTAGCTCCCCAATAGCCTTGAAGTTGGCTATGTCTGCGAACCAAGGGGCTACTTGAATCATAAAGCTTTCATTTACTGCTACTTGTTGCATTTATTCTTCTTGTGGGATCCTTGAGAGGTGGTCAGCTACCTTGTTCTCTGCTCCGTTCCTATCCTTAATCTCAATATCAAATTCTTGGAGCAGCAAGATCCACCTTATTAGTATGGGCTTAGATTCTTGTTTGGTAAGCAAGTATTCGAGTGCTGCATGATCAGTGAACACAATTACTTTTGAGCCAATGAGATATGATCTAAACTTATCAAAAGCAAAAACTATGGCTAAAATTTCTTTCTCTGTGGTGGTATAGTTCCTTTGATTCTCATTAAGGACCTAGATAGCATAGTAAATAACATGTACTATCTTGTCTTTCCTCTATCCTAGGACAGCACCAACAGTAAAATCAGATGCATCACACATTAGTTCAAAGGGAGGATCCCAGCTTGGTGGTGCTATGATAGGTGCAGAGGAGAGTTTCTTTTTGAGTTCATCAAAGGCTACCATGCATTCTCTATCAAAAACAAAAGGAGTATTTGAGACAAGTAGGTTGCTAAAGGGTTTTGCAATATTTGAAAAATCTTTAATAAACCTCCTATAGAACCCAGTATGTCCCAAAAAGTTTCTGATTACTTTAACATTGCAAGGTGGAGGTAATTTTTCAATTATTTCCACTTTTGCTCTGTCTACTTCTATGCCATCTTTTGAAATCTTGTGACCAAGAACCACCCCTTCAGTCACCACAAAATGGCACTTCTCCCAGTTTAAAACAAGGTTGGTTTCTTGACACCTTTTTAGTACAAGAGAAAGATGGTATAGGCAATCAGAATATGAGTCCCCAAACACAGAGAAGTCATCCATAAATACTTCTATGAACTTCTGAATCATATCTGAAAAAATGGAGAGCATGCACCTTTGGAATGTTGCAGGTGCATTGCACAATCCAAAGGGCATTCTCCTATAAGCAAATACACCATATGGACAAGTAAATGAAGTTTTTTTTTCTGATCTTTGGGGTCTACAACAATTTGGTTGTAGCTAGAGTATCTGTCCAGGAAACAATAATACTTATGTCCTGTCAATCTTTCAAGCATTTGGTCCATGAAGGGCAGGAAAAAGTGATCCTTCCGGGTGGCTTAATTAAGTTTCCAGTAGTCAATGCACATACGCCATCCGGTTACCGTCCTTGTGGGTATCAATTCATTCTTCTCATTTGCCACAACAGTGATCCCTCCCTTCTTAGGAACTTCTTGAACCGGACTTACCCAAGGGTTGTCTGAGATGGAGTAGATCACCCTTGCTTGCCACAATTTCAACACTTCTTTCTGAACCACTTCATTCATAGTTGGGTTCAGCCTCCTTTGTTACTGTCTTGAGGGTTTGGTATCCTTTTCAAGTAAGATTTTATACATGCACATTGAAGGATTGATCCCCTTTAAATCTGTAAGTTTCCAGCCTATGGCATCCTTGTGTTGTCTCAGCACTTGGATAAGTTCCTTTTCTTGTTCCTTACTCAGACTTGAATTTATGATCACTGGGTGAGTGTTGTTGGCACCCAGATATGCATACTTCAAGTTGGATGGTAAGGCTTTCAACTCTAGTTTTGGTGACTCTGCATCTTTGTTGTTTGTGGTAGTTGGCATGATTGAGTTCTTCATGGTTACTTGTGGTAGTTTTCCATCTGGTGCTTGCTCCAGCTCAATGCTTTCTCCACATTATTCTTCTCCCATGACTTCTTGAACTATCTGTTCCATGGTGTCTACCAGCATACATTCTTCTATGGGTTCCTTGGGGTAACTCATTGCTTTAAAGACGTTGAAGACCATTTTCTCTTCATGCAATCTCAAGACTAGTTCCCCTTTCTGTACATCAATGATGGCTCCAGTAGTAGCTAGAAATGGTCTTCCTAGGATAATTGACGTGTTGGCCTCTTCTTCCATGTCCAGCAAAACGAAATCAGTAGGGAAGATGAATTCTCCTACTTTCACTAGCAAGTCTTCCACCATCCCATGTGGAAACTTAAATGTTCTGTCAGCCAATTGGAGTGCCATTCTTGTTGGCTTGGCTTCCTCAATCTTCATCCTTCTCATCATGGTTAGGGACATAAGATTTATGCTAGCTCCCAAATCACACAAACCTTTCTCAATAGTGATGTCCCCTATGATGTAGGAGATTTGAAAACTCCATAGGTCTTTCAGCTTTTGAGGCAACTTCTTCTGTATGATAGCGCTGCATTCCTCAGTCAACACTATGGTTTCTTTTGCCTCCCAGTTCCTCTTTTTGGTTATAAGCTCCTTTAAGAACTTGGCGTAGAGTGGCATTTGTTCTAATGCCTCAGCAAATGGTATGTTGATTTGGAGCCTCTTGAAGATCTCTAGGAACTTAGAGAACTGGCCATCCTTCCCATCTTTTCTCAGTCTTTGTGGGTATGGTACCTTTGGCACATAGGGCTTCAAAACTGATTTTGGTGGAGGTGAAGTTGGGATCTCCCCTTCATCCTCGCTCCCATGTTTTGGTGCAACCTCTTCATGATTATCTTTGCTTGGGGCTCCTTCCTCTACAACCTTCCCACTTCTCAGAGTTATGGCTTTACATTCCTCTCTTGGGTTAGCCATGGTATCGCTAGGAAATGTGTGTGTGGAAAGTAGGATTTGCTTGGACAAAATCCCCACTTGTGCCTCCAACTTTGAGATTGCTGCGCCTTGATTTTTCATATTTGACCTGTATTCCTCTTGATTAGCATATATCCTTCTGTCAGTTTGTGCTTGTCTATCCATGAGGAAGGAGACTACCCCTGAAATCTGGGATGACAGTTGTGCTATTGCAGCCTCTATCCTCTCAAAGTTGCTCTTGATTTTGCATGGTTGCATAGTTGAGGATGGTGCATCTTGATTGAGGTTGTTGTGTATGGGTTGGTTGTTATGGTATAATGTATTTTGTGAGCTATGGTAGGGTCTATGATTCTCTGTTTGATACTTGGGGTTGTGGTTGGGATGCTGATTTGATGGATAAGGCTTGTTGTGGTTCTGGTTGTGGTTTTGTTGATTTCCCCACCCAAAGTTTGGGTGGTTCTTCCAACCTAGGTTGTATGTCTTAGAGTGTGGGTCATATGGTGCTCTGGATGAATTGTTCACATAATTAGCTTGCTCCCAGTCACCTTCAGATTCTGATGCATTACCTTCTTGTTGAGGAGTTTGGTCTTGAATGACTAAGGCTTGGTTGGCCTCCATCCTCTTGGTTAATGCTACTATTTGAACTGTAATTGCCTTGTTCTGAGCTAACAAAGCATCTACAGAGTTGAGTTCTAGCACTCCCTTCTTCTGAGGCATAGAAATACTCATTTTCAGCTACAATCTCAATGACATCTATGGCCTCTTCAATGGTTTTCTTTTTGTTGAGTAAGCCTCCTGAAGAATGATCCACTGCCTTCTTTGATTCATAGGATAGTCCCTCATAAAAGATATGTAGTTGTACCCACTCATTGAACATTTCCGGTGGGCATCTTCTTGTCAGATCTTTGAATCTCTCTCAGGCCTCATAGAGTGTTTCTCCATCTTGTTGTATGAAAGTTTGCACCTCAACTCTCAGCCAATTGATTCTTTGTGGAGGGTAAAATCTTGCAAGGAATCTGTTCACGACCTCCTCCTATGTAGTTAGGCTATCCTTGGGGAATGATTCCAACCACTTTGCTGCCTTATCTCTGAGTGAAAAAGGGAACAAGAGTAGTTTGTAGATGTCAGGGTGTACCCCGTTGGACTTTACAGTATCACATATCCTCAAGAATGTGCTGAGATGTTGATTAGGATCTTCTTGGGTACTCCATCCATATGAGCAATTATTCTGAACAAGTGTGATGAGCTGAGGCTTCAGCTCAAAGTTATTGGCATGAATTATTGGCTTTAGGATTCTGCTGCCACAATTTCCTGGGTTTGAATTGATGTTGGAGCCTAAGACTCTCCTTTCTTGTCCATCATGATTGACTGGGCCTCCCCTGACATGGTTATGAACTTCTTCCTCATGATGATTCTCCATATTCTCCTCCATGTTTGTTTCAAAATACTCTTCCTCTTCCTCAGCACCAACGACTCTCTTCCCTCTTGCTTCCCTCCTTAATTTAAGGAAGGTCCTCACAGGTTCAGAATCAAAGGAAGTTTAAGCCCCACTTCTCCTACCTGTCATACAACCAATCAAGGCAAAAAGCAAGAAAGAAAATGGATAAAGAAATTACTAATGTTAGAACAGTTGTTAGTGTGAGTGGTGCAATTGATCAAACAGTTAGAAGAGTGGAAATATGGACACTAAATAAGATAATCAAAGAAGAAGGAAATAGAGCTAAAAAATGCTAAATAAAGAAATTAAAATAACAAGGAAATTAAATTGCTTAATCTAGCTCTCCAATCAATATAATCACTGTCAAATTTAAGCCAATCCCTAGCAACGGCGCCATAAAACTTGATGACCAGACTTCACTATCCCTTTCAAAAATTAGTGAATTAGTTCTTTCGGCAAGCGCACCAAAATTATTGCCAAGTAATAACCCACAGTGGAGTGGGATCGTATCCACAGAGATTGGCAAATCCAAGCAGTTTTAATTGATTAATGAATTAGTCAAGTGGATCAATAAGATTGTGAAGTGCAGAATTGTAAGTGATGACATAAATGTAAATGACTAGATGGTGTACGAAATTGTGATCATCAACAATGGCGCCAAAGACTTGGTGCTCTCAAATGTGAATCACACTTTGTCACAACTCCGTACAACTAACCAGCAAGTGCACTGGGTCGTCCAAGTAATACCTTACGTGAGTAAGGGTCGATCCCACGGAGATTGTTGGCTTGAAGCAAGCTATGGTCATCTTGTAAATCTCAGTCAGACAGATTATAAAAGTTATAATGGTTTTCGAATATAATGATAAATAAAGCATAAAATAAAGATAGAAATACTTATGTAATTCATTGGTGGGAATGTCAGATAAGCGCATGAAGATACTGTGTTCCTTCTGAATCTCTACTTTCCTACTGCTTTTATCCTATCATTCTTACTCCTTTCCATGGCAAGCTGTATGTAGGGCGTCACCGTTGTTAATGGCTACTTCCCATCCTCTCAGTGAAAATGGTCCAAATGCTCTGTCACAGCACGACTAATCATCTGTTGGTTCTCGATCATGTCGGAATAGAATCCATTGATTCTTTTGCGTCTGTCACTACGCCTAACAATCGCGAGTTTGAAGCTCGTCACAGTCATTCAATCCCTGAATCCTACTCAGAATACTACAGACAAGGTTTAGACTTTTCGGATTCTCAAGAATGCTGCCAATGGATTCTAGCTTATACCACGAAGATTCTGGTTAAGGAATCCAAGAGATATTCACCCTAGCTTTCGCTTGTAGAATGGAAGTGGTTGTCAGGCACGCGTTCATAAGGATGGATGATGATGAGTGTCACGGATCATCACATCCATCAGGTTGAAGTACGAGTGATATCTTAGAACAAGAATAAGCGTGAATTGAATAGAAAATAGTAGTACTTTGCATTAAAACTCGAGGTACAGCAGAGCTCCACACCTTAATCTATGGTGTGTAGAAACTCCACCATTGAAAATACATAAGTGAAAATGGTGTTCATTGGCTTTGGCCCCAGAGAGGGAACCGGAATAACCAAGACGTAAATACAATAGTAAAAAGTCCTATTTATACTAGACTAGCTACTAGGGTTTACAGAAATAAGTCTTAGTGCAGAAATCCACTTCCGGGGCCCACTTTGGTGTGTGCTTGGGCTGAGCTTAAGCTTTACACATGTAGAGGCTTCTCTTGGGGTTAAACGCCAAGTTGTAACATGTTTTTTGGCGTTTAACTCTAGTTTGTGACGTGTTTCTGGCGTTTTACTCCAGAATGCAGCATGGAACTGGCGTTGAACGCCAGTTTGCATCATCAAAACTCGAATAAAATATAGACTATCATATATTTCTGGAAAACTCTGGATGTCTAATTTCCAACGCTGTTGAGAGCGCACCATTTGGAGTTCTGTAGCTCCAGAAACTCCATTTCGAGTGCAGGGAGGTCAGAATCCAACAGCATCAGCAGTCCTTTGTCAGCCTAAATCAGATTTTTGCTCAGGTCCCTCAGTTTCAGCCAGAAAATACCTGAAATCATAGAAAAACACACAAACTCATAGTAAAGTCCAGAAATGTGAATTTTGCATAAAAACTAAAGAAAACATCCCTAAAAGTAGCTAGATCCTACTAATAATTACCTAAAACCAATGCCAAAAAGTGTATAAATTATCCGTTCATCACAACACCAAACTTAAATTGTTGCTTGTCCCCAAGAACCTGAAAATCAAATAGGATAAAAAGAAGAGAATATACTATTTATCCTAAAATCTCAATGAATATTAGTTCTAATTAGATGAGCAGGGCTTGTAGCTTTTTGCTTCTGAACAGTTTTGGCATCTCACTTTATCCTTTGAAATTCAGAATGATTAGCATCTATAGGAACTCAGAGTTCAGATAGTGTTATTGATTCTCCTATTTAAGTATGTTGATTCTTGAACACAGCTACTTTTATGAGTCTTGGTTGTGGCCTTAAGCACTTTGTTTTCCAGTATTACCACCGGATACATAAATGCCACAGACACATGACTGGGTGAACCTTTCCAGATTGTGACTCAGCTTTGCTAAAGTCCCCAGTTAGAGGTGTCCAGAGCTCTTAAGCACACTCTTTTTGCTTTGGATCACGACTTTAACCACTCAGTCTCAAGCTTTTCACTTGGACCTGCATGCCACAAGCACATGGTTAGGGACAGCTTAATTTTGCCGCTTAGGCCTGGATTTTATTTCCTTGGGCCCTCCTATCCACTGATGCTCAAAGCCTTGGATCCTTTTTACCCTTGCCTTTTGGTTTTAAGGGCTATTGGCTTTTTCTGCTTGCTTTTTCTTTTTCTTGTATATTTTTTCGCCACTTTTTTTCACTGCTTTTTCTTGCTTCAAGAATCAATTTCATGATTTTTCAGATTATCAATAACATTTTTCTTTGTTCATCATTCTTTCAAGAGCCAATAATTTTAACATTCATAAACAACAAGATCAAAAGTATGCACTGTTCAAGCATTGATTCAGAAAACAAAAAGTATTGTCACCACATCGATATAATTAAACTAATTTCAAGGATGAATTCGAAATTCATGTACTTCTTGTTCTTTTGTTTTAAAAACATTTTTCATTTAAGAAAGGTGAAGGATTCATGGAATTATTCATAGCCTTAAGACATAGACATTAGACACTAATGATCATGTAATAAAGACACAAACATAGACAAACATATAGCATAAAACCAAAAAATAGAGAGATAAGAACAAGGAAGTTAAGGAATGAGTCCACCTTAGTGATGGTGGCGTCTTCTTCTTGAAGGACCAATGGCGTCCTTGAGCTCCTCTATGTCTCTTCCTTGCCTTTGTTGCTTGATCCCTAGTGATTTTGGTGCTCCTATCCTTAATTGTTCCCAATAATTGTGTGGAGGAAAATTTATCCCCTGAGGTATCTCAGGGATTTCTTGATAAGGGAATTTGATGATCGGATTCTAGACGGTTTAGAATTCATCTAATGGAGTCTCGTTGTAAAGTATAGTTTCCAAACTAATCAATAATCCTTTCATGCAAAAATTTTGGTTGTCACAAAGAACAAACCCCAAATAAGAATTAACCGGAGTATTTGGACTCCGGGTCGTCTCACAAGGAGTTGCAATGAAGTGTATGATTATTGGTTATGAGGTATTTTGGAGTTTTTGGGATAAGAGACGTGGAATGTAAATAGTAATGAAAATAAACTAACAACTAACAAAGCTCTTGGCTAGATATGAGAACTAGAAGTCCTATCCTAGTTATCCTCCTTAATTGGGATCACAAATTGTCCATTGCTACCACTTAGTTAACCTCTAACCATGGAGAAAAGTCAAGTGGATGAATCAACTTGATTCCACAAGTCCTAGCCAACTCCCAAGGGAAAGACTAGTATTAGTGGTATCCAAATCAATTAGCAACTTCCAATTGTCAATCAATCAAAGGAATTAGATAACTCAAGTATCACTAATTACTCCACCTAGGCCAAAAGTAAAGAGAACTACTCAAAAACTAGAGAAAATATTTTATCAAACACCTAGTGTGCAAGAAAAGTAAACATCATAAAATGCAAGAATTGAAAGAACCCATAACTATCATGAACAAGAAATCAAAAATAACAATCAAGATCACATAAAAGAGACATGGAAACATAAATTTGCATTAAAGAAAATTAAGATCCAACAAGAGTTCATAAGCATAAAAGTAACAAAATGAAGGAAATGAACAAGTAAAACTAAAAGAGCAAAGATGTAATACAAGAAATTAAGAAGGAAAACTAAATCAAAACAAGAATTGAAAGTTGGATGTAAGAAGATTAAACCTAAACTACCCTAAATTCTTGAGAGAAGAAAGAGCTTCTCTCTCTAGAATTCTACCCTAAAACATGATGAAAACTAAAATGTGGCTACTTGGTTCATTCCCCCTTCAATCCTTGGGTTCAATAGCATCAGAAATAAGTTGGATTGGACCCAAAATGAGCTAGAAATCACTGGCCACGAGTTGCTCTTTAGTGGGTCACGTGCTCAATCGGCGCGTCCACGTACATTGCACGTGCGCGCCCCTATACGCCAAGCAACATATAGCAAAATTTATATCATTTGGAAGCCCCGGATGTTAGCTTTCCAACGCAACTAGAACCGCCTCATTTGGATATCTGTAGCTTAAGTTATGGTCGATTGAGTGTGAAGAGGTCAGACTTGACAGCTTTACGGTTCCTTCATTTCTTCATGAGTTCTCCCACTTTGCATGCTTTTCTCCTCACTTCTTCCATCCAATACTTGCCTTATGAACCTGAAATTACTCAAAAAACATATCAAGGCATCGAATGGAATTAAAGTGAATTAAATTTAGCTATTTTAGGGCCTAAAAAGCATGTTTTCACATTTAAGCACAAATCAAGGGAGAATTGCAGAACCATGCTATTTCATTGAATAAATGTGAGAAAAGGTGATAAAATCCCCCAAAATAAGCACAAGATAAACCACAAAATTGGGGTTTATCAAATCTCCCCACACTTAAACCAAGCATGTCCTCATGCTAAGAGTAAAGAAAGACAAGAAAAGGGTATGAACATTTATTCAATGCAAATAAACTACATAAACCTATCTACATGCATGCAACTAAATGCAAAATGATTCTATCTACTTGGTTAAAAGTAAATCAATCTCCAAGAACATATATAAAAAAGTAGGGCAAAGGTCATATGACGACTCACAAACTCCACCAATTCAAATATCAAAATGAAGTTCAAATAGACTTGCAAGAAGAAAGCTCATGAAAGCCGGGAACAAGGAATTGAGCATCGAACCCTCACCGGAAATGTATCTGCTCTAATCGCTCTAGTGTATAAGGTCGATCCACTCAATTCTCTTCTAATCATGCTTTCCAATATTTGTTTTTCATCTAACAATCAACAATTATTCAATGCATGCATAATTCATCATGAGGATTTATTCATAAATTGTAATGGGGCTAGGGTAAAGGTGAGGATGCATATGGTTAAGTGAGCTTGGAATTTGAATCTTTGATTAAACTAAGCTCTCACCAAACACATATAACAACCTATACAATTCTAATACACAACCTAGCTACCCACGATTCCCACTTTTTCACATACACATGCATTCTCTATAATTCACATTCCATATGCATTGATTTTTATTGAACTTTACTTTGGGGTATTTTTGTCCCCTTTTTATTTCTTTTTCTCTTTTTTTCTATATATATATATATATATATATATATATATATATATATATTTTTATCATTTTTTTTCACATTATTTTTTTGTTTTTTTTTCAAAAGTATATACAAACGTATCAATGCATATGGTTTTACATATAGTGCATGAATATGTACCCAATTCCCAATATTTTTCAACAAAAATACAAAAATTACACTTTTACCTCAACTAATGTCCCAAGTTTCCCATACCCAAATGATACACACCCTCACTTGCCTAAGCTAATCAAAGATCCAAATTAAGGACATTTATTGTTTTTCACTTAGGGGTAATGATGTGCTAATAAGAACAAAAGGGATTAAATAGGCTCAAATTTGGCTAACAATGGTTGATGAAAGTTAGGCTATTTGGATAGGTGAGCTAAATGAAATGATGGCTTCAATCATATAAATGCATCATGGAATAATGGACATAAAGAATCAAACAAATCAAAGATCACAATCATAGAAAGAGAACAATGCACACAAGAATGAAAATAAGTGGTTATAAGATGTAACCACACAATTTGGCTCAAAACTCACATGTTTGCGTTCTTAGCTCAAAAATCATGTTCCAAATACATTCTTCAAGCAAGTTCAACAAAATTTTTTTTCTTTTTTCAAATGGTAGGGGGCCCTAAAAACAGTTTTTTGGAAAAGAAATCATCACCCTAACCAAGTAATCCTAACAAAAAAAGAAATGGTAAAATATATACAAATTCTAACTAACATGCAACCTATCATGTAATGCAAGCAACTAACTAAGAAAGGAGATCAAGAATTGGTGTTGAAAGAGGAAATTGTTACCCATGGAGGTCGGTCGGACGACCTCCCCACACTTAAAAATTTGCACCGTCCTCGGTGCATGCAAAGAAGAGCAAGGTGGATGGGTTGCTACAATTGATGAGTTTCTTCCAAAAGGTTGTGTGGAAGGACTTGTTTGTTGCCCCATTTAAAAGCTTTTCCATTCCTTTCCTTCTTGGTGGCCAACCTAAAAGGAAAGAAAAAGAAAGAGAATTAAGCCTACAACAAAGATATTAAGCAAATATAACATAGGCGGGGGCTAATGCCAAATAAGAATAGGGTTCTCACTACATGGTAGCTGATGAGCGGATAATTTATACGCTTTTTGGCATTGTTTTTAGTATGTTTTTAGTATGTTTTAGTTAGTTTTTATTATATTTTTATTAGTTTTTAGTTAAAATTCACTTTTCTAGACTTTACTATGAGTTTGTGTGTTTTTCTGTGATTTCAAGTATTTTCTGGCTGGAATTGAGGGACCTGAGCAAAAATCTGATTCAGAGACTGAAAAGGACTGCAGATGCTG
Organism: Arachis hypogaea; assembly: GCF_003086295.3. Lineage (NCBI taxonomy): Eukaryota > Viridiplantae > Streptophyta > Magnoliopsida > Fabales > Fabaceae > Arachis > Arachis hypogaea. The sequence continues at coordinate 86,057,088 of NC_092039.1, forward strand.
TTGGATTCTGACCTCCTTGCATTCGAAGTAGATTTTCTGGAGCTACAAAAGCCCAATTGGCGCGCTCACAACGGCGTTGGAAAGTAGACATCCTGGGCTTTCCAGAAATATATAATAGTCCATACTTTGCCTAAGATTTGATGGCCCAAACCGGCGTTCCAAATCAGCTCAAAACTACCCGGCGTTAAACGCCGGAACTGACACAAGAATGGGAGTTAAACGCCCAAACTAACACAAAAGCTAGCGTTTAACTCCAAGAAAAGTCTCTACACATGAAAGCTTCAATGCTCAGCCCAAGCACACACCAAGTGGGCCCGGAAGTGGATTTTTATGTCATTTACTCATGTCTGTAAACCCTAGGCTACTAGTTCTCTACAAATAAGACCTTTTTGCTATTGTATTTTCATCTTTGGATCTTTGATCATCTTTAGATCTTTGAATCCTTTGATCACGTTTTGGGGGCTGGCCTCACGGCCATGCCTAGACCTTGTTCCTATGTATTTTCAACGGTGGAGTTTCTACACACCATATATTAAGGTGTGGAGCTCTGCTGTACCTCGAGTATTAATGCAATTACTATTGTTCTTCTATTCAATTCAGCTTGTTCTTATTCTAAGATATTCATTCGCACCCAAGAACATGATGAATGTGATGATTATGTGACGCTCATCATCATTCTCACTTATCAACGCGTGCCTGACAACCACTCCCGTTCTACAAGCAAACAAGGCTTGAATGTTTATCTCTTGGATTCCTTAATCAGAATCTTCATGGTATAAGCTAAAATTGATGGCGGCATTCAAGAGAATCCGGAAGATCTAAACCTTGTCTGTGGTATTCTGAGTAGGATTCAATGATTGAATGACTGTGACGAGCTTCAAACTCCTGAAGGCTGGGCGTTAGTGATAGACGCAAAAGAATCAATGGATTCTATTCCAACTTGATTGAGAACCGACAGATGATTAGCCGTGCCGTGACAGGGTGCGTTGAACATTTTCACTGAGAGGACGGGATTGTAGACACTGACAATGGTGATGCCCAACATACAGCTTGCCATGGAAAGGAGTAAGAAGGATTGGATGAAGACAGTAGGAAAGCAGAGAGATGGAAGGGACAAAGCATCTCCATACACTTATCTGAAATTATCACCAATGAATTACATAAGTATCACTATCTTTATTTTATGCTTTATTCATATATCATTCATAACCATTTGAATCTGCCTGACTGAGATTTACAAGATGACCATAGCTTGCTTCATACCAACAATCTCCGTGGGATTGACCCTTACTCGCGTAAGGTTTATTACTTGGACGACCCAATGCACTTGCTGGTTAGTTGTGAGAAGTTGTGAAATTATGTTTAGACCATGGTATTGAGCACCAAGTTTTTGGAGCCATTACCGGGGATTGTTCAAGTTGTGAAAGTTAGAGATCACAATTTCGTGCACCAAGTTTTTGGCGCCGTTGCCGGGGATTGTTTCGAGTATGGACAACTGACGGTTCATCTTGTTGCTTAGCTTAGGTATTTTTTTTTCAGAGTTCTTAAGAATGAATTCTAGTGTTTCAAGGTGATGTTCTTATCATCACCAAAGCTGATTGATTCTCATCAATTTAGCTCTTGAATGTAATGTCCTGCTGAAGCTTGGCTAACCATGTCTAATTTCTTTAGACTAAAGCTTTAGACTAACATTGCATGATTCCTGGAATTCTCATTAAGAATTTTGATATCTTCATTTTCTTTTTCCACTTAATTTTCAAAAAATCCAAAAAAATTACAAAATTATAAAAACAAAAAATATTCTCATGTTTCTTGTTGAGTCTAGTGTCTCATTTTAAGTTTGGTGTCAATTGCATGTTTCTATTCTTCTTGCATTCATTCATGTTTTCATTAATTTTCAAGTTATTCTTGATGATTTCCTTGTTCTAATCTTTAAATTCTCTTGTCTTGAGTGTTTTGTTATTTTTCATATGCATTCTCATTTTGTTAGTGTCAATGGTATACAAACTGCTAAGTTTGGTGTCTTGCATGCATTGTTATTTGATTTTAGTTACATTTTGATTATTAAAAATCCAAAAAAAATTTTAATTGGTGTCTTTTTAAGTCAATAATACAGAGAATTGAAGATTAAGAACATTCAGCAGAGGAATTACACAGAAAAAGCTGGGCATTCAAAATGCCCAGTGAAGAAGGAAAACTGGCGTTTAAACGCCAGCCAGGGTGCCTGGTTGGGTGTTTAACGCCCAAAAGGGTAGTGTTTTGGGCGTTAAACGCCAGAATGGATACCATTCTGGGCGTTTAACACCAAGATGGCACAAGAGGGAAGATTCTGTTTTTTAATTCAAATTTTTTTCAGGTTTTCAAAATTTTTCAAAATCAAATCTTTTTCAAATCATATCTTTTCAATCATATATTTTCAAAATCAATTTCTTTCCATCTTCAAAAATACTTGCTATCAATTAATGATTTGATTCAACATTTCAAGTATGTTGCCTTTTCTGTTGAGAAAGGTTTAATGTTTGAATCATATCTTTTCTTGTTAGCCAAGTCATTAATTTTTAAAATCAAATCTTTTTAAATTATTTTTCAAATCATATCTTCTCAATCATATCTTTTTAAAAACCATAACTTTTCAATCATATCTCTTTAATCACATCTTTTTCAAAATAGTTTTCAATCATATCTTTTTAATTTCTAATTTCAAAATCTTTTTCAAAAATCACTTGATTTCTTTTCCACTCTTAGTTTTCGAAAATCAATTAGTTTTTTTTCAAAATGTTTTTAAAATATTTTTAATTTATTTTCGAAAATTTCTTCCCCTCTTCTCACATCCATCTATTTATGGACTAACACTCCTCCTTAATACACAATTCGAACTTCCTCTTTCTTGATAAGTTCGAATTCTTCTACCTCTTCCTTCTATTTTTCTTTTCCTCTGACACCTCAAGGAATCTCTATACTGTGACATAGAGGATTCCATATTTTCTTGTTCTCTTCTCTTTCATATGAGCAGGAGCAAAGACAAAATCATTCTTGTTGAGGCTGACCCTGAACCTGAAAGGACCTTGAAGTGAAAGCTAAAAGAAGCTAAGGCACAACTCTCTGTAGAGGACTTAACAGAAATCTTCAAAGAAGAAGAACCCATGGCAGCCGAAAACAACAATAATGCCAACAATGCAAGGAAGGTGCTGGTGACTTTACTGCACCTACTCCTGACTTCTATGGGAGAAGCATCTCTATCCCTGCCATTGGAGCAAACAACTTTGAGCTTAAGCCTCAATTAGTTTCTCTGATGCAACAGTATTGCAAGTTCCATGGACTTCCATTGGAAGATCCTCATCAGTTTTTAGCTGAGTTCTTGTAAATCTGTGACACTGTCAAGACTAATGGGGTTGACCCTGAGGTCTACAGACTTATGCTATTCCCTTTTGCTGTAAGAGACAGAGCTAGGATTTGGTTGGACTCACAACGTAATGAAAGCCTGAACTCTTGGGAAAAGCTAGTCAATGCCTTCTTGGCAAAGTTCTTTCCACCTCAAAAATTGAGTAAGCTTAGAGTGAAAGTCCAAACCTTCAGACAGAAGGAAGGAGAATCCCTCTATGAAGCTTGGGAAAGGTACAAACAATTGATCAGAAAGTGTCCTTCTGACATGCTTTTTGAATGGAGCATCATAGGTATCTTCTATGATGGTCTGTCTGAACTGTCTAAGATGTCATTGGACAGCTCTGCTGGAGGATCTCTTCATCTGAAGAAGACGCCTGCAGAAGCTTAAGAGCTCATTGAAATGGTTGCAAATAACCAATTAATGTACACTTCTGAAAGGAATCCTGTGAACAATGGGACGAATCAGAAGAAAGGAGTTCTTGAGATTGATACTCTGAATGCCATATTGGCTCAGAACAAAATATTGACTCAGCAAGTCAATATGATTTCTCAAAGTCTGTCTGGAATGCAAAATGCACCAGGCAGTACTAAGGATGCTTCATCTGAAGAAGAAGCTTATGATCCTGAGAACCCTTCAATGGAAGAGGTGAATTACATAGGAGAACCCTATGGAAACACCTATAATTCTTCATGGAGAAATCATCCAAATCTCTTATGGAAGGATCAACAGAGACCTCAACAAGGTTTCAACAACAACAATGGTGGAAGAAACAGGTTTAGCAATGGCAAGCCTTTTCCATCATCTTCTCAGCAACAGACAGAGAATTCTAAGCAGAGCCACTCTGACTTAGCAACCATGGTCTTTGATCTAATCAAAACCACTCAAAATTTCATGACCAAAACAAGGTCCTCCATTAGGAATTTGAAGGCACAAGTGGGACAACTGAGTAAGAAAATTACTGAACTCCCTCCTAGTACTCTTCCAAGCAATACAGAAGAGAATCCAAAAGGAGAATGCAAGGCCATTAACATGACCCACATGGCCGAACTTGGAGAGGAGGAAGAGGCAGTGATCGCCACTGAGGAAGACCTCAATGGACGTCCATTGGCCTCCAATGAGTTTCCTAATGAGGAACCATGGGAATCTGAGGCTCACAATGAGACCATAGAGATTCCATTGGATTTACTTATGCCTTTCATGAGCTCTGATGAGTATTCTTCCTCCGAAGAGGACGAATATGTCACTGAAGAGCAAGTTGCTAAATACCTTGGGGCAATCATGAAGCTAAATGACAAGTTATTTGGTAATGAGACTTGGGAGGATGAACCCACTTTGCTCACCAAAGAACTGGATGACTTGTCTAGGCAGAGATTACCTCAAAAGAGACAGGACCCTGGGAAGTTTTCAATACCTTGTACCATAGGCACCATGACCTTTAAGAAGGCTCTGTGTGACTTAGGATCAAGTATAAACCTCATGCCTCTCTCTGTAATGGAGAAGCTAGGGATCTTTGAGGTGCAAGCTGCAAGAATCTCACTAGAGATGGCAGACAATTCAAGAAAACAAGCTTATGGACTTGTAGAGGATGTTCTGGTAAAGATTGAAGACCATTACATCCCTGCTGATTTCATAGTCCTAGAGATTGGGAACTGCATGGATGAATCCATCATCCTTGGCAGATCCTTCTTAGCCACAGCAAAGGCTGTGATTAATGTTGACAGAGGTGAATTGATCATTCAAGTGAATGAAGAATCCTTTGTGTTTAAGGCTCAAGGATATCCCTCTGTTACCATGGAGAGAAAGCATGAAGAGCTTCTCTCAAAAACAGAGTCAAACAGAGCCCCCACAGTCAAACTCTAAGTTTGGTGTTGGGAGGCCACAACCAACTTCTAAGTTTGGTGTTGAACCCCCATATTCAAACTCTAAGTTTGGTGTTGGGAGGTTCCAACATTGCTCTGAGCATCCGTGAGGCTCCATGAGAGCCCACTGTCAAGCTACTGACATTAAAGAAGCGCTTATTGGGAGGCAACCCAATGTTATATTTATATAGTTTTCCTTTGTTATTTTATGTTTTCTGTAGGTTGATGATCATGGGAAGTCACAAAATCAATTGAAAAAGCAAAAACAGAATGAAAAACAGAAAGAAAAATAGCACACCCTGTAGGAAGACCTTGCTGGCGTTTAAACGCCAGTAAGGGCAGCAAATGGGCGTTTAACGCCCAGTATGGCACCATTCTGGGCGTTTAACGCCAGAAAGGGGCACCAGACTGGCATTAAACGCCAGGAAAGGGCAAGAAGCTGGCGTTAAACGCCAGAAAGGGGCACCAGCCTGGCGTTTAACGCCAAAATTGGCATAGAGAGCATTTTCGCTTGCCACTTGGTGCAGGGATGACTTTTCCTTGACACCTCAGGATCTGTGACCCCACAGGATCCCCACATACCCCACCACTCTCTCTCTTCTTCACCCATTCACCAATCACCTCAACACCTCTTCCCCAAAAACCCTTTACCTATCAAATCCCACTATTCTCTTCACCACTCACATCCATCCTTCATAAAACCCCACCTACCTCACCATTCAAATTCAAACCACTTTTCCTCCCAAACCCACCCTCCCATAGCCGAACCCTACCCCACTCTCCACCCCTATATAAACCCATCTTCACCCCCTCATTTTCACACAACCTAAACACTACTTCTCCCTTTGGCCGAATAACAAAGCCATCTCCATCTCCTTTATTTCTTCTTCTTCTACTCTCTTCTTTCTTCTTTTGCTCGAGGACGAGCAAACCTTCTAAGTTTGGTGTGGTAAAAGCATTGCTTTTTGTTTTTCCATAACCATTTATGGCACCTAAGGCCGGAGAAACCTCTAGAAAGAGGAAAGAGAAGGCAAAAGCTTCCACCTCCGAGTCATGGGAGATGGAGAGATTCATCTCAAGGGTGCATCAAGACCACTTCTATGAAGTTATGGCCTTGAAGAAAGTGATCCCTGAGGTCCCTTTCAAACTCAAAAAGAGTGAATATCCGGAGATCCGACATGAGATCCGAAAAAGAGGTTGGGAAGTTCTTACCAACCCTATTCAACAAGTCGGAATCTTAATGGTTCAAGAGTTCTATGCCAATGCATGGATCACCAAGAACCATGATCAAAGTGTGAACCCGGACCCAAAGAATTGGCTTACAATGGTTCGGAGAAAATACTTAGATTTTAGTCCGGAAAATGTAAGGTTGGCATTCAACTTGCCCATGATGCAAGGAGATGAACACCCTTACACTAGAAGGGTCAACTTTGATCAAAGGTTAGACCAAGTCCTCATAGACATCTGTGAAGAGGGTGCTCAATGGAAGAGAGATTCAAGAGGGAAGCCGGTTCAACTGAGAAGGCATGACCTCAAGCCCGTGGCTAGGGGATGGTTGGAGTTTATCCAACGCTCAATCATTCCCACTAGCAACCGGTCCGAAGTTACTATAGACCGGACCATCATGATTCATAGCATCATGATTGGAGAAGAAGTAGAAGTTCATGAGGTTATAGTCCAAGAACTTTATAAGGTGGCGGACAAGTCCTCTACCTTGGCAAGGTTAGCCTTTCCTCATCTCATTTGTCACCTCTGTTATTCAGTTGGAGTTGACATAGAGGGAGACATCCTCATTGATGAGGACAAGCCCATCACTAAGAAAAGGATGAAGCAAATAAGAGATCCCACTCATCATGAAATCCCTGAGATACCTCAAGGGATGCATTTTCCTCCACAAAACTATTGGGAGCAAATCAACACCTCCCTAGGAGAATTAAGTTCCAACATGGGACAACTAAGGGTGGAGCACCAAGAACATTCCATCATCCTCCATGAAATTAGAGAAGATCAAAGAATCATGAGAGAGGAGCAACAAAGACAAGGAAGAGACATTGAGGAGCTCAAGCACTCCATAAGATCTTCAAGAGGAAGAACAAGCCGCCATCACTAAGGTGGACCCGTTCTTTAATTTCCTTGTTCCTTACTTTCCTGTTTTTTGAATTTTATGCTTATGTTTATCCATGTTTGTGTCTTATTACATGATCATTAGTGTCTTAGTGTCTATGCCTTAAAGTTATGAATGTCCTATGAATCCATCACCTTTCTTGAATGAAAAATGTTCTTAATTGAAAAAGAGAAGAATTGCATGAATTTTTAATTTTATAACAGATTAATTATGTTGATGTGGTGGCAATACTTTTGTTTTCTGAATGTATGCTTAAACAGTGCATATGTCTTTTGAATTTGTTGTTGATTAATGTTGGCTTTTAAAAGAATGATGAAAAAGGAGACATGTTACTGAGGATCTGAAAAATCATAAAAATAATTCTTGAAGCAAGAAAAAGCAGTGAATACAAAAAAAAAAGAGAAAGAGAAAAATGAAAAAAAAGAAAAAGAAAAAAAATTAATGAAGTTGTGATCCAAGGCAAAAAGAGTGTGCTTAAGAACCCTGGACACCTCTAATTGGGGACTATAGCAAAGCTGAGTCACAATCTGAAAAGGTTCACCCAATTATGTGTCTGTGGCATGTATGTATCCGGTGGTAATACTGGAAGACAGAGTGCTTTGGGCCACGGCCAAGACTCATAAAGTAGCTGTGTTCAAGAATCATCATACTTAACTAGGAGAATCAATAACACTATCTGGATTTTGAGTTCCTAGAGAAGCCAATCATTCTGAATTTCAAAGGATAGAGTGAGATGCCAAAACTGTTCAGAGGCAAAAAGCTAAAAGCCCCGCTCATCTAATTAATACTGATCTTCATAGATGTTTTTGGAATTCATTGCATATTCTCTTCTCTTTATTTTATTTGATTTTCAGTTGCTTGGGGACAAGCAACAATTTAAGATTGGTGTTGTGATGAGCGGATAATTTATACGCTTTTTGGTGTTGTTTTTAGTATGTTTCTAGTATGTTTTAGTTAGTTTTTATTATATTTTTATTAGTTTTTAGTTAAAATTCACTTTTCTGGACTTTACTATGAGTTTGTGTGTTTTTCTATGATTTCAGGTATTTTCTGGCTGGAATTGAGGGACCTGAGCAAAAATATGATTCAGAGACTGAAAAGGACTGCAGATGTTGTTGGATTCTGACCTCCCTACACTCGAAGTAGATTTCCTGGAGCTACAGAAGCGATATATAATAGTCCATACTTTGCCCAAGATTTGATTGCCCAAACCGGCGTTCCAAATCAGCTCAAAACTGCCCGGCGTTAAACGCCGGAACTGGCACAAGAATGGGAGTTAAACGCCTAAACTGGCACAAAAGCTGGCCTTTAACTCCAAGAAAAGTCTCTACACATGAAAGATTCAATGCTCAGCCCAAGCACACACCAAGTGGGCCCGGAAGTGGATTTTTATGTCATTTACTCATTTCTGTAAACCCTAGGCTACTAGTTCTCTACAAATAGGACCTTTTTGCTATTGTATTTTCATCTTTGGATCTTTGAATCCTTTGATCACGTTCTGGGGGCTGGTCTCACGGCCATGCCTAGACCTTGTTCTTATGTATTTTCAACGGTGGTGTTTCTACACACCATAGATTAAGGTGTGGAGCTCTGCTGTACCTCGAGTATTAATGCAATTACTATTGTTCTTCTATTCAATTCAGCTTGTTCTTATTCTAAGATATTCATTCGCACCCAAGAACATGATGAATGTGATGATTATGTGACGCTCATCATCATTCTCACTTATGAACGCGTGCCTAACAACCACTCCGTTCTACAAGCAAACAAGGCTTGAATGTTTATCTCTTGGATTCTTTAATCAGAATCTTCGTGGTATAAGCTAGAATTGATGGCAGCATTCAAGAGAATCCGGAAGGTCTAAACCTTGTCTGTGGTATTTTGAGTAGGATTCAATGATTGAATGACTGTGACGAGCTTCAAACTCCTGAAGGCTGGGTGTTAGTGACAGACGCAAAAGAATCAATGGATTCTATTCCAACTGATTGAGAACCGACAGATGATTAGCCGTGCCGTGACAGGGTGCGTTGAACATTTTCACTGAGAGGACGAGATTGTAGCCACTGACAACGGTGATGCCCAACATACAGCTTGCCATGGAAAGGAGTAAGAAGGATTGGATGAAGACAGTAGGAAAGCAGAGAGACGGAAGGGACAAAGCATCTCCATTCGCTTATATGAAATTCTCACCAATGAATTACATAAGTATCACTATCTTTATTTTATGCTTTATTCATATATCATTCATAACCATTTGAATCTGCCTGACTGAGATTTACAAGATGACCATAGCTTGCTTCATACCAACAATCTCCTTGGGATCGACCCTTACTCGTGTAAGGTTTATTACTTGGACGACCCAGTGCACTTGCTGGTTAGTTGTGCGAAGTTGTGAAATTATGTTTAGACCATGGTATTGAGCACCAAGTTTTTGGAACCATTATCGGGGATTGTTCAAGTTGTGAAAGTTAGAGATCACAATTTCGTGCACCAGTCCCAAACCTTGTTCTTACACCTATTTTCTCGTTGACTACCATAGTTAAATTTGGGTGACAAGGCTTGTGAATTCTCAATCAAGCATCCAAACATTCTCCTAGACCCTTGCAATTTGGTTCTACACCAACCATTGCTATTTGACTTTGAGCATGCAACCATCATGAACTTAGAGTGATGTTTCTAACCACTACACAACTCTCTCCTACTCTTAACTCCATAAAGAGCTCTAAGTTGACCATCATTTTCAATCAAATCATATTCAAGTGAGAAAGTGAAGCTTAGGGATAAGAATTTTACCCACTTGAATTTTGTGTTGGATGGTGACTTAGGAAGGGGGACCTCCCCACACTTAGCCAATGTGAGATCCATTCCCTTGTGCTCTTCCTTGATTACCTCCACCTCTTCATAAAATTCTTTAATTTCAATCCTTTGTTCATCATTTTCATCCAACTCTTCTCCATCACCCGAATCATAAATGGGAGGTTGAGAGAAATCTACCTCCACATTTCTTTCCATCTCATTAGGAGAAGGTTCTTCAAATTCAAAGGATTTACCACCAAGAAGGTTGGATGCATGGTCTTCATCACCAAGGGAACTCAACTCTTGCTCCATTCCTTCCAAGTCTTCATTTAATAATTGTTTTGGAGGTTGTGCACTTTCCTCCTCAACATTAAATTTCTTCTTGGAGGAATTTTCTATGATTTTAGCTTCCCATGGAGGTTCCGCATCTCCTAAGTCTTCAACCACTTCTTCTTCATTAACAATTTCTTCACTCTCCGCTTGTTGTAAGACATACCCCATCTCCTTGTCCTCATGTTGAGATTCTAAAATCTCCTTCATGCTCCTTTCTTCTGTTGATTTCTCACATTCATCTATGGAGATGCTTTGCTTGTTGCATGAGTCCCATGAGTCCAAGATAGCGGTAATGTTAGCAAACTGAGCCATGATTTTTTCAAATATGGGAGGTGATTCATCTTGTGGTTGAGAGTTCTAATACATGGGAGGTGGTTCATCTTGGTAATAGTATGGAGGTGGTGGTTTTTGAGGGTATTGGGGGTTAAATTGGGGTGGTTCTTCATATGGTTCATATGGTTCACAAGCTGGTCGGTATGGTGAATATGGGTTGGGGTCATATGGAGGTGTTTATTGAAAAGGGGATTGTGAGTAAGGTGGTTCAAAATCATGTTGAGGGGGTGGTTCATAGGCATGTGGTGGTGGTTGTTGACAATCACAATAAGGGTCACCACATCCATTAGATTGATATGCATTAGGATGAGAGTTATACCCATAAGAAACCGAAGGTTGTTGTTGCCAAGAAGGGTGATCAATCCTTTGAGGCTCCTCCCATCTTTGGTTGTACCCAAATCCTTGATGCATATTGTCATGGTAGCTCCCATTTCCTACAACATAATTCGAACCAAACTCATAGCCAAAGTGGTGAGAATTCATAATAGCAAAGAAAAATAAAAATTAACATATTCACATATTCACAATAGCCAACAATATAACACCATTGCAACTCCCCGGCAATGGCACCATTTTGATGATCGGATTCTTGACGGTTTAGAATTCATCTAATGGAGTCTCGTTGTAAAGTATAGTTTCCAAACCAATCAATAATCCTTTCATGCAAAAATTTTGGTTGTCACAAAGAACAAACCCCAAATAAGAATTAACCAGAGTATTTGGACTCCGGGTCGTCTCACAAGGAGTTGCAATGAAGTGTATGCTTATTGGTTATGAGGTATTTTGGGGTTTTTGGGATAAGAGACATGGAATGTAAATAGTAATGAAAATAAACTAACAACTAACAAAGATCTTGGCTAGATATGAGAACTAGAAGTCCTATCCTAGTTATCCTCCTTAATTGTGATTACAAATTGTCCATTGCTACCACTTAGTTAACCTCTAACCATGGAGGAAAGTCAAGTGGATGAATTAACTTGATTCCACAAGTCCTAGCCAACTCCCAAGGGAAAGACTAGTGTTAGTGGTATCCAAATCAATTAGTAACTTCCAATAGTCAATCAATCAAAGGAATTAGATAACTCAAGCATCACTAATTACTCCACCTAGGCCAAGAGTACAGAAAACTACTCAAAAACTAGAGGAAACATTTTATCAAACACCTAGTGTGCAAGAAAAGTAAACATCATCAAATGCATGAATTGAAAGAACCCATAACTATCATAAACAAGAAATCAATAATAACAATCAAGATCACATAAAAGAGACATGGAAACATAAATTTGCATTAAAGAAAATTAAGATCCAACAAGAGTTCATAAGCATAAAAGTAACAAAATGAAGGAAATAAACAAGTAAAACTAAAAGAGCAAAGATGTAATACAAGAAATTAAGAAGGAAAACTAAATCAAAACAAGAATTGAAAGTTGGATGTAAGAAAATTAAACCTAAACTACCCTAAATTCTAGAGAGAAGAAAAAGCTTCTCTCTCTAGAATTCTACCCTAAAACATGATGAAAACTAAAATGTGGCTACTTGGTTCATTTCCCCCTCAATCCTTGGGTTCAATAGCATCAGAAATGAGTTGGATTGGGTCCAAAATGAGCTAGAAATCGCTGGCCACGAGTTGCTCTTTAGTGGGTCACGTGCTCAATCGGTGCGTCTGTGCACATTATGCGTGCGCACCCCTATACACGAAACAACATATGGCAAAATTTATGTCATTTCGAAACCCCAGATGTTAGCTTTCTAACGCAACTAAAACCGCCTCATTTGGTCCTCTGTAGCTTAATTTATGGTCGATTGGCTGCGAAGAGGTCAGGCTTGACAACTTTACGGTTCCTTCATTTCTTCATGAGTTCTCCCACTTTGCATGCTTTTCTCCTCACTTCTTCCATTCAAGTCTTGCCTTATGAACCTAAAATCACTCAACAAACATATCAAGGAGGTGGAAGCTTTTATCTTCCCTTTCCTCTTTCTAGAGGTTTCTTCGGCCTCAGGTGCCATAAATGGTAATAAAAAAACAAAAAAGCCATGCTTTTACCTCACCAAACTTAGAATTTTGCTCGTCCCCGAGCAAAGAAAAGAAAGAATAGAAGAAGAAGAAGATATGGAGGAGAAGGAGAGATGTGTGGCTTTCGGCCAAGGGGGAGAAGAGAGAGTTTGTGTTGTGCGAAAAAGAAGAAAGATGGAGGGGTTTATATAGTGGAGGGAGAGGGTAGTAGGTTCGGTCATTTTGGGTGGGTTTGGGTGGGAAATTGATTTTGAATTTGAAGGTAGGTGAGGTTTATAGGGAAGAGTGGATGGATGTGAGTGGTGAAGAAGAGAGAAGGTGAGCTGAGGTAGGTGAGGATCCTGTGGGGTCCACAGATCCTGAGGTGATCCTGTGGGGTCCACAGATTTTGAGGTGTCAAGGATTTCTCATCCCTACACCAATTAGGCATGTAAAACGCCATCTGCATGCAATCTTGGCATTTAACGCCAGACTGAAGCTTGTTTCTGGCATTAAACGCCCAAATGTAGCATGTTTCTGGCGTTTAATGCCAGCCTGATGCTTGTTGCTGGCGTTAAATGCCAGCTTTCCTCAGGTTGCATTCTTGGTGTTTAAACGACAAATTGCTGCTTGTTTCTGGCATTCAACGCCAGATTCATGCTCTGTTCTGGCATTGAACGCTAGCCAGATACTCCTTACTGGCGTTTAAACGCCAGTAAGCTCTTTCTCCAAGGTGTGCTATTTCTTCTGCTATTTTTTATTCTGTTTTTAATTTTAGCAATTGTTTTGTGACTCCACATGATCATGAACCTAATAAAACATAAAAGAACAATAAAAATATAAAAATTGGGTTGCCTCCCAATAAGCGCTTCTTTAATGTCAATAGCTTGACAGTGAGCTCTCATGGAGCTTCACAGATGTTCAGAGCATTGTTGGGACCTCCCAACACCAAACTTAGAGGTTAAATGTGGGGGTTCAACACCAAACTTAGAGTTTGACTGTGGGGGCTTTGTTTGACTCTGTATTGAGAGAAGCTTTTCATGCTTCATCTCCATGGTTGTAGAGGAAGATCCTTGAGCTTTAAACACAAGGTAGTCCCTATTCAATTGAAGGACTAGCTCTCCTCTGTCAACATCAATCACAGCTCCTACTGTGGCTAGGAAGGGTCTTCCAAGAATGATGGATTCATTCTCATCCTTCCTAGTGTCTAAGATTATGAAATCAGCAGGGATGTAAAGGCCTTTAACCTTCACTAACACGTCCTCTACCAATCCATAAGCTTATTTTAATGATTTTTCTGCCATCTCTAATGAGATTGTGGCAGCCTGTACCTCAAATATCCCCAGTTTCTCCATTACAGAGAGTGGCATAAGATTTATACCTGACCCCAGGTCACACAGAGCCTTCTCAAAGGTCATGGTGCCTATGGTACAGGGTATTAAGAATTTACCAGGATCTTATTTCTTTTGAGGTAAAGTTTGCTGAACACTTGTATTTAGTTCACTAATGAGCAAGGGAGATTCATCTTCCCAAGTCTCATTACCAAACAACTTGGCATTCAGCTTCATGATGGCTCCTAGATATTGAGCAACTTGCTCTCCAGTTACATCTTCATCCTCTTCAGAGGAAGAATAGTTCTCAGAGCTCATGAATGGTAGTAGGAAGTTTAATGGAATCTCTATGGTCTCTATATGAGCCTCAGATTCCTTTAGGTCCTCAATAGAAAACTCCTTTCTGTCTGGGAGACGTCCCATGAGGTCTTCCTCATTGGGATTCACATCCTCCCCTTCCTCTTTGGATTCGGCCATTCTGATAATATCAAAGGCCTTGCACTCTCTTTTTGGATTCTCTTCTGTGTTGCTTGGGAGAGTACTAGGAGGAGTTTCAGTGATTTTCTTACTCAACTGGCCCACTTGTGCCTCCAAATTTCTAATGGAGGACCTTGTTTCAGTCATAAAACTTAGAATGGCCTTAGATAGATCAGAGACTATGTTTGCTAAGCTAGAGAGGCTCTGCTCAGAATTCTCTGTCTATTGCTGAGAAGATGATGGAAAAGGCTTGCTATTGCTAGCCTGTTTCTTCCACCATTATTAAAGCCTTGTTAGGGCTTTTGTTGATCCTTCCATGAGAAATTTGGATGATTTCTCCATGAGGGATTATAGGTGTTTCCATAGGCTTCACCCATGTAATTCATCTCTACTATTGCAGGGTTCTCAGGATCATAAGCTTCTTCTTCAGAAGATGCATCTTTAGTACTATTGGATGCATTTTGCAATCCATTCAGACTCTGAGAAATCATGTTGACTTGCTGAGTCAACATTTTGTTCTGAGCCAATATGGCATTCAGAGCATCAATTTCAAGAACTCCCTTCCTCTGAGGCGTCCCATTACTCACAGGATTCCTCTCAGAAGTGTACATGAATTGGTTATTTGCAACCATGTCAATGAGTTCTTGAGCTTCTACAGGCATTTTCTTTAGGTGAATGGATCCACCCGCAGAATGGTCTAGTGACATCTTAGAGAACTCAGATAGACCATAATAGAATATATCCAAAATGGTCCACTCTGAAAGCATGTCAGCAGGACACTTTTTGGTCAACTGCTTGTATCTTTCCCAAGCTTCATAGAGGGATTCTCCATCTTTTTGCTTGAAGGTCTGAACATCCACTCTAAGCTTGCTCAGCTTTTGAGGAGGAAAAAACTTAGCCAAGAAGGCTGTGACTAGCTTATCCCAAGAGTCCAGGCTATCTTTAGGTTGTGAGTCCAACCATGTTCTAGCTCTGTCTCTTACAGCCAAAGGGAAAAGCATGAGCCTGTAGACTTCAAGATCTACTCCATTAGTCTTAACAGTATCACAGATCTGCAAGAACTCAGTTAAGAACTGGTAGGGATCTTCTGATGGAAGTCCATGAAACTTGCAGTTCTGTTGCATTATAGCAACTAGTTGAGGCTTCAGCTCAAAATTGTTTGCTCCAATGGTAGGGCTTGAGATGCTTCTTCCATAAAAGTTGGAAGTAGGTGTAGTATAATCACCAAGCATCCTCATTGCGCCTCCACCATTGTTATTGGGTTTGGCCATGTCTCTTTCTTTTTCGAGATTCTTTGTAAGATTTTCTCTGGATTGTTGTGCTTTAGCTTCTCTTAGCTTCTTCTTCAGAGTCCTTTCAGGTTCAGGATCTGCTTCAACAAGAATGTCCTTGTCCTTGCTCCTGCTCATATGAAAAAGAAGAGAACAGAAAAGGAAGAAGAATCCTCTATGTCACAGTATAGAGATTCCTTTATGTGAGTGGAACAAGAAAAGAATAGAAGAAGGAGAAGAGAAAAATTCGAACACAAAGGAAGAGAGGGTTCAAATTTTAAGATAAAGAGAAGTGTTAGTAAATAAATAAATAAATAGAAAGAGATGAGAGGGAGAGAATTTCGAAAAAATTTTTTAAAAAAAATGGTTAGTGATTTTCGAAAATTAAGAGAAGAAATAAAATTAAAATAAAATTTAAAACAATTAGTTAATTAGAAAGGATTTTGAAAAAGGGTGAGAAATTTTCGAAAATTAGAGTGAGAAAATTAGTTTGGTGGTTTTGAAAAAGATAAGAAACAAACAAAAAGTCAATTAGTTTGTTGAAAAAGATTTGAAAATCAATTTTGAAAAGATAAGAAGTTAGAAAATATATTTTGAAATAAAATTTTGAAAAAGATATGATTTGAAAAAGATATGATTAAAAAGATATTTTTAAAATTAAAATTGATTACTTGACTAACAAGAAACTAAAAGATATGATTCTAGAATTTAAAGATTGAACCTTTCTTAACAAGAAAGTAACAAACTTCAAATTTTTGAATCAATCACATTAATTATTAGTAAAGTTTCGAAAATTATGAAACAAAATTAAGAAAAAGATTTTTGAAATCAAATTTTTTTTTAAAAAATTTCGAAAATACAAAAGAAAAATGAAAAAGATTTGATTTTTGAAAAAGTTTTGAAAAGATAAGATTTTTAAAATTGAAAATTTGACGTGACTTATAAGAAATAGCTAAGTTTTAAAAATTTTTGACTAAGTCAAATCAAATTTTCGAAATTTATGAGAGAAATAAGGAAAAGATATTTTTTGATTGTTTTGAATTTTTAATGATGAGAGAGAAAAACACAAAAATGACTCACAACATGAAAATTATGAATCAAAACACATGATGCATGCAAGAACACTATGAATGTCAAGATGAACACCAAGAACACTTTGAAGATCAAGATGAACATCAAGACTTATTTTTGAAAAATTTTCAAGAAAAGAAAAACATGCAAGACACCAAACTTAGAAATTTTCAATGCTTAGATACTATGAATGCAAAAATGCATATGAAAAACAACAAAAGACACAAAACAAGAAAATATGAAGATCAAACAAGAAGACTTGTCAAGAACAACTTGAAGATCATGAAGAACACATGCATGAAATTTTCGAAAAAAATTGCATAAATTTTAAAAACATGCAATTGACACCAAACTTAAAATTTGACTCAAGACTCAAACAAGAAACACAAAATATTTTTTATTTTTATGATTTTATTAATTTTTTTGGATTTTTTTTTGAAAATTAATTTTTGGAAAAACGAAAAAGAGAAAAAAATTTTGAAAGATTTTTGAAAACTTTTTGAAAAGAAAATTACCTAATTTGAGCAACAAGAGGAACCGTCAATTGTCCAAACTCGAACAATCCCCGGCAACGGCGCCAAAAACTTGGTGCACGAAATTTTGATCATCAACAATGGCGCCAAAGACTTGGTGCTCTCAAACGTGAATCACACTTTGTCACAACTCCGTACAACTAACCAGCAAGTGCACTGGGTCGTCCAAGTAATACCTTACGTGAGTAAGGGTCGATCCCACGGAGATTGTCGGCTTGAAGCAACATATGGTCATCTTGTAAATCTCAGTTAGGTAGATTATAAAAGTTATAATGGTTTTCGAATATAATGATAAATAAAGCATAAAATAAAGATAGAAATACTTATGTAATTCATTGGTGGGAATTTCAGATTAGCGCATGAAGATACTGTGTTCCTTCTGAATCTCTGCTTTCCTACTGCTTTCATCCAATCATTCTTACTCCTTTTAATGGTAAGCTGTATGTAGGGCGTCACCGTTGTCAATGGCTACTTCCCATCCTCTCAGTGAAAATGGTCCAAATGCTTTGTCACAGCACGTTTAATCATCTGTCGGTTCTCGATCATGTCGGAATAGAATCCATTGATTCTTTTGCGTCTATCACTACGCCCAACAATCGTGAGTTTGAAGCTCCTCACAGTCATTCCACTACAAGAAAAATACCCATTCAGCCACACTTTTTTTAAGCTACATTGAATAGGCTACGCTTTTCTCCGTGTTGCCTTTTTATAAGAGAAAAGGATACACAAATGCGACATCATTTAAAAAGCGTAGCCTTAGGTATTATAGAAATCACTTATAAAGCGTAGCCATAGATTGATATCTATAGGTTCACTTTTCGTATCAAAGGAGACATTTTTAAAAGGTAGCCTATTTATTAAGTTTTAGGTGCATTTTAAAAGTGATGCCTAATGTATGTGGACCAAATCCTAACACTTAATGAAATTTTTATTACTCTTTCAATTCCCTCCAAAAGCACACACGCACACAGCACCTTCAATTCGAGGAACCCTCACCTTCGCCATTCTCACCTTCAACATATATCACCTACGACACTCATCACCTTCGCCTTCTAACCGTCATTATTGACCGTCGCCACCCAATCACCACTCACCAGTCACCAGCTCACCACTCACAAGCTCACACTCTCATCCTCACTCACACACACACAAAAGAGGGAAAAATCAGAAAAGGGGAGAACGAGAAGAAGAAGAGAAGAAGAGAGGAGAGGGGAAGGAAGAAGAGGATGACGCCGGCTAGGGCTCTGCTGCGCAGACCATCGTCGTTGCGTGAGCTGACCATTGCCTCGCATCGCCATTCCGTGCACTCACCGTCGTCGCTCAGCATGATCGTCACATGTGCTCACTGTCGTTGCTCAGCATCGTCGTCGTCGCTCAGCATCGTCATCGCCGCTCACCTGAGAAGGTACGTATCGATTTTCAGTTTGTTCTGTGAAATTTGGGAGGTTTTGGGTTCCAATTTTAGGGTTTTTAATTAGGGGTTGTAGCTTTTGGATATGACACTGATATGAATTGGGGGTTTTACTGCATGAATGGTTTTAGCTTCCTGGTAGCTGAGAAGCAATCGCAGACCACCTCGCTCGTCATCTCACTTTTTATCTCATTCGTTCTCTCTTTGTCTCACCCTCTATCTCACTTGTTCTCTGTCATGGATTTTTCTTCTGTGAATTCTTGAAGGTTTTGGGGGTTCTATTTTTGGGGCTTCCTAATTTTATGAGTTTCTGCTTCTTGCTTCGTTAGGGTTTTCTTTTTTGTTTGAGAAGATTATTGGCCTCAAGTGTTCGAATCGTCGCCTCATCAAGCAAAGTTTATTATTTCTAACACCATTTATGGTTTGTGTGTGCTATGAATTTGTAGAGCTAATGCAGATAGAAGCCAGAAAATTAGGAATTGCTTTGGTGGTTCAAATTGGTTTTTGAGGGAGTGATGAAACTGATACTGCTGGAAGCCACGGGAACAAGGTAATAGGACAAGTTTAGTGGCTTTGAATTTCTAATCAATTGTTTTGTGTTAGTATTAAGAAGCTGTTAACTTTGTCATATCATGATTTAGCCCCTAAAATTTATTTTAATCACTACAAGAAAAATACCTATTCAGCCACACTTTTTTCTGGTCTGTATGAATTTTTTGGTTTTGCGGTTTTTTTGAGGGTTTGTTGTTCTGATTTTTGGAGTTCTACAATCTTTTGTAATTTTTGCTTCTTACTATGTTAAGAGTTTTCTTTTTTATTTTGCATTTGCTTTATGATTTTGCACTTACAGACTATGTTTGTTCAAACTTAGCAGTAAGTCCTGTATAATCTTCCTTTCATGTGTTTATATTGCTTTGAGAATGTTGGCACAAAGAATGTAAAATGGTTGTTATATCGATATTGTATTTGTACTGATATACCCATTTCTCGGGTATTCCTAGAATAGTAAATTTTTTTTTTAATTTTTAGTGAAAAAAGTAATTTAACCTCTCTGAACTTTAAGCTCACATGCACTTTACACCCAAAACTTTTGAATTTGCAATGCGCAACTTTGAGGTTGTCAAGTGGTGTAGAAAAGGCCCTATGTTAACTTTTTTTTTTCTTTTTCAAATTTCCTTTCTAATAAAGGGTGATGTTGTCAATAAAACACTTTAAGTGAAGCGGTAATTTTGTATGAAATGGTAACACAGAAAACTTCCAATTGTCAAGTGAATATTTTGAAAGTAAGAGTGTAGTGTGGATAAGAGCCAAAGTTAATTGAATGGTATCCTAAGTATTGTTAATTGAATGCTCTTTGCATATCTTTCAGTTGTCAAAGATGTTGGTAGAAATGACCTTGCTGCTTTAATTGATAGTTCACAGGTAAAGTAGATGTTTTGACTCTCGGAAACAATGTTTCAATTCCATATTTCTATTTTGAACCCACTCTCCCAAATGTTCATTAAGAACATATATGATGTCCTCTCATGCATAAACCCTTTGAGCTTG
This sequence comes from Arachis hypogaea, assembly GCF_003086295.3. Lineage (NCBI taxonomy): Eukaryota > Viridiplantae > Streptophyta > Magnoliopsida > Fabales > Fabaceae > Arachis > Arachis hypogaea. Next base: position 86,077,554 of record NC_092039.1, read on the forward strand.
AAAGTTGAAATGTGAACAAGCCAATTTAACTATTTATAGTTCACGATATTAGCTTTTGTTAGTTCTGCAAGGAGAGTTTAGCCTTCTGCTTCTCTAGTTATCCTTGTATACAATATATAAATCAATGTCCCACTTTATATAATTTTTTTTTATCATCTCAACGACTAAAACTTAATTAAGTTTAAGTTTTTATTCCTGAGTTTTCTGTATTGAAGGTTTGTAATATATATTGTTTTCATTATCAAAGGAAGTGGCTAAGAAGTCCTTGGAAAAAGCTGCAGAGTGTGTGAGATGCCTTGAGGAAGATATGGCAAAGGCTAGGTAAGTTGTTTATTTGTTCTCAGATACATCATACTGTATTTTATATAATGTTGTGTGTAGTAATTACATTAAAATATGATATGATGCAAATTATGCACTATAAGAAGCCAATTAACTCGATGCCAATTATAAAAATTTAGGGAAAGAGTCAAGCTGCAGGAGTTTTCATTGGGTTCATGCCCTCCTAGTGTGGGTCTTCAAGGGATGCGATGGTCAACTATCGGTGATCAGGTTTTACTTCCTTCACATTTCAATATTATAACCTGAAAAATAGTAGTTTTAGATATTTTATTAAGAATATTTCACATGATTAGGTTTTGATTCAGACACAAATGAAAATGAGCATTTTCTTGGTATTTTATAGCGAGTTTTAAAACTGGGTTTGGAATGGGACACAAATGAAATGAGTATTTTGATGCTTGCAAAGCCATTGAATGGCCCGGTGTTTCTTCTTGTCTGGTATGTTTCTACTACGTTTGATTTAATATAATTGTTCCAATAAAAATAATAAAATTCGAGTTGTGCTATTTTTTGTAAAAGACTTCTATTTGTGGTGCTGTTGTAGAAAGAATATGAAGTTCGGTTTTGATGCAACTCTTAGAAATTGTAATGCATTATGGATTATGAAGTTGATTCTATGTAAATGAATACCAGCTTGAAGCCTTTCTTGTAATCATGCTTATTTTGAATTTAAATTTTTGTAGGAAAAGCTTTTTACTGACACCTTGGTTAAGACCATGGTGAAAGAAGTTTTTTACTTTGCCTGCTGTTGATTTGAGGAAGAAGGCTGTTGGTGGCATTATAGGTAATTGGCCAATTTTTCACATGGCTTCAATGCAATCTAGGACTCTAGAATTGGGATTCTTAGCTTTCATTTAAAAAGATTGTTTTTTATTTACTTTTTAAATGGCTAGACTAGTTAACTATACATATATCTTTTCAGTAATACACCCTCAATTCTGTCTAGCTTTTGTGAGCAATGTTCTTTTCTTTTCTTTTCTTTGCTTATTTAATTTACCAATTTCAGCGTCGCAAAGGACAGAGAGCTCTTTAGCCTTCTTGAGAAGCCCAGCTCGGCGCTTGCAGAAGGTAACTTGCCTGTGAACCGGGTTCTCTATTCTCTTCAACTGAATTCTTCCATGAGCCATTGATGTGCGCTTTCTCTACACACAACCTCCCACTAGTTTGAACTAGCTTCGAGGTTGCTGCAACCAGGTACGTAGTACCTCTTTATCTATTCAAACTTTTTCTAACCAAATTGCTTCAATCTTGCTTTCTTCCAACCCCTTATATATAACCTCACCTTATGATCAACAAGGGAATCATCACTTACATTATATTGCTAATATTATTACTTTACACCTCACTAAGCTTTCTTTAATGTTTAGTCATCAATTGGTTCCAATTTTATTTCATAATGGATCACATCACTCAAAGCATGTGATACCAAAGTTGATCTGGTCATTTCAACCATAGAATATGGTTCATTTCATTTTTCAACTTAAATAATTTATGTGCAGCCTTTATTCCTGTATTATATTGCCAACAAAATAAAAATCTCCCTCTGCATAACAACTACCAAGGCCACAATTTCAATTTTCCATAGTATATATGCTCTTCTATAATTATAATAATCATAATCATAATGCTACACTCTGTTCTGTTTTTGTTCTGTTCTGTTTTGCACTTAGAACCTTATTATTATTAGAAACTACTTTTTCCATGTTACTAACATTAGATTAAAAATTTTAATTAACAAGAGGGCACATTAACCTATGCTAAATTGCTAAACCGTGGTGGAATATAATCAAGAATCTGGTAAAGTAGAACCTTGTAAAGCGTGAAACGGGTTTAATTTAAACTCAATTGTTGTAATATCTTAACCTGATACCTCTATTTATTTTATTTTTTACTTTGATGAGATTAGTTCTGGCACACTCTAAGCTGAACTACAGGACGAGGAATCAAATCATATTATATAGTATTAATATCATTAGTTCTATCTCAATTCATTTTTAATTTTACAATTTAGGTTGATGATTCTGACTTTACTCTTTGAGACAACGCCATTTTTCCCTTTTGCACTTGAAATTAAGCTGATTGGCATGATTTTGTGAATTTAGCATTCAGCTTTAATGAGAATAATAGAAAAACAACAAGTTTGTTTACTTGTATTTTTAATCTTTAATTTGATACTTGCAATTGGAACATGTGCTTCATTTGTTGCTCTTGCCAGGCAGACTTTTCAGAATTCATTCGGTTCTATGATTTTGTTTTCTTCATGTGTCGCGAGAATGGTCAAAAGAATATTTGTAAGTAGCCGGTCATTTCCTTCAACATAATCTTGTATTGATTGCGTATGGTGGTGAATCAATATGCAAAATCCTTACATGCTTCTCTTTTTGAATTATGATAATCTGCAGCTGTAAGCAGGGCAGTAACTGCTTGGAAATTAGTTCTTGCTGGGAATGAACAAGGGAATGAACACTGATATAATTGTTAAGGCCAAGAGTTTTCTTGATGGTGATGAAGATCAGCATGAAAAAGATGTGTTTGAGAAGAATTTGTGGGTGCTTCAGAATATTTTTTAGTCATTATGCCGAGATTAGAAGATTAATGATTTTTTGTTTGTTAAGTTCTTTTCCTATATAGAGTGCAAAGATGATTTTTATTATTTAAAAAAATTATTTAGTACAATTATGTGTTTAATTTTATTTTATAATATTTAACTCATTTAATTAAAAATGTAAAATTATATATGTAATAATATTATTAAATATTATGTTGTATAAAAAATTATTAGAATATATATATATATATATATATATATATATAGAAAATTAAAAAAATAATGAAGGACCTAAGGCTACACTTATATAGAGTAGCTATGGTTATACAGAAAATTAAAAAAAAGACCTAGGGCTACACTTATATAGAGTAGCTATAGTATACAATGCGGCTACGTTTTACAAGTGATGCAGTAGCGTTGAAAAGCGTAGCCTATTCTGGTAAAAATGGAAGCTGAAAAGCGTAGCCTTTGGTCCTGGACAGCATCACTTGAAAAGCGTAGCCTATTCCCAAATGCCAAAAGCGTAGCCCTTGGTGCTGAAAAGTGTAGCCTTTGAGAATAGGCAACGGCTGAATAGGAATCACCCCAAAAAGCGTAGCCGTAGCCCAAAAAGCGTAGCCGTAGCCTAAGGCATCATTTTTTTCACTTTTGGCTACACTTTTCAAGTGTACCTGAATGTGTGTTTTTCTTGTAGTGTTCAATCCCTGGATCCTACTCGGAATACCACAGACAAAGTTTAGACTTTCCGGATTCTCAAGAATGCTGCCAATGGATTCTAGCTTATACCACGAAGATTCTGGTTAAGGAATCCAAGAGATATTCACCCTAGCTTTCGCTTGTAGAACGGAAGTGGTTGTCAGGAACGCGTTCATAAGGATGGATGATGATGAGTGTCACGGATCATCACATCTATCAGGTTGAAGTACGAGTGATATCTTAGAACAAGAATAAGCGTGAATTGAATAGAAAACAGTAGTACTTTGCATTAAAACTCGAGGTACAGCAGAGCTCCACACCTTAATCTATGGTGTGTAGAAACTCCACCGTTGAAAATACATAAGTGAAAATAGTGTTCATTGGCTTCGGCCCCAGAGAGGGAACCGGAATAACCAAGACGTAAATACAATAGTAAAAAGTTCTATTTATACTAGACTAGCTACTAGGGTTTACAGAAATAAGTCTTAGTGCAGAAATCCACTTCCGAGGCCCACTTTGGTGTGTGCTTGGGCTAAGCTTGAGCTTTACACGTGCACAGGCTTCCCTTGGGGTTAAACGCCAAGTTGTAACGAGATTTTGGCGTTTAACTCTGGTTTGTGACGTGTTTCTGGCGTTTTACTCCAGAATGCAGCATGAAACTGGCATTGAACGCAGTTTGTGTCGTCTAAAATCGAATAAAGTATGAACTATCATATATTGCTAGAAAGCTCTAGATGTCTACTTTTCAACGCAGTTGAGCGCGCGCCATTTGAAGTTCTGCAGCTCCAGAAAATCTATTTCGAGTGTAGGAAGGTCTGAATCCAACAGCATCAGCAGTCCTTTGTCAGCCTGAATCAGATTTTTGCTCAGGTCCCTCAATTTCAGCCAGAAAATACCTAAAATCACAGAAAAACACACAAACTCATAGTAAAGTCCAGAAATATAAATTTTGCATAAAAACTAAAGAAAACATCCCTAAAAGTAGCTAGATCCTACTAAAAACTACCTAAAAATAATGCCAAAAAGCGTATAAATTATCCGCTCATCACTAGAATATAAAGAAAATCAATAAAGTGCAGAAATGGATATTGCAGAATGTAAAGTGCTGAATCATAAATGACTTGAATGTAAATGGGAGTGGGGAATTGATGAATGTAAAATTAAGCTGTAAAGAAATGGATAGATAAGAATGGGAAAATTCATTGAGATTGGGAGATGTTGTCTCTTTGGATCAAATCTAGCTTATATCTTCTTCAATCATGCAACTCATTGACCTCTTGGCAATCATGATTGATTGAGCCCCAATCCCTTGGTGACTCAATCTCTCAGATCTTGATCAATAGCCAATTCCTTAGTCTAATTGCTCATAAAGAGAGATATGCTTGATCCCTGATTATACCACACACCCTCATAGGTCCAGGTAGAGGGGGGATTATATGTCACGTATCCCATCACCAAAACCCAAATTCTACTCAAGTGTGAGAAGGGATTTCAAGCATGGTTTCATGTTTCCTTTCCCAAGGTTCCCAAGAAACCTAATTGCATTCAATCTCTTTCCCAAGATAATTGAACACTAAGCATTAAGTATGAAATTCCTTCTAGCAAATCAAGAGAAGATGAAGAGAAGAAGAATTTCACTATTATCAATCCATCAAGTATAACAGAGCTCTCTCTCTCAATGAGAGGGAAGTTAGCTACTCATAGCTTGAAAAGTACTCAAAAGTGGAGTGTAAAAGTGGATCTAGAACTAACTGCTTAACCCCCTTCAGTACTCCTTAGGGGTATTTATACTACTCCTAGTAGAAATAAAAGAATTATAAAAGTGAAAAAGGGAAAATTACATTTTGGAGGGAAAGAAAACACTCAACAAGCGTGACTTCTTAGCTGGCGTGTGGCTGGCGCTTTACCGGCGTGTCACGTGCCTTTCAAACTAGCTTGGCGTGCCACGCTCAATCCTTCAAGTGGCACGCTCATCCTTTTATCAACCTTGGCGTGCCACGCCTTCGGACTCAATTGACACGCCATAGTGGAAGTCTTGTGTTGGCGTGCCACGCCTTCGAGATCAAGTGGCACGCCCTTTGCTTTTTTCCACTTTCCTTTGCCTATGGAAACTTGAACTAGTGTGGCATGCCCAGGGTCTGGTGTGCCACGCCCTTGTTGTCTACTTGGCTAAGCTCCTTTAGAAAGTTGCACTAGCGTGGCACGCCCAGGGTCTGGCGTGCCACGCCCCTTTGTGAGTGAATGGTTCCTCTATTCGGCGTGCCACGCCACGAACTCAAGTGGCACGCTGAAGAGAGAAATTTTGCGTGGTCTAGAATTCAAAATAAATTTCCGTTGCAAGTATAGCTTCTAAACCAACAAGAGTCCTTTCTTACAAACGTTTTGGTTGTCACAAGTAACAGACCCAATAAAATTTATAAACCGAAGTATTTAAACCTCGGGTCGTCTTCTCAAGGAATTGCAGGGAGGTATGTTCTTATTATTGGTTATGAGTCTTGTAAATTGGGGGTCTTGAAGTAAGGAACAAGTATGTTAAATGATAAGAAAAATAAAATAGTAATAATAAGATAAACTTTTGGCAAGGTATTAGAATTGGAATTCCTATCCTAGTTACCCTTTTCAGGTGTGATGAGAATTGGGTTTTAATCCCACTTAGTTATCCTTTATTAAACAAAGGAAGGTCAAGTGGACTAATTAGCTTGATCCTCAAGTCCTAGTCAATCCCTGTGGGAGGACTAGCTTTAAAGTGATCTAGATCAATTAGAATCTGCCCATTTCAATCACTGCTGAGTTTGACAACTCAAGTGTTACCAATTACCTAACCAAAGCCAAAAGGGCGAAAATCCAAATTATTTATATAAATAAAAGAAAACAATCATGAGTCTGAAATACCTCAAATTATATCAAATAAGGAAAATCCTAACATGAATGGTTCATAAGCCAAGTAGGCAACAAAAGTAATACAAGCATTAAAATATCTGAAAGTAAAAGAGAAATATAAAGTAAAAGGAATATTGAACCTGTGATGAAGAAATAATCCCAATAAGATAAATTGTAATCCTAATCCTGATTCCTAAGAGAGAGGAGAGAACCTCTCTCTCTAAAAACTACATCTAAACTATGAAGAGTGAATAATAACTGGCGATCCCCCGTATGGATGCATTCCCCGACTTCATAACCTCTAATCTGTGCCTTTTGGATTTGGATCTGGGCCAAAAGGGACCCAAAAATCACTGGAAATGAGATATGCAAATTTTGCAGATCGCGCACGTCACGCGTCTGCGTGGGTCACGCGGTCGCGTCATCTGGAGTGTTGCTCTTCCACGCAGTCGCGTCAGTCATGCGCCCGCGTCAGTTGTATATCACAAGTCACGCGTTCGCCTCATCCATGCGCTCGCATCGATTCTCTTTTGTGTAAACCATGCGTTCACGTTGTCCATGCGGACGCGTCACTTCCAGTTTCTTCAAAACTCCAATTTGTGCTTTTCTTCCATTTTTGTATGTTTCCTTTCGATCCTTTAAATCATCCCTGCACTATAAAACCTGAAAGTTCTCAACACACAAATCACGACATTGAATGGTAATAAAGGATAATTAAATTTGATTATTTTAAAGCATAAGAAACATATTTTCTCATATCTCATATCCTAAGGAAGGAATTGTAAAATCATGCAAATTCATATGAATAAGTAGGTGAAGAGTTGATAAATCATTCAATTTAAGTACAATATTTATCATAAAATAGTGGTTTATCAACCTCCCCACACTTAAACAATAGCATGTCCTCATGCTAAATCCAAGATAAAGAGTAAGGTAAAGTGGTGGAATCTCATGCAATGCAATCTATCCTAGATGCATCTACCTAAATGAGTCATGCAAATCTAGTTATTATTCACTTGTATATAAAACTTACATGTAGTTAAATCAATTCACATTCTCAAGGAATTATATATGCATAGCCAACCTTAGACAATGTTAAAGCACTTTTACAATTGAGATAGATAAAAATATTTTCCAAACTTGCAAGACAATTAACAGTTGAGGCAGAGATATATGGTGATGAGCTATTGAACCCTCATTGGATTTTGTATTTACTCTCTAGTCACTCAGTATTTATTGGGTTAATCACTTTAATCTTCTTTTATCCTTACTTTCTATAACTTTGTTCTTCATCTAACCAATCAACAATTATAGAATACAGACATACAAAAAATCATGAGGTCTTTTCCAAGGTTGTAATGGGGCCAAGGTAGAGGTAGGTGTATATGTATAAGGCTAAGTGAGCTAATAAGTGAATCCGTGATTAGTCTAAGATCTCACCTAACATACATACTTTTATATAAATCAAAGTTTCTTAACCTACTTGCCCAAATTTTTCCACTTTGTATTACAAACTCATGCATTAAATTTAACTTTGTCCCATGTGCATTGATTCTTCTTATTTTGTGTTTGGGGAATTTTTGTATCCCCTTATTGAAAATAAATAATTTTTTTTATATATGCACATGGTGACTTTTAATTGTTTTGATTTCACATGAGCATGCTTCCCAAAATTTTTAAATAATTTATTCGATTTAAATTCCTACTCTTTTCTATCATCCTATGTTTCCATAAAATTCTCCACACTTAAATAATACACAATATCTATCTTAAGCTAACCAAGGATTCAACTTGGGATTTTTATTTTGTTTTTCTGCTTAAGGCTAGTAATGTGGTTTACAGAAAAAGAGGGGATTAACAAGCTCGAGGGGGCTAACAAGGGTGATGTAAAAGGTAGGCTAATTTGGGATAAGTGAGGAAAAATTCAAATGATGACATCAATCACTTTCTTAGTATGTATCTATATTCTATAATTGGACATATAGATTAAAACAAAGAAAAGAACACCAGAATAAAAAGAAGGGCGAAGCACACAGGAACAAAATTTATGGTTTAAATGTACCCATACAATTAAGCCCAAAACTCACAGGCTGTGTGTTCTCAAACTCATAAATCATATATCAATTAAGTATGTCATGCAAGTAGACATTTAGAGTTTCCATTATTCTCAATGTAAAATTTATTTGGGTGACTTTAAAGTTTTGGTGTTTCTCCTTGAAGAAATGTTGTTAACTAACTAACATGTAATGCTACATATACAAGGGGTGTGGATTCTTTTGATTCTGTTAAAGTCTCTAGCTTACTTCCTTTTTATTTTCAATTTTAAACCAAACTTATCATATGCTAAAAGGGTAAACTACACTAATTAATCCACTTAATATATAACTAGTAAATGAAGGTGCAAATTAAGCTAAAATATCCAAGATATATACAGCCCAAAGTGTAGAATGCAAAAGTATGACAAAAACAAAAGGAGAAAAATGTGCAAATAAAATACAGAAAATGGACAAAATAAGATAAGAGTCTATAGTGGTTCACCAAAAGAAATAGATGCCAGAGATGGCGACCTCCCCACACTTAAAATAAAGCATCGTCCTCGATGCTCACTCAAGCTGGGTGTGAAGAAGTGTCATCTTCGGAAGGATGGGCTGCTGGTGTCTCGATGGTAGTCTGAGGATCTGCAGACTGGGTGAAGGTAGGAGGTTCTGTCTGCTGCAAAAGAGGCTCTGACTGGACAGGAATCTCGGGATTAGCGGCCTGTATCTGGTGTGGCTCCTCAGGATGTGGCGCAGCCTGCTCCGGGCTTGCCTGCTTAGCCTGGGTGGGTGTCTCCTCCTCATGAGCACTCGCCTCTGCCTTAGATGTGTCAGAAGGGGTGTCAGACTCGGAGGGGAGGTCGCCGCCGGACCGGATCATCAACTTGAGGTGCTCATAGCGTCGCTTGTTGCGACGCTCCATGCAGTCCAAGCGGGCAAAGAGTTGATGCACCAAATGGTAAATAGGCTCAGGAGCAGCTGGAGGTGCAGTGGACGGGGCAGGTGCAGTAGTAGAAGAAGAGGGGGCAGCTGAAGGTGTGGCTGTCTCATCAGAAGCAGTAAGGAATGGAGGTCTGTAGCCTAAAGCCAGAAAGTTTCTTCTGTGAGGAATGATCTTCTTGCAGTCCGCAGCAGGTGGCTTCTCATTAGCATCCTCCCAAGGCACGTCAGCTCGACGGCCTAGCTGGGTGACCAGATAGGGAAAGGGGAGGGTGCCTCTGATATGGACCCTGGCCATATAGTGTCGGATGAATTGTGGCAGGTATAGGTCCTTACCCTCCATCACACACCAGAGGAGGGTGATCATAGTAGCAGGCAGCTCTGTCTCATGAGTGCTCGGCATAATAAAGTTACTCAGGATCTGGTGCCAGAGCCGAGCCTTATCATTCAAGTATATCTGCTTGATTCCTTTAGGAATGGTGGTGTTCTTACCCGTGACCCATGGGACAGTAAGGTCAAGGGCTATCCTCTCTTTGACAGCATCCCAGTCAAATCTCAGAAAGCACATGTCTTCTTCAGCCTTTTGGTAACTGTCAGGCTAATCTAACTTAGGCTGAAGGCGCAGAATATCCTCAATGGCCTCTTCAGTGACCAGTATCTGTTTCCCTCTGAGGTGCACTTCATCCAGGGAAGTCTTGAAATAATTGTAGTAAAACTCTCTTACCCAGGAAGCATTTACCTCAGTCAAGTTTCTCTCCAAGAAGAACCAGCCTTTTTGTTTGATCTGATCAGAGGTGTACTGTTGTAGTTCTTCTAGAATTTTCAAAGTCCTCTCCAGGTACAGATTTCTGGAGGTAGCAAACACTGGAAACTTCAGCTCATAGTATCGGTTTGCAAACGTAATTGGATCATTGGCCGGGAGGAGTTGGTCGGCCTTCTCCTGCATGGTAAAGTGTTTTTCCCGCCAGGAGTCATCATGCAGAAGCTCCAGGAAAGACATAGAGGATTCACCTCTTTTCTGTTTGCCAGTTGTTGCCTTTCCTTTTCCCTTTCGCTGAGGGTCAGACATCCTAAAAAAAAAGAAACAGAAATCTAAGATATAATAAAAGCATGAAAACAAGTAGGCAAATAACAACATAAGCACGAAGTGTCAAAGGAGCAGTAGAAAAATGAAATGAGTTAAGTAAATATATATTTTGGATTGTTTTGGAGTTGAAAAGCTGAGATGAGATATCACATTCCAAAATGTGTTAGAAGTGGAAGGCTTGTTAATTAGGAAAAACAATAATCATGCCATGAGTGAAATTAATTGAAAGAAGTAGTGAAAAGGCAAAGGGGGAAGGTAGAAAGTTAAAAGTGGGAAAAATTGAAAAAGAGGTTAGAAAGCGAAAATCAGTGAGTTAGTAAAAAGGAAGTCAGAGTAAGTGGCATGATGATTGGTTTCTAAGTAACAAGAATTTCACAATTTGAAGCAACAGTCAACTCATATTCAAGCAGCAATAACAGGGTATTGATGATGATGCATATAGATATAGAAGTAGTAAAAAGTAAAATCAAAACATCAATAATCCAATTTATTAACCAGGAAATCAAAAGTAATAAGAATGCTGGCCCGTGCATTCAATAATTGGTTTGGTATTCGTGGAGTAGTGCAAAATTAAGAATTGCCAAAACCAATACTTGAATGGAAAAAAGGAAACAATTTATAGAAAATTGGGCAGCATCCGGGCTAAAATTGGATGTTCCCGGAAAATAAACAGCAATAAAAAAACAGTTCATATGAGAATAATAATTGTTGCAAAGAGTCACAGACAGTGGGAATAGTGAAGGATAGTTTAACAGCAGCATGAAACATTAAAAGAATAGCATATGAATAGTATTAACATCACAGTCAGATTAAAATTACAGAACAGATAAAACAAGTAACAAGTACCGTGCAATTATCAGGCCTAATTCCACTAACCACATCCTAGCTACCTAACCACCTATAATCCACTACAAACATGCATCTCTATCTATCCTATTCGGAACAAAAATTGGAAAACGAACTTAAAGAATTGCAAGGAAGAAACACAGAATGGCGAAACCTGGTGCGTAAAGTGCAATGAGAACGATAGAACAGGGATGAGGGCAGAGAGGTGGTGATGCGGCGGCGCTGGGTGAAGCACGGCGGCGCGTTGGTGGAGCAGGGGCGGTGGCAGGGGTGCAGGAGGGGTTGAATGGTTGAGGGTTGGGGGTGTGGTTGAGAATAGGGGGTGAGGGTGGGGTGGTGGCCGGCGGTGTGGGTTGCGGCGGTCCGAGGCTGTCCGCGGTAGGGGTAGTGGTGGAAGAGAGAAAAAGAGAAGAGAGAGAGGAGAAAGAGATGGAAGGAAGAAGGGGGTGGCGTGGCAGAGGTCGCGGTGGTCTGGGGTGGTTGTAGGTGGTGGCTGGGGGTGGTTGAGGGAGAGGGATGAGTTGCAGAGGAGAGGAAGGGTTGGGGTTTGGGGGCGCGATGGAATATGGTTCGCGTGACTTGGGGTTAGTGATCGCGAATCCACGCGAACGCGTAGAGGATGCGATCGCGTGAATAGGGTGAAATGTGGTTGACGCGGATGCGTGGTTGACGCAATCACATGGGTTGGGTAAAAGATAGGTGACGCAGACGCATGAAGCACGCAAACACGTCGCTGGAATTTGTGTTAGACGCACACTTCCAGCGTCGTTTCAGCGCAACTCTCTGTTTGGTTTAGGGGGTCATAAAATCCATGCGATGCGATCACGTCGCTCACGCTTTCGCGTGGGATGGGTGTTGTGCAAGTGACGCGTTCGCGTCAGGGACGCATATGCGTGAGTTGTTTTGTGCTAAACACACGCCAGCCGCACGATTCTAGCCCAACTTTCTGGGCGTTGGATCTTTACGCCGATATCCAGATCACGTGTTTGCGTGAGTGACGCGGACACGTGGGAGGCATTTTTCTCAACTGACAAGATCGCGTGGGGCACGCGGTCGCGTGGAACAATTTGTGCCGAAGGCACACCTACAGCCTTGCTTTAGCGTGACTCTCTGTTCAGTTTCCTTTTTCTTTTAATGCACTTGTGACGCGGACGCGTCAACGACGCTGTCGCGTCGCGTGCTTCTCTCTCTTTTTTTATGCAGTATGCAGAATGCAAAATGCAATGAACGTCATGCAAAAATTCTGGTTCAAACAAAATTCAAAAACAGAGTAGAATGAAGAAGGAACGATCATACCATGGTGGGTTGTCTCCCACCTAGCACTTTTAGTTAAAGTCCTTAAGTTGGACATTTGATGAGCTTCCTGCTATGGTGGCTTGTGCTTGAATTCGTCCAGAAATCGCCACCAGTGTTTGGAATGCCAGCATCCTCCGGGGTCCCAAACAAGATACGTATAACCTTTGAGCAGTTTCAAACAGGTTTCCAGGCTCCCGGGGTGTTGAATGTCAAGATAGATTCCAGGATCCCAAACTCTACTTTTACACCCATCTTTGTCTTGATCTGCATGTTTCCAGCCGGGTGATAAGTAATCTGAATTCTCACTGCAGTGACCAAACAGCTTCCGAGATCCTTTCAATTGAGCTTGACACCAATCCTTGCACCTCAATTTGAAGTGTGAAACTTCGTTGAATCTTGCATACCCGCGCTGAGTGCGAGTCATTTGCCTTTTGCTCTTAAAGCCGCAGAGAGCTCTAAGCTGGCCATCTGTATCAAGCAAACCATATTCAAGTGGAAAATTAAAGATAAAAGTCAAGGATTTTACCCACTTGAAGTTTGTATTGGGTGGTAATGGCCTTGGGGTAGGTGTTTCTAGTGGTTCTACAAGCTCTACTCCCTTGTGGTCTTCAGTGAATTCCTCCACTTCTTTGCAAACTTCTTCAAATTCAACCATGTCTTGATCAAAGTCTTCGATATCTTCCTCATCACTCGAGTCATAATTGGGAGATTGAGAAAAGTCGACCTCTGCATCATCTTCGTATTCACTTGGGGAAGATTCTTCTATCTCAAAGAATTCACTTGTGGATGAAAGTTCATTACTAAGAGAACTTGACTTGTGATTATCATCATCAAGGAAACTTGCGTCTTGGGTAATTCTGTCCAGTTCTTCATAAGATAGCTGCATTGGAGGCTGTGCAAAATCCTCATTAGCGTCAATTATAACATCCTTGACGGAGTCTTCCATAACTCTGGGTCCCCGTGGAGGTTCAGCATCTCCTAAATCTTCAACCAACTCTTCTTCTTTTAGAATGACATCTTCCTCTACTTGTTCTAGTACGAAGTTATGCTCTATACTGTCCACTGGAGCTTCTTGTGGCTTCTTCACGCTACATTCTTCATTAGATTCTCCACATGAAGCCATGGGAGTCTGTTGAGTGTCTGAATGTCTAGAAGATAATTGTTTATTGCTTGCTCCAGTTGATGAAGGGTTGCATTAAATTGGTCTACTAATTCTTCGAAGCGAACCTGTGATGCTTGGCTTGATGGATATGGACATGGTGCATAGGGAATTGGTGGTTCTTGGGAGTAATTAGATTGGCGTTGGGGTTGATAAGGATCATATAGTGGCGAATGATGAAAAGAAGCTTGTGAGTATGGTGGGTTGAGGTTATGTTGAAAGGGTGGTCTCTGAGCACAGGGTGGGGCTTGTTGGTAGCTACAAGGCGGTCCACCATATCTATCAGCTTGGTATGCATTATAGAATCTTTGTCCATGATATCTTGGAAGGTGTTATTGCCTAAAGGGGTGATAAGATCCTCTTGGCTCCATCCATCTTTGATTGCTTAGACCTTGATGCATAATCCTATTATAGCTTCCATTCCTTTCAATAAAATTAGAACCAAACTCAAAGCGAGAGGGGTGAGAATTCATAGTAGCTATCAGAAATGAGAAGGAAAAACAAAAATAAATAAACAAGTAAAAGAAAAATATTTACAATAACCAATGATAAGGCACATGTTTGCAATTCTCTGGCAACGACGCCATTTTGAAGAGAGAACTTTTGCGTGGTCTAGAATTCAAAATAAATTCCCGTTGCAAGTATAGCTTCTAAACCAACAAGAGTCCTTTCTTACAAACATTTTGGTTGTCACAAGTAACAGACCCAATAAACTTTATAAACTGAAGTATTTAAACCTCGAGTCGTCTTCTCAATGAATTGCAGGGAGGTATGTTCTTATTATTGGTTATGAGTCTTGTAAATTGGGGGTCTTGAAGTAAGGAACAAGTATGTTAAATGATAAGAAAAATAAAATAGTAATAATAAGATAAACTCTTGGCAAGGTATTAGAATTGGAATTCCTATCCTAGTTACCCTTATCAGGTGTGATGAGAATTGGGTTTTAATCCCACTTAGTTATCCTTTATTAAACAAAGGAAGGTCAAGTGGACTAATTAGCTTGATCCTCAAGTCCCAGTCAATCCCTGTGGGAGGACTAGCTTTAGAGCGATCTAGATCATTTAGAATCTGCCCATTTCAATCACTGCTGAGTTTGACAACTCAAGTGTTACCAATTACCTAACCAAAGCCAAAATGGGGAAAATCCAAATTATTTATATAAATAAAAGAAAACAATCATGAGTCTGAAATACCTCAAATTACATTAAATAAGGAAAATCCTAACATGAATGGTTCATAAGCCAAATAGGCAACATAAGTAATACAATCATTAAAGTATCTGAAAGTAAAAGAGAAATATAAAGTAAAAGGAATATTGAACCTGTGATGAAGAAATAATCCCAATAAGATAAATTCTAATCCTAATCCTAATTCCTAAGAGAGAAGAGAGAACCTCTCTCTAAAAACTACATCTAAACTATGAAGAGTGAATAATAACTGGCGATCCCCCGTATGGATGCATTTCCCCACTTCATAACCTCTAATCTGTGCCTCTTGGATTTGGATCTGGGCCAAAAGGGGCCCAAAAATCGCTGGAAATGAGATCTGCAAATTCCGCAGATCGCGCACGTCACGCGTCCGCGTGGGTCACGCGGTCGCGTCATCTGATGTGTTGCTCTTCTATGCGGTGGCGTCAATCATGCGCCCGCGTCAGTTGTATTTCGCAAGTCACGCGTTCGCCTCATCCATGCGCTCGCGTCGATTCTCTTTCGTGCAAACCACGCGTTCGCGTCGTCCATGCGGACGCGTCACTGCCAGTTTCTTCAAAACTCGAATTTATGCTTTTCTTCCATTTTTGTATGTTTCTTTTCCATCCTTTAAATCATTCCTGCCCTATAAAACCTGAAAGTACTCAACACACAAATCACGGCATCGAATGGTAATAAAGGATAATTAAATTTGATTATTTTAAAGCATAAGGAAGGAATTGTAAAATTATGCAAATTCATATGAATAAGTAGGTGAAGAGTTGATAAATCATTCAATTTAAGTACAATATTTATCATAAAATAGTGGTTTATCACACACCCCAATGCTTCTTTGCCCTCTGAATGACACTGGCGTGCCACGTCTGGTTGCTCAAGTGGCATGCCTAGGTGAAGAATAGTGAATGGCTTGTAACGCCTTCGATACCAAGTGGCACACCCCATGTAATTGGCCTCTTCCATCCTCTCTGGAAACTTATGCCAGTGTTCCATGCCTAAAGGTTGGCGTGCCACGCTTGTCTTGTTCCAGTAGTTGGCGTGCCACGCCTCGGCCTTCAAGTGGCACGCCATAGTAACATGCTCGGATTGGTGTGCCATACCTTCGACACCAAGTGGCACGCCCAGTCCTTGCTCATGTTATCTTGTGCATTGGTGTGCCACGCCTGGTTGCTCAAGTGGCACGCCTAAGTGAGGTTGAGAGGTTGGCGTGCCACGCCTTCGACTTCAAGTGGCACGCCCAGTCTTCAATTGCCTTCAGCCCCTTCTCTGGATCATTGTACCAGCGTGCCACGCCATGCTGCTCAAGTGGCACGCCCATGTATTTATGCACTCTTCAAGCTTGGCGTGCCATGCCTGGGTCTTCAAGTGGCACGCCAAAGTGACTTTTTGGAGCTGGCGTGCCACGCCTTCGACACCAAGTGGTACGCCATAGTGGAGGTTCTTCTTGAGATGGTGAGTTGGCATGCCACGCCCCTTTGCTCAAGTGGAACGCCCATAGTAGTTGATGGGTCAGGCGTGCCACGCCCAACCTTGCATGCCACGCCCCTTTTGTGTCCTCCATTTTGCTTTCTGGAATTTTGTACTAGCGTGCCACGCCCAGTCCTTGGCGTGCCACGCCCAGTCCTTGGCGTGCCACGCCCAGTTCCTGGCGTGCCACACCCAGATGCATGCTTGGATCTCCCTTCTGGAATTTAGTACTGGCGTGCCACGCTTAGCTCCTGGCGTGCCACGCCAGTGCATTTTTGTGGCGTTTGCTCCCAAGTGGTACGCCAGTTTCACACGCCCAGCTTCTTGTTTGTCTTCTTCCCATTTTTGATGCCTTTTTCACCTGAAATTCAGCACAACTCATCTCAAAGTAATGTACCATAATATTCATCAAATAATGCATGAATTGCACTGATCAAATGAGATTTGTGCTCTTTTATGGCCTTCTTTATGCAAGAAAGAAGGGTAAATGATACAAGTCATCAGTATGCCTGGATCCCAAATCATGTTTCTGCACCCGTCTTCAAGTGGAACATGTTGATTCCATCCGGGTGGTAAGCAATCTGAATTCTCTATGGAGTACCAAACTCTTCTTTTAGAGCTAACCAAATTATCACCAGTTGAGCCCTTACATCTAGCCCTTGAAACATCAACTTTGATGAGCCTTGATTTGCAACTCCAACCACTAAACAGTCTCCTTTTACGCTTTATGCCACAAAGCTTCCTGAGTTCGCCATTTGTTTCAAGAATACCGTACTCAAGTGGGATAGGAAGATGAACAGAGATAAGTTTTACCCACTCAAGTGAAGGAGTAGACGACAACCTAGGTGGAGAAGTCTCCAACGTTCTTGACAAAGCGTACTCAACTCCCGTCCGCCCTTTTCTAAGGATTTTTGCTTCCACATTATTCTCAGACTCAATCAAAGAAGAGTCTTCATATTCAAGGAGTTCATTTGCGGATGTTGATTTATCACTAGGAGGACTTGATGCATGATCTTTATTACCAAGGGAACTTACTTCTTGATCTATCCAATCCAAGTCTTCATAAGGAATATGCCATGGAGGTTGTGTACTGGCCTTCTTGACATTAATTTCAATCTTATTGGAGGAGTACTCTACAATTCTAGATTCCCATAGAGGTTTAACATCTCCTAAATCTTCAACCACTTCTTCCTCTTCAACTATTATGGATTCTTCCACTTGTTCCAATACAAAGCCATGTTCCTCATTGTCCACTGAAGTTTCTAGTGCCTCCTTCATGCTACGCTTTTCTTTTGATTCTCCACATGTAGCCATGGGAGTACTTTGAGTGCTCAGATGTTGGGAAGCTAATTGATTTACTACCTTGGTCAAGGTAGTCGCGAATTCTAGTACTCCCTATTTCAACTCTCTTTGCCCTTGAAGAAGAACACCAAGAGTGTCATGCATTAAAGGTTGAGGTAGATATGAGGGCTCATTACTTGGGAGGAAAGGTTCATGATAAGACGGTGGTTCATCAGTCTCTATCTTTTTCATTTGTTGCACATCACACTTCAATTCCTTATTCTCAATTTGAGATTCTTTATCCATGAAAGCTTCGGGTGCTATTCGGTTTACCGTTCGGTCCAATTGATGCAGGGTTGCTTGAAATTGATCCATTCTTTCCTTGAGACGATCCCTTAACTCTTGTTCTACTTGGATATCATAAGTAGGATCATAAGGCTCTTGGATTGATGGATATGGATGTGGTGTATATGGAGGTGGTGGTCCTTGGGAATAACTGGGTTGGAATTGGGGTGGGTCTATGTATGTCTCATATGGCTCATAAGGTGATTGATATGGTGGATAAGGGTTAGGATTATGTGAGTTTGTTTGGTAGTAGGGGGCTTGTGAGTTTGGTGGTTCAAACCTATGTTGAGGAGGGGGTCATAAGAATATGGTGGGGCTTGTTGGTAACTACAAGGGGGTCCACCATATTCATCATCTTGGTACGCTCCCTGGAATGGCTCTTGACCATAGTAATTTGGTGGAGGTTGGTTGTCACAAAAGGGTCCGCCATAACTATTGTATTGGCATGCATTGTAGAATGGTTGTTGGTGATATCGCATTGGAGGGGGTTGTTGTCAAGAGGGTTGATCAAATCCTTGTGGCTCCTCCCATCTTTGATTCTTCCAACCTTGATGCCTGTTCTCATTATAGCTTCCATTCCTTACAACAACATTAGAACCAAACTTGAAACCAGAGGGGTGAGAATTCATAGTAGCTAATAAAAATTAAAAACAAAAATAAAAATAAATAAACAAGAGAAAGAAAATATTTACAATAACCAATAATAAGGCACACATTTGCAATTCCCTAGCAACGGTGCCATTTTGACGAACGGATTTTTATCGGTAAAGAAAATTGAAAATATAATCGCGTTGTAAGTATAGTTTCTAAACCAACAGAAATCCTTTCGTACAAAAGTTTGGTTGTCACAAGTAACAAAACCCAATAAAATTTATAACCGAAGTATTTAAACCTCGGGTCGTCTTCTCAAGGAATTACAGGGAGGTGTGTTTATTATTGGTTATGAAAAAAGGTATATTCTTGGGTTTTTGAAATAATGGACAAGTTTTTTTAAATGGTGAGAAAAATAAATTAATAATTAGAAAATCTCTTGGCAAGGTATGAAAATTAGAAGTCCTATCCTAGTTATCCTTATCAATTGTGATTAGAATTGCTCGTTGCTCCCACTTAGTCAACCTCTAACTATGAAGGTAAGTCAAGTGGATAAATCAATATGAATCCTCAAGTCCTAGTCAATTCCCAAAGAAAGAATAGAGCTAGTGGAATTCAAGTCAATTAGCAACTTCTAATTATCAATCAACAAAAGAGTTTGATAACTCAAGAATCTCTAATTACTCAACCAAAGCCCAGAATATAGAAAGCTAAATAAAAATCATATATCTGAAATACCTCAAATTGCATTAATAAAAGAAATCAAATCTAACATGGAAAAGTTCATAAATTAAATTGGGAAAACAAATAAAAGGAACATTGAACCTGGAAATTGAGAAGTATAAATCCTAATCCTAAAAGAAATCCTAAATCCTAAAACCTAAGAGAGAGGAGAGAGCCTCTCTCTCTCTAGAAACTACATCTAAACCTAAAATTATGTATATGACAAGTTGTATCTGTCTATCTTGAGTCTCTGCATGTTCCCTGGCTTTATTCTGTGTTTTTGCGCCGAAAACTGGGTCAAGACGTAGCCCGAAATTTCCCCCAGTGATTTCTGTTAATTCTGTAGATCGCGCTTGTCACGCGTACGCGTCGTTTGACGATTTTCCCTCCACACGTGCGCGTCAGGCACGCACTCGCGTCATTTGCGTGAACTTCAATCCACGCGTACGCGTCAAGCACGCACATGTGTCGCTGTGATTTTCTTCATTTCGCACGCACGCGTCAGCCATGCGTGTGCGTCGTTGTTCGCTGGTCCTCTCCTTAGTTTCTTGTGTTCCTTCCATTCTTGCAAGCTTCCTATCCATTCTTTAAGCCATTCTTGCCCTATGAAGCCTGAAATACTTAACACACGGATCACGGCATCGAATGGTATAAAGGAGAATTAAATACGTAATTAAAAGATCTCTAGGAAGCAAGTTTTCAACCATGGAACAATTTTGGGAAGGAATTGTAAATACATGCTAATCATATGAATAAGTGGGTAAAGACTTGATAAAACCACTCAATTAAACACAATATAAGTTATAAAATAATGGTTTATCAGTCAACACACTAAAACTGAACAAATATTTGTACATGGATACTCAGCGTGAAATTTAATGCTCATGGAAACACTGATAGATACAAAAGAGAGTTGATTGCGCACTAAGGCTTAAGGGATTCAACTAAGTAGCTAGAGTGGATTACTTTGATACCTTCAACTCTACTGTTAGAGACACAACTCTAAGGGTAGTTCTATCATTGATAGTATAAAAAGTAGTATTCGAAGTAGTTGGATGTGAACTCAATAAAAATATTAATATACTTGAGAGAAAGGTAGAGATAAATTCTCTCATGGGAGAGAATACATAATATTAGTATTGTGAAAAGAGAGCACGACAAAAAAAAAATCAACATTAGGGTTGGTAGGTTGTATGACTTAGAGCCACAGCCTCTTAGAAAGAAGAATGTTTTGGTTATTAAAGACTTCTGAGAGAGCAAACCTTGGTAAGGTTTTAAAAACTACAAAGTTAAGTGCTTTCGAAGAAAATGAAAAAAAGCCCCAAGATGTTGTGTAAGTCCCACTAAAGTAACATCGGTGGACAGATAATCTCACTAATCAAGTACTCAATAAGGGAGAGTTCCCAAACCAATAACCTATATGGTATGGGACATATTTTATTGGCTAGGCAGAAACCCCCAGTCAAGAAAAACGTACCGGTTGGGAGAATAGCCATTGGTCAGGATGGATGAATTGGCTAAACTTGAAGATTCTAGAGAGGACCAAAATTGAATAAATTATAATATATTGGTAGCCCCGACAGACCCAGAGTGGATTGTCTGGTGAGAAGGGGTGAGGCTTGCTCCGACGGAAGTAGAGCAGAATATCTAGTGAGAAGGAGAAGCGTGTGGGGTACGGACGCCTACCATAGTGAGCAATAGTCCTTTACTCGACCAAGCACTTGCTTTGGAAATTATTTTACTGCCTGAGTTGAGAAACCAACTGTTATATTTCTCAGACAGGTGCATACCAATAGAGTTGCATTACTAACTAAACTGAGAAGTCATATCTGAGTTTATTCTCGGGTAACATCGGGAAGTGGATGGTCAACCGACGCGTGAGCTCATGATCCGCACTAGGGACAAGCATGCATCATAAATTGTTTGCGCATTTGATTGTGATTGTTTACTGTTTATTCTTTTTGCTATGTGCTATCTGCTTCTTGCTAATTTTTTATTCTCTGATTCTTGTCTATATTTTTAAAATTATATGATGTAAATTTTTCCAAAGCTTAGAATAAGATAGTAAAATTAGGAATAACAGTCATAGAGAATAGCTAAGGAGTGGCATTAACCCCAAAAGAAGATGCCAAGATAGAATTATGACAGAACCTGTGATACAAAAATAGCTAAGAGACTTACCAAGATAGTCATTACATTAGAATCAGAACTCTAGATCTTACGAAAGGGATAGATTTTCTGCACTACACCTTACTGGGAACTATATAGGTTCTCACCCCTTCCTTTTTTCTTTTTCCCACAGATGGAGGATTTTGACTTGATTGCTATCACTGGAGTTATATTCAGAGAGGTACCAGAGGAGCATGTATTTCTGGATCCTACAGGAGATGATCGAGACTAGTCCTGAGATGATTTTTGTAGACTTGTGCCTCGTCGGTGGAAGGAATGTAAGATAGATGGTCTTTGTTCCTTAGACTTTGCTTTCCCTCACTTTTGTAGCATTTCTGAGGGATAAGACTTGATATTTTCTTTTTTTGTTAGTCTAGATACCAGCTTAGAGGTTTTATACATGAACCAAGTATTTGGGATGTTATCAGTTGTAAATTTGTATATATGTATATATATGTATTAACAAGTCCTTCGAGTCCATAACAACCTAACATTGGATTATATATACATATGTGAATTTTATTTTGTTTTTATTCCATGAATTTTATGCTACTTGAACTGACTTTATTTTGTTAATTATTTTAGATTATACCTTATATTATACGTACACATTGACGTCTGAATTAATTTAAACTTAAGTAATTAAAAAAATCTGGCTAACATATATGATTACACTAGTGCGACAGGCTCATATGTATTAAACATTACAGGCTCATATGTATTAAACATTACCAGAAATTGGGTCGTTACAGATTGGCTAGCTCATTATAAGGACAGAATTAATTTTTAAAATGTGGTTTGGTCAGCTTCAATAGATGATCTTTAGCATATTATTTGTTTAAATGTTGGTGTAATTTCTCCTCCACAAGCTCCAAGTCTCCAAATATCAACTCCACAAGCTCAACCACCAGAATTTCATTCTAAACCACCAATAGAACTCCAATTCAACATGAAACTCTATTGCTCTCGCGATGGTTTTGGAAGAAACCCAATGATCACCAACTAGTAGAGCTCACCACTTTATTTGGATGGTTTTGAAGACCTCGGCAAGACAGTCGCGTGGCCACAAATGGTGTCGAAATCGGAGCTCCGAATTGAGAGATATATGGAATTGAAAATTTAGTTGGAGGCGAAGTTAGGGTTTGAAGTAAAGCTTTTCTTCCTTAGCGTGTCTCATGTGTTTGAAGGGGAAGATGGCTGAGTTATATGTTATATATGTTAGGCCTTGGACCCGGTTTGGATTTGGTCCAATCGATTTGGTCTGTTGGTTCGATTTTAGACCAAAATCTTTAAAATTAGTGTCGAAATTCATATTTTAAATATTTCTAATTCTCTAGATTATAAAAAATTTGATTTTCTAATTTCTTTGAATAATAATTAATTTATTAGCTAATAATTATTTAATTTCCTGGGGTTTACAACAGGCATAATCAGTATGGTGGCATTGTATCTGGGATATGTGCTTAAATAAATAAGGGTCTCTGTACCTAGATACATAACAAAAAACACATATATAAGTAACTTTTTGGCTCAACTATTCATCACATTACATCCATCTTAATTCTATCTATTCTTCCACCTTAATTCTAAATATTCTTCCTCTCATTTTTCTCCAAAAATTGCTAGTAATCAATTTTTTTTGTAGTAGTAGTAGTAGTTTATCCCAACGAGATCATTAGAAATAATAATGAGGGACTAATATTTGAGTGAAATTTACCTGTCATGTTGCGTACTTTCCAAGGTTGATTCTCTAGATGCGCTTAAGAATGTCATCTTGAACAGCATGGGGGCAATAAGTTCGGAGGAGGTTGACCGAGTAACATATAGATTCCTATCAATGCTACCTAGTGGAGGTTTTATTAATAGGACGTTTTGGGTTGAAGTTGATAAGCATGTCAGTATAATGTTTGATGTGCATGGTAGACTAATGCCGCAACATGTGATGGAGTTGTATGCAGAGGTTTGTGACGTGTTTGGTGGTTTTGGGCCGTCTTCATCAATACCCCATACAGTCCTGGTTCCGACAAGGCCGATTCACTTCGCCGATCCGCGGATTAAGCGAGTTTTATTCAGATTATGTTGTTGACACCGGGTTGTCTAACGATAGTGAGTCGTATGGGG
This sequence comes from Arachis hypogaea, assembly GCF_003086295.3. NCBI lineage: Eukaryota > Viridiplantae > Streptophyta > Magnoliopsida > Fabales > Fabaceae > Arachis > Arachis hypogaea. The sequence continues at coordinate 86,101,285 of NC_092039.1, forward strand.
AGTATGTGCCAGATACTCCAGCTAGCGGAGGTGTTTGATTTCTTCTTCCTCGCTCGTTGCCTGTTCCACAATTATTAGAATTTCTAAGTCATTATCACATTCTTAATTTGGATGCGATGCAACTAGAGGACCCTTTCAATCTTGGCGACAGTAGGTATTACAATACAGATGGAAGGACAGAATTTTGAGTGGGCCAAAGGTTTAGGAATAGAGATGTTGTTCTCTTAATAGTGAAGAATTGCAGCATTTGAAGAAATGTCGAGTATAGGGTCTTGGAGTCGGATAGGATGAAATACCATTCTCGATGCTAGCAATCTTCTTCTGGGTATCCATGGAGTCTTCGTGTAGCACTTCGATAAAATATAAACTACTGGTAAATATTGTATCTAACAGTTTATAGAATTAAATTAATGTACATTAAGGTATATCTTAGATGTTTAAATTTATGAGTTCTCTTGCAGGGAGGTGCGGAGGTTTGGAGGGACACATAGTTGTTTGGCGCCAACTATGTCGCAAGATCATGCTTAGTTGGATAGTAGTTTGATTTGCACTGTTATCATACTAATTATACATTCTAATTCATCTGTATCCATCCCAGTGATGCAAAGTGTAGTGCAACAAAGTTATCATTTCAAGCCATGAAATCGAAAGGTGTGTATGGCAAAGCAGAAGGCGATTGCTCATATTTATGGCGATTAAGAAGAGTTGTACAACAAGATTTTCATTCTGTTACAATCTTTGTTCCACTGCCTTCCTGGTACCATACATGATTGTGTTACAGTTCTACACAACAATGGAAATGTGATTAATATAGATTTTAGCTATCTTGATGAGGTGTTTTGGGCCTTCCTTCTCATGTATCGAAGCGTTTAAGCACTGCAAGCCGTTTATTTTGGTCGACGGGATGCATTTGTACAATACAGGGGTATGCTGCTAATTGTTATTCCCCAAGATGGAAACAACAATATTCTTCCTATCGCCTTTGCACTATGGAATCCGGGTCTACCGAGTCATGGTCATTTTTTTGACAAACCAGAGGCAGCATATTACACCACAGCATGGCATACTTCTCATGACATGACTAACGGCACGCACCTGACAATGTTTATCATATCACGCCAGACAGCGCTGCACAATGAATAATTGGTGTGCAACAGCAACGCAGAACCCCATAACAACCGTTTGCAACTATCAAAGTCCTCCAGAAGTTGCAGCCATCTGAGGGGAACAAGGCTAGCTGACTTGTTTGTAAACAAGTATTCCCCTATCAATATAAGTAAATAACATCTGACATATTGGCGGAGAGTACCTACATCAGCCCATAGTGGAATGTGGGTCACCCTATTCCTGAGCCAAGTCATCTTCAGCCCAAAACTCTACTTCTTGTCCTCGGGTTAGGGTGAAGGCCTATACTCGAGCAAATTCACGGCCCACTACCATGTAGGGTGCCTGATGAGCGGATAATTTATACGCTTTTTGGCATTATTTTTAGTATGTTTTTAGTATGTTTTAGTTAGTTTTTATTACATTTTTATTAGTTTTTAGTTAAAATTCACTTTTCTGGACTTTACTATGAGTTTGTGTATTTTTCTGTTATTTCAGGTATTTTCTGGCTGAAATTGAGGGACCTGAGCAAAAATCTTATTCAGAGGCTGAAAAGGACTGCAGATGCTGTTGAATTCTGACCTCCCTACACTCAAAGTGAATTTTCTGGAGCTACAGAAGCCCATTTGGCGCGCTCTCAATTGCGTTGGAAAGTAGACATCCTGGGCTTTCCAGAAACGGATAATAGTCCATACTTTGCCCGATATTTGATGGCCCAAACAGGCGTTCCAAGTCAGCTCAAGAATTCTGGCGTAAAACGCCAGAACTGGCACAAGAATGGGAGTTAAACGCCCAAACTGGCACAAAAGCTGGCGTTTAACTCCAAGAAAAGTCTCTACACATGAAAGCTTCAATGCTCAGCCCAAGCATACACCAAGTGGGCCCGGAAGTGGATTTTTATGTCATTTACTCATCTTTGTAAACCCTAAGCTACTAGTTCTCTACAAATAGGACCTTTTGCTATTGTATTTTCATCTTTGGATCATTTTAGATCTTTTGATCATCTTTGGACGTCTGGTTCTTAGATCTTTGGGGGGCTGGCCTCTCAGCCATGCCTAGACCTTGTTCTTATATATTTTCAACGGTGGAGTTTCTACACACCATAGATTAAGGTGTGGAGCTCTGCTGTACCTCGAGTATTAATGCAATTAATATTTTTCTTCTATTCAATTCGGCTTATTCTTATTCCAAGATATTCATTCGCACTCAAGAACTTGATGAATGTGATGATTATGTGACGCTCATCATCATTCTGACTTATGAACGCGTGTCTGACAACCACTTCCGTTTTACAAGCAAACAAGGCTTGAATGTTTATCTCTTGGATTCCTTAATCAGAGTCTTCGTGGTATAAGCTAGAATTGATGGCGGCATTCAAGAGAATCTGGAAGGTCTAAACCTTGTCTATGGTATTCTGAGTAGGATTCAAGGATTGAATGACTGTGACGAGCTTCAGACTCCTGAAGGCTGGGCGTTAGTGACAGACGCAAAAGAATCACTGGATTCTATTCCAACCTGATTGAGAACCGACAGATGATTAGCCGTGCTGTGACAGAGTGCGTTGAACATTTTCACTGAGAGGACGGGACTGTAGCCACTGACAACGGTGATGCCCAACATACAGCTTGCCATGGAAAGGAGTAAGAAGGATTGGATGAAGACAGAAGGAAAGCAGAGAGACGGAAGGGACAAAGCATCTCCATACGCTTATCTGAAATTCTCACCAATGAATTACATAAGTATCTCTATATTTATTTTATGCTTTATTCATCTTTTAGTTATTAATCCTCCATAACCATTTGAATCTTCCTGACTGAGATTTACAAGATGACCATAGCTTGCTTCATACCAACAATCTCCGTGGGATCGACCCTTACTCGCGTAAGGTTTATTACTTGGACAACCCAGTGCACTTGCTGGTTAGTTGTGCGAAGTTGTGATAAAGAGTTGAGATTGCAATTGAGCGTACCATGCTGATGGCGCCATTGATGATCACAATTTCGTGCACCAAGTTTTTGGCGCCGTTGCCGGGGATTGTTCGTGTTTGGACAACTGACGGTTCATCTTGTTGCTTAGATTAGGTATTTTTCTTCAGAGTTCTTAAGAATGAATTCTAGTGTTTCAAGGTGATGTTCTTATCATCACCAAAGCTGATTGATTCTCATCAATTTAGCTCTTGAATGTAATGTCCTGCTGAAGCTTGGCTAGCCATGTCTAATTTCTTTAGACTAAAGCTTTAGACTAACATTGCATGATTCCTGGAATTCTCATTAAGAACTTTGATATCCTTATTTTCTTTTTCACTCAATTTTCAAAAAAAAATCCAAAAAAATTATAAAATCTTAAAACCAAAAATATTTTTTGTTTCTTGTTGAGTCTAGTGTCTCATTTTAAGTTTGGTGTCAATTGCATGTTTCTATTCTTCTTGCATTTTTCGAATTCATTCATGTGTCTTCATTAATCTTCAAGTTGTTCTTGATGATTTCCTTGCTCTGATCTTTAAATTCTCTTGTCTTGAGTGTTTTGTTGTTTCTCATATGCATTCTCAATTTGTTAGTGTCAGTAGTATACAAACTTCTAAGTTTGGTGTCTTGCATGCATTGTTTATTTGATCTTAGTTTCATTTTGATTATTCCTCATTATTAAAAATCCAAAAAAAATTTTAATTTGTGTCTTTTCAAGTCAATAATACAGAGAATTGAAGATTCAGAACATACAGTAGAGGAATTACACAGAAAAAGCTGGGCGTTCAAAACGCCCAGTGAGGAAGGAAAACTGGCGTTTAAACGCCAGCCAGGGTACCTGGCTGGGCGTTTAAACGCCAGCCAGGGTACCTGGCTGGGCGTTTAACGCCCGAAAGGGTAGCATTTTGGGCGTTAAATGTCAGAATGTATACCATTCTGGGCGTTTAATACCAGGATGGCACAAGAGGGAAGATTTTGTTTTTAATTCAAATTTTTTTTCAAGTTTTCATAATTTTCAAAATCAAATCTTTTTCAAATCATATCTTTTCAATAATATCTTTTCAAAATCAATTTCTTTTCATTTTCAAAAATACTTGCTAACAATTAATGATTTGATTCAACATTTCAAGTATGTTGCCTTTTCTGTTGAGAAAGGTTTAATGTCTGAATCATATCTTTTAAATTTCTTGTTAGCCAAGTCATTAATTTTCAAAATCAAATCTTTTTAAATTGTTTTTCAAATCATATCTTCTCAATCATATCTTTTTAAAACTATATCTTTTCAATCATATCTTTTTATCACATTTTTTTAAATTAGTTTTCAATCATATCTTTTTGATTTCTAATTTCAAAGTCTTTTTCACAAATCACTTTATTTCTTTCCCAATCATATTTTTCGAAAATCATTCTTCAATTTTTCAAAATGTTTTTAAAATCTTTTTAATTTATTTTCGAAAATTTCTTCCCCTATTCTCGCATCCTTCTATTTATGGACTAACACTCCTCCTCAATGCACAATTCGAATTCTATCTTTCTAGATAAGTTCGAATTCTTCTTCTACCCTCTCCTTCTTCTTTTCCTCTGACACCTCAAGGAATTTCTATACTGTGACATAGAGGATTCCATATTTTCTTGTTCTCTTCTCTTTCATATGAGCAGGAGCAAAGACAAAAGCATTCTTGTTGAGGCTGACCCTGAACCTGAAAGGACCTTGAAGCGAAAGCTAAGAGAAGCTAAAGCACAACTCTCTGTAGATGACCTAACAGAAATCTTCAAAGAAGAACACATGGCAGCCAAAAACAACAACAATGCCAACAATGCAAGGAAGGTGCTGGGTGACTTTACCGCACCTACTCCTGACTTCTATGGGAGAAGCATCTCTATCCCTGATGGAACACAGAAGTTGGTGAATTAAAAATTATTAAAATGGTTACATTGTAAGTATAGTTCTTAACTCACCAAAAATATACCTATCAATTTAAAATGCTTCACAGAAAATTTAAATTAAAAATTACTGGGAGTATGAATCCCAGGTCGTCTCCCAACGAGTTGCAGAAAGTGTGCTATTTTATTAACCAGAGGTTTTCAAAGAAGTGAATTGAGTAACAGGAAAATTTAAAGTTAATAGAATTGAATAATGTAAATAAAAAGCCTTGACTGGGAGTTGATCAGTTAAAATCTCTAATGTTGTTGGAATTCTCTCAGAGTAATTGATAATTAAAGATTGGTTTGTTTAATTATCCTTTACTAAGTAAGGGAAAGTCAAACAAATTGGAATGCCATGTCTGTTCACAAGTTGCAATTCAATTAATAAAAATGAGTTGGTATTAGTCACTAGAGAGCAATCCAAAAATTATCCCAATTAGAAATTCTCTATCAATCCTTCCAACTCAAGAGTTCCTTTCAATCAACTCCCCATCAAGTGAGGGGAACTACTCGCTCATTGTAAATAACAAATCCATGACATATGAAAAGGAATTAAAAGAAGACATGATTATTTGGAATGTAAAATGGATTAAAATAAAAGGAATAATTCTCGTATTAAATAATCATAAAAATATTTAAATGACAAAATTGAACAAAGCAAAGAACATGGAAGAATAAAACCAAGTTAAAAGAACGAACTAGAATGACGAAGTCTTGATGGGGAAATAACTCTTCTCAGTGTTCCAATACTAAGATCAAAATTGAAAATTAAAATTCTAAAACCTAGAGAGAAAAACCTAGAGGAGGAGTAAAAACTAGATCTAAAAACTCTCCACTGTGTGAAAAGAATGTTGTATTTGTTTCTGCATATTCTCTGGCTCTAGTCTGCTGTTCCGGGCCAAAAACTGGGTCGAAATAGGGTCCAACATTGCTCCCAACAAATTCTGCAAATTATGCAGATCGCACATGTCACGCGATCGCATCACCCATGCGGACACGTCACTCGCGCTTTTCCATGCCACGCGTTCGCATCGTCCACGCTACCGCGTCGCTTGAGCTTTTCCAATCCGTGCGGCCGCACGATCCATGCGGCTGCGTCACTGCGATTTGCTCTCCTTCGCGCGGTCGCGTGAGCCATGCGACCGCGTCACTTCTCGCTGGTTATCTCCTTAAATTCTTGTGTTCCTTCTATTTTTCGCTAGCTTCCTTTCCAATCTCTAACTCATTCATGCCCTGTAAAGTCTGAAACACTCAACACACAGATCACGGCATCGAATGGGATAAAGGAGAATTAAAAGTATATAATTAAAGCCTTTAGAAAGAAATTTTCAAACATGTAATGAATTCAGGAAGGAAATCTAAATGCACGCTATTTTGATGAACAAGTGGGTAAGGATCATGATAAAATCACACAATTAAACACAATATAAACAATAAAATAGTGGTTTATCAACCTCCCCACACTTAAACATTAGCATGTCCTCATGCTTAATTGAAGGAGATAAAATAAGTATGAACATGTAGAAACCTATGCAATGCAATCCTATATATATAAACAAATGCAACTATATGATTCTTGCCCACTTGATCAAAAGTAAATAAGCTCTTCAAAAGAATTACAAATCAAATTCTACTAATTCTATCATTTTACAGTGACACAGATAAAAATGCAAGAAGATACATTTAACCCTCACTGATAATGTATGTAGTTTTAATCTCTAGTGTATAGGGTAATCGCTCTATCCTTCTCTAGTCATGCTTTCTAACTTTTGTTTTTCTCCTAACCAATCAACAACAGTTAATATACCAATGCAAACATCATGAGGTCTTTTCAAGGTTGTAATGGGGCCAAGGTGAGGGTATGGATATACATTTGGTTAAGTGAGCCGATAAATTGAATCTTTAATTAACCCAAGCTTCAACCCAACCTATATATTTTAATGTAATCTTAAAGTTCATACCTAGCTACCCAGAATTCTCTTTTCCAATCCATACTCATGCTTCAACTTATATTTTGGTTCTATCATATGTGCATTGATCTTTGAATTCTGAATTCAACATTGGGGAAATTTTGTTCCCTTATTTATTCATTTATTTATTTAGTATTATTTTTTTTGAAAGATTAAAATAAATATATCTTATCAATGCACATGGATTTTCGGTTCTTGTAGTTTCACATGAGTAGGTATCCAAATTCCTATTAAATGACACATTGCTTTAACAACCTTTGTTCCCACAATTTCCCATACTTAACTAGCATACACAATTTTATCTTAAGCTAACCAAAGATTCAATTTGGGATATACAATTGTTTTTCAGCTTAAGGTTATTAATGTGGTAGAATATAGAACAGATGGGATTTAAAGGCTCAAAGTGGTTAACAAAGGTAATTGAAAAAGGTAGGCTTAATTTGGATAAGTGAGTTTAAACAAATAATGGCCTCAATCATGTGCAAGCATGCAAATATAATAAATATTGGACATATAAGATAAAACAAAATATAGATTACAATCATAGAGAAGTAAACACACAAGAATAAAATAATTATGGTTAAATAATGTAACCATACATAAAGGCTCAAATCTTTCATAGGTTGTGTGTTCTTTAGCTCAAACATCATGTTCCAAATACAACTCAAGCAAATTTATCATAAACTTTTTTTGAAAAATTAGTGAAATTTTTGTTCCAAAGATAGAGTCTTAGAAGAAACTTATTGTCTTTTCAATCAAGTAGAACATGCATGCAACTATCCTAACCTATGCAATTTATTCTATTCTATAAAAGAAAGAAAATCTAACTAAAATATCCTAATTATTGGTGCTAGAGAAGAGAAATTACCTCCGGAAGTCAAGTACTGACCAACCTCCCCACACTTAAGGCTTTGCACTGTCCTCAATGCCATCTGTCAGGAACAGGGATGGGTTGGTAGCAGTATCTCCACAATCGGGACCGTCATGGCTCTCTGTGCTAGTAAAGGAAGTGGATTCCGGGGTGTCGGAGTCTTTACAATCTCCTCTAAGTAGCTCCCTGAGGTGTTTGAATCGTCGGTTGTTGCGGCGTTCTCTCAATTTAGCTTTGTGTTCTTGCCGATCCAACTGTTTGATTATCTGCTGGAGCAATTCATCAGTTGTAGGTGCTTGTGGTGTTGAAGAAGGATCATCTTCAACTGGAGCAATAGGGAGGCTTGTAGTGGTTGCTTGAAGTCTGAGGTATTTTCCGTTAGGGACATGCTGATCATCCCGTGGAAGCACGGCTTTGGTGTCCCCAGCTCTGTGGGCGACTCCGGCTGCTGAGACAAGATCAGAGACCAAGGCGGGAAAAGGTAAATTGCCCGCAATTTGTACGTGTCCCATAGCATTCCGGATATGGCTTGAGAGATTCAAATGTTGGTCTGTAAGGATGCACCATAGTAGAACAGCCATGTCCGCGGTGAAGGAGGACTCGTGAGTGCTCGGAAAGACGTAATGGGACATAATCTGTGCCCATACGCGAGCCTCCAAGGTAAGTGCTGAAGCCAAGATTCCCTTAGGGCGGGTACGGTGGTATCCGTAGATCCAACGGCTACCAGGTAGTGCAATAACTCCGAGAACAGAGTCCCAGTCAAATTGGTACCTCTAGCGCTTAAGTGTGGCTTCTTGGAAGGCATCCATTCCTTCTGGAATAGGGGGAAGACTTAGAGCTTGCTGAATGGCTTCTTCCGTAATGGGGACTTGCTTCTGCCGGACATAAACAGACTGTAGGGTTGGCATGTAGAAGTTGGAGTAGAACTTAACTACCCAAGAAAGATTGACCTGCCTTGGCTGTCTCCGTAGGAAACCCCATTGTCTTCGTTCAATTTGCAGCTCAACAAAGGAAGCAATATTGGACGGGAGGATAAGAAGGTATTCATTGTTATAGTTCCTTTCTGCTAGGATAGGGAACATCTGCTCACAGTAACGATTGGGAAATCGCGCAGTGTCCTTTGCTGGAAAGGCTTTCTCCTTTTCATCAACCTTTATTATCCTCTTAACTCTCTTTGTTGAGGGCTTGACTGCAGTTGAAGGGAGCTGTGCCACTAATGCTCTTTTAGTTCCCCTTCTTGCTGGGGGTTTAGGATTTGCTTTCTCCTTTCCTTTCTTGGTAACCATCCTGAAAAAGAGAGGAGAAAGTAAGTCAAATTCAAATAGATATACAGCAAGGAAGAGAACGGAAGATTGGTGATGGATGTACAAAAGAATGTAAATGACATTAACACATGCTCTTGAGTACATGTGAAAAGCCATCAATGAAAAGTAGGAAGTGCATTGAAACATAAGTGGATGCAAGGTGTTTATTGGCATGCCGGAAAAGGGGCATGAGTAGCATGGACCAAGCATCAGTTGTAACAAGCCAAAATTATTTGTATTGACAATTAAATTCAAGTAAAACAATAGCAAAGAGAATTTGTGAAAAGCAAGCATTGAATGGTAGAGTAAAGTAATGTAGAAAAGTGCATAATGCTATATGGGCTTTTTCACAAACACATGGCATGCATGGTAGATAAGATATAAAAAGCATGAAAGTGAACATGCAAGCAATCCCTTAAAAAATAAGAATAATAATTGTCAAATAATTTGTAACAATTCACAAGCATATAATGAGGAATAAGGACTCAAATAAATTTCTAACACCATGTAAAAAGGAAAAGAAAAAAAAGAAAATAAGAATAATGAAAAGAAGAAGAAAAGAAAAAGAAAATAACTTATAAAATAATAAGAATGATAGAAAATTGAAGAGGGAAGAAGAAAATAGAACCTTAGGAATGGAGGTGAGAGAGAGAAAGTGAAAGGTGAGATAGGAAGAAGAAAGGAAAAGGAAGAAATAAGGAGGGAGAAGAAAAATTAGGATTTGGAGGAGAGAAAGATAAGATATGTGGCAATTTTAGGGTGAGCTGTGCGGCGCATGCGACGCGGCCGCGTGGGGCACGCGTTAGCGTGGATGCATGTTAAGTATGGGAACGCGATCGCGTCAGTCATGCGGTCGCGTGACCCATGTTATGCTTCTGGCGCGAGTGCAACCTCGCGCCAGCACAACTCTCTGTTCAAATTAATTTATTTGCCGAAATTGGGGTGATGCGATCGCGTGGGGCACGCGATCGCGTGAGTGTGCTGCAGAAGATGGAGGATGCGGTCGCGTGTGGCATGCAGTCGCGTAATAAGGATTGTGCTTTCAGCACCAATCTAGCACCACTCTCGCACAATATTTCATTGTGCACCCTTTTACGTCGAAAACCTAGGGCACACGGCCGCGTGGGGCACGCGGTCGCGTGGGAGGCCATACTTCCCATTCGACGCGAACGCGTCAGCGACACGGTCGCGTGGGTTGATATGTGCCATTAGCACGCCTCCAGCCACGCTCCAGCGTAACTCTCTGTTCACTTTTATTTTTCCTTTCTCTCCAAGCGACGTGGATGCGTCGTTGATGCGATCACATCGCGTAGCGAATATTTTATTTTTATTTTTATTTATTTATTTTTTTTATGAAACATGTAAATGAAAATGCACGAAAATACTAATAAAGAGAACAGTTATTGAATAAGAAAAACTAAAAATAAGGAAAAGAACGATCATACCATGGTGGGTTGTCTCCCACCTAGCACTTTGCTTTAACGTCCTTAAGTTGGACGCTCCACTAGCTCAGTCTTCTGCTATGTAGGGATCTTCCAAGAGAAAGATCTCAAACTCCTTGTTTCTCTGCCTCTTCTCGCCATGGTATAGCTTCAGGCGTTGTCCATTAACTTTAATGAGTTCAGAGCTTGAAGGATGGCTTAGGTGATAAACTCCGTATGGTTCTGCCTTCTCTACTCTATATGGACCTTCCCATCTTGATATCAACTTACCTGGCATGAGCCTTAGTCGAGATTTGTAAAGGAGGACTAAATCTTCAGGTTGGAACTCTTTCTTCTTGATGTTTTGATCATGTACAGCCTTCATCTTCTCCTTGTATATTCTTGAGTTCTCATAGGCTTCTAGGCGAAGGCTCTCCAATTCTTGCAGTTGCAACTTCTTTTCAGCTCCAGCTTTATCAATTCCCATGTTGCACTCCTTAACTGCTCAAAAGGCTCTGTGTTCTACTTCAACTGGGAGATGACAAGCTTTTCCATAAACCAAGCGGAAAGGACTCATCCCAATGGGTGTCTTATATGCTGTTCTATATGCCCAAGGTGCATCTTGTAGCCTGGTGCTCCAGTCTTTTCTATGAGGCTTTACTATCTTTTGTAAGATACGCTTGATTTCTCTGTTTGACACCTCGGCTTGCCCATTAGTTTGGGGATGGTAAGCTATTGCGACTTTATGGATTATTCCATGCTTTTTCATTAATCCTGTTAGTCTCCTGTATGGGTGCCTTGATCGCTCACGATTGCTCGTGGTGATCCAAAACGACATATAATATGGTTTCTCACAAAGGAAACAACAGTGTTACCATAATCAGTATGGGTAGGAATTGTTTCTACCCATTTGGAAACATAATCCACATCTAACAATATATAAAAATAACCATTAGAATTTGGAAATGGACCCATGAAGTCAATGCCCCAAACATCAAAAATTTCACAGAAAAGCATAATTTGTTGAGGCATCTCATCCCTCCTGGATATATTACCAAATTTCTGGCATGGGAGACAGGATTTACAAAATTCGGCAGCGTCCCTAAAAAGAGTAGGCCACCAGAATCCACAGTCTAAAATCTTTCTAGCTGTTCTTTGAGGACCAAAATGTCTTCCACTCTCAGATGAGTGACAGGCCTCTAAGATAGACTGGAATTATGATTGAGGCACACAACGTCTAATTACTTGGTCAGCGCCACATCTCCATAAATATGGGTCATCCCATATATAATATTTGGACTCGCTTTTCAGCTTGTCTCTTTGATGCTTAGAAAAATTTGAAGGAAATGTGCGGCTAATGGTGGACGAAATTGTGATTACTACAACTTCGCACAACTAACCAGCAAGTGTACTGGGTCGTCCAAGTAATAAACCTTACGCGAGTAAGGGTCGATCCCACAGAGATTGTTGGTATGAAGCAAGCTATGGTCACCTTGTAAATCTTAGTCAGGCAAACTCAAATGGTTATGGATGATGAATAAAACATAAAGATAAAGATAGAGATACTTATGTAATTCATTGGTGGGAATTTCAGATAAGCGTATGAAGATGCTTTGTCCCTTCCGTCTCTCTGCTTTCCTACTGTCTTCATCCAATCCTTCTTACTCCTTTCCATGGCAAGCTGTATGCAAGGGTTTCACCATTGTCAGTGGCTACCTCCCATCCTCTCAGTGGAAATGTTCAACGCACCCTGTCACGGCACGGCTATCCATCTGTCGGTTCTCAATCAGGTCGGAATAGAATCCAGTGATTCTTTTGCGTCTGTCACTAACGCCCAACCCTCAGGAGTTTGAAGCTCGTCACAGTCATTCAATCATTGAATCCTACTCAGAATACGACAGACAAGGTTTAGACCTTCCGGATTCTCTTGAATGCCGCCATCAGTTCTAGCTTATACCACGAAGATTCTGGTTAAAGAATCCAAGAGATATCCACCTAATCTAAGGTAGAACGGAGGTGGTTGTCAGGCACACGTTCATAGGTGAGAATGATGATGAGTGTCACGGATCATCACATCCATCAAGTTGAAGAACAAGTGATATCTTAGAACAAGAACAAGCGGAATTGAATAGAAGAACAATAGTAATTGCATTAATACTCGAGGTACAGCAGAGCTCCACACCTTAATCTATGGTGTGTAGAAACTCCACCGTTGAAAATACATAAGAACAAGGTCTAGGCATGACCGTGAGGCCAGCCTCCCAATGATCTAAGAACTAGATGTCCCAAGATGAAAATACAATAGTAAAAGGTCCTATATATAGAGAACTAGTAGCCTAGGGTTTACAGAGATGAGTAAATGACATAAAAATCCACTTCCGGGCCCACTTGGAGTGTGCTTGGGCTGAGCATTGAAGCATTTTCGTGTAGAGACTTCTCTTGGAGTTAAACGCCAGCTTTTGTGCCAGTTTGGGCGTTTAACTCCCATCCTTGTGCCAGTTCCGGCGTTTAACGCTGGGAATTCTGAAGGTGACTTTGAACGCCGGTTTGGGCCATCAAATCTTGGGCAAAGTATGGACTATCATATATTTCTGGAAAGCCCAGGATGTCTACTTTCCAACGCCGTTGAGAGCGCGCCAATTGGGCTTTTGTAGCTCCAGAAAATCCACTTCGAGTGCAGGGAGGTCAGAATCCAATAGCATCTGCAGTCCTTTTTAGTCTCTGAATCAGATTTTTGCTCAGGTCCCTCAATTTCAGCCAGAAAATACCTGAGATCACAGAAAAACACACAAACTCATAGTAAAGTCCAGAAAAGTGAATTTTAACTAAAAATTAATAAAAATATACTAAAAACTAACTAGATCATACTATAAACATACTAAAAACAATGCCAAAAAGCGTACAAATTATTCGCTCATCACAACACCAAACTTAAATTGTTGCTTGTCCTCAAGCAACTGAAAATCAAATAAGATAAAAAGAAGAGAATATGCAATGAATCCCAAAAACATCTATGAAGATCAGTATTAATTAGATGAGCGGGGCTTTTAGCTTTTTGCCTCTGAATAGTTTTGGCATCTCACTCTATCCTTTGAAATTCAGAATGATTGGCTTCTTTAGGAACTTAGAATCCAGATAGTGTCATTAATTCTCCTAGTTAAGTATGATGATTCTTGAACACAGCTACTTTATGAGTCTTGGCCGTGGCCCAAAGCACTCTGTCTTCCAGTATTACCACCGGATACATACATGCCACAGACACATAATTGGGTGAACCTTTTCAGATTGTGACTCAGCTTTGCTAGAGTCCCCAATTAGAGGTGTCCAGGGTTCTTAAGCACACTCTTTTTGCCTTGGATTACAACTTTATTTCTTTCCTTTTTTTCTCTTTTTTTCTTTTCTCCCTCTTTTTTCGTTTTTCTCCTTCTTTTTTTTGTATTCACTGCTTTTTCTTGCTTCAAGAATCATTTTTATGATTTTTCAGATCCTCAGTAACATGTCTCCTTTTTCATCATTCTTTCAAGAGCCAACATTCATGAACCACAAATTCAAAAGACATATGCACTGTTTAAGCATACATTCAGAAAACAAAAGTATTGCCACCACATCAAAATAATTAAACTGTTATAAAATTCAAAATTCTTGCAATTCTTTTCTTTTTCAATTAAGAACATTTTTCATTCAAGAAAGGTGATGGATTCATAGGACATTCATAACTTTAAGGCATAGACACTAAGACATTAATGATCATAAGACACAAACATAGATAAACATAAGCATAATTTTCGAAAAACAGAAAAATAAAGAACAAGGAGATTAAAGAACGGGTCCACCTTAGTGATGGCGGCTTGTTCTTCCTCTTGAAGATCCTATGGAGTGCTTGAGCTCCTCAATGTCTCTTCCTTGCCTTTGTTGCTCCTTTCTCATGATTCTTTGATCTTCTCTAATTTCATGGAGGAGAATGGAATGTTCTTGGTGCTCCACCCTTACTTGTCCCATGTTGGAACTCAATTCTCCTAGGGAGGTGTTCAATTGCTCCCAATAGTTTTGTGGAGGAAAGTGCATCCCTTGAGGCATCTCAGGGATTTGATGATGAGAGGGATCTCTTGTTTGCTCCATCCTCTTCTTAGTGATGGGGTTATCCTCATCAATGGGGATGTCTCCCTCTATGTCAACTCCAACTGAATAACAGAGGTGACAAATGAGATGAGGAAAGGCTAACCTTGCCAAGGTAGAGGACTTGTCTGCCACCTTATAAAGTTCTTGGGATATAACCTCATGAACTTCTATTTCTTCTCCAATCATGATGCTATGAATCATGATAGCCCGGTCTATAGTAACTTCGGACCGGTTGCTAGTGGGAATGATTGAGCGTTGGATAAACTCCAACCATCCTCTAGCCACGGGTTTGAGGTCATGCCTTCTCAATTGAACCGGCTTTCCTCTTGAATCTCTCTTCTATTGGGCGCCCTCTTCACAAATGACTGTGAGGACTTGGTCGAACCTTTGATCAAAGTTGACCCTTCTAGTGTAAGGGTGTTCATCTCCTTGCATCATGGGCAAGTTGAATGCCAACCTTACATTTTCCAGACTAAAATCCAAGTATTTCCCCCGAACCATAGTAAGCCAAATCTTTGGGTCCGGGTTCACACTTTGATCATGGTTCTTGGTGATCCATGCATTGGCATAGAACTCTTGAACCATTAAGATTCCGACTTGTTGAATGGGGTTGGTAAGAACTTCCCAACCTCTTCTTCGGATCTCATGTCGGATATCCGGATATTCACTCTTTTTGAGTTTAAAAGGGACCTCGGGGATTACCTTCTTCAAGGCCACAACTTCATAGAAGTGGTCTTGATGCACCCTTGAGATGAATTTCTCCATCTCCCATGACTCGGAGGTGGAAGCGCTTGCCTTCCCTTTCCTCTTTCTAGAGGTTTCTCCGGCCTTGGATGCCATAAATGGTTATGGAAAAACAAAAAGCAATGCTTTTACCACACCAAACTTAAAAGGTTTGCTCGTCCTCGAGCAAAAGAAGAAAGAAGAGAATAGAAAAAGAAGAAATAGAGGAGAAGGAGATGGCTATGTGTTTCAGCCAAAGGGGGAGAAGTAGTGTTTAGGTTGTGTTAAAATGAAGGAGTGAAGATGGGTTTATATAGGAGTGGGGAGAGAGGTAGGGTTCGGCTATGGGAGGGTGGGTTTGGGAGGGGAAGTGGTTTGAATTTGAATGGTGAGGTAGGTGGGGTTTTATGAAGGATGGATGTGAGTGGTGAAGAGAAAGATGGGATTTGATAGGTGAAGGGTTTTTGGGGAAGAGGTGTTGAGGTGATTGGTGAATGGGTGAGGAAGAAGAGAGAGAGTGGTGGGGTAGGTGGAGATCCTGTGGGGTCCACAGATCCTGAGGTGTCAAGGAAAAGTCATCCCTGCACCAAGTGGCGAGCAAAATTACCCTTTGTGCCAATTCTGGCGTTAAACGCCAGGCTGGTGCCCATTTCTGGCGTTTAACGCCAAGTTCTTGCCCTTCTCTGGCGTTTAACGCCAGTCTGGTGCCCCTTTCTGGCGTTAAACGCCCAGAAAGGTGCCAGACTGGGCGTTAAACGCCCATCTGCTAGCCTTACTGGCGTTTAAACGCCAGCAGGATCTTCCTCCAGGGTGTGCTGTTTTTCTTTCTGTTTTTCATTCTGTTTTTGCTTTTTCAATTGATTTTGTGACTTCTCATGATCATCAACCTACAGAAAACATAAAATAACAAAGGAAAATAGATAAAATATCACATTGGGTTGCCTCCCAACAAGCGCTTCTTTAATGTCAGTAGCTTGACAGAGGGCTCTCATGGAGCCTCACAGATGCTTAGAGCAATGTTGGAACCTCCCAACACCAAACTTAGAGTTTGAATGTGGGGGTTCAACACCAAACTTAGAAGTTGGTTGTGGCCTCCCAACACCAAACTTAGAGTTTGACTGTGGGGGCTCTGTTTGGCTCTGTTTTGAGAGAAGCTCTTCATGCTTCCTCTCCATGGTGACAGAGGGATATCCTTGAGCCTCAAACACAAGGGATTCTTCATTCACTTGAATGATCAATTCTCCTCTATCAACATCAATCACAGCCTTTGCTGTGGCTAGGAAGGGTCTGCCAAGGATGATGGATTCATCCATGCGCTTCCCAGTCTCTAGGACTATGAAATCAGCAAGGATGTAATGGTCTTTAACTTTTACCAGAACATCCTCTACAAGTCCATGAGCTTGTTTTCTTGAATTGTCTGCCATCTCTAGTGAGATTTTTGCATCTTGCACCTCAAAGACCCCTAGCTTCTCTCCATTACAGAGAGAGGCATGAGGTTTACACTTGACCCTAGGTCACATAAGGCCTTCTTGAAGGTCATGGTGCCTATGGTACAAGGTATTGAAAACTTCCCAGGATCCTGTCTCTTTTGAGGCAGTTTCTGCCTAGACAAGTCATCCAGTTCTTTGGTGAGCAAAGGGGGTTCATCCTCCCAAGTCTCATTTCCAAATAACTTGTCATTTAGCTTCATGATTGCTCCAAGGTATTTAGCAACTTGCTCTTCAGTGACATACTCATCCTTTTCAGAGGAAGAATACTCATCAGAGCTCATGAATGGCAGAAGTAAGTCCAATGGAATCTCTATGGTCTCATTTTGAGCCTCAGATTTCCATGGTTCCTCATTAGGGAACTCATTGGAAGTCAGTGGACGTCCATTGAGGTCTTCCTCAGTGGCGTTCACTGCCTCTTCCTCCTCTCCTAATTCGGCCATGTTAATGGCTTTGCACTCTCCTTTTGGATTTTCTTCTGTATTGCTTGGAAGAGTACTAGGAGGGAGTTCAGTAATTTTCTTACTCAGCTGTCCCACTTGTGCCTCCAAATTTCTAATGGAGGACCTTGTTTCAGTCATGAAACTTTGAGTGGTTTTGATTAGATCAGAGACCTTGGTTGCTAAGTCAGAGGTATCCTGCTTAGAACTCTCTGTCTGTTGCTGAGAAGATGATGGAAAAGGCTTGCCATTGCTAAACCTGTTTCTTCCACCATTATTATTGTTGAAACCTTGTTGAGGTCTCTGTTGATCCTTCCATGAGAGATTTGGATGATTTCTCCATGAAGGATTATAGGTGTTTCCATAGGGTTCTCCCATGTAATTCACCTCTTCCATTGAAGGGTTCTCAGGATCATAAGCTTCTTCTTCAGATGAAGCTTCCTTAGTACTGCCTGGTGCATTTTGCATTCCAGACAGACTTTGAGAAATCATATTGACTTGCTGAGTCAATATTTTGTTCTGAGCCAATATGGCATTCAGAGTATCAATCTCAAGAACTCCTTTCTTCTGATTAGTCCCAGTGTTCACAGGATTCCTTTCAGAGGTGTACATGAATTGGTTATTTGCAACTATTTCAATTAGTTCTTGAGCTTCTGTAGGCGTCTTCTTCAGATGAAGAGATCCTCCAGCAGAGCTATCCAAAGACATCTTGGACAGTTCAGACAGACCATCATAGAAAATACCTATGATGCTCCACTCAGAAAGCATGTCAGAGGGACACTTTCTGATTAATTGTTTGTATCTTTCCCAAGCTTCATAGAGGGATTCTCCTTCCTTCTGTCTAAAGGTTTGGACTTCCACTCTAAGCATACTCAATTTTTGAGGTGGAAAGAACTTTGCCAAGAAGGCATTGACTAGCTTTTCCCAAGAGTTCAGGCTTTCTTTAGGTTGTGAGTCCAACCATGTTCTAGCTCTGTCTCTTACAGCAAAAGGGAATAGCATAAGTCTGTAGACCTCAGGGTCAACCCCATTAGTCTTGACAGCGTCACATATTTGCAAGAATTCAGCTAAAAACTGATGAGGATCTTCCAATGAAAGTCCATGGAACTTGCAATTCTGTTGCATTAGAGAAACTAATTGAGGCTTAAGCTCAAAGTTGTTTGCTCCAATGGCAGGGATAGAGATGCTTCTCCCATAGAACTCTGAAGTAGGTGCAGTAAAGTCACCCAGCACCTTCCTTGCATTGTTGGCATTGTTGTTGTTTTCGGCTGCCATGGGTTCTTCTTCTTTGAAGATTTCTGTTAGGTCCTCTACAGAGAGTTGTGCCTTAGCTTCTCTTAACTTTCGCTTCAAGGTCCTTTCAGGTTCAGGATCAGCCTCAACAAGAATGCTCTTATCTTTGCTCCTGCTCATATGAAAGAGAAGAGAACAAGAAAGTATGGAATCCTCTATGTCACAGTATAGAGATTCCTTGAGGTGTCAGAGGAAAAGAAAAATGGAAGGCAGAAGTAGAAGAATTTGAACTTATCAAGAGAGATAGGGTTCGAATTATTCATTGAGGAATAGTGTTAGTCCATAAATAGAAGGATGTGAGAAGAGGGGAAGTAATTTTCGAAAATTAAGTAAAAGATTTTGAAAACATTTTGAAAAACACTAATTGATTTTCGAAAATAAAAGTGGGAAAGAGATCAAGTGATTTTTGAAAAAGATTTTGCAATTAGAAATCAAAAGGATTTGATTTTGAAAATTAATGACTTGGCTATCAAGAAAAGATATGATTCAAACATTAAACCTTTCTCAACAGAAAAGGCAACATACTTGAAATGTTGAATCAAATCATTAATTGATAGCAAGTATCCTTGAAAATAGAAAGAAATTGATTTTGAAAAAGATTTGATTGAAAAGATTTGATTTGAAAACAAAATCTTCCCTCTTGTGCCATCCTGGCGTTAAACGCCCAGAATGGTGCACATTCTGGCGTTTAACGCCAAAACACTACCCTTTTGGGCGTTAAACGCCCAGCCAGGCACCCTGGCTGGCGTTTAAACGCCAGTCTGTCTTCTTCACTGGGCGTTTTGAACGCCCATCTTTTTCTATGTGATTCCTTCTCTGTATGTTCTGAATCTTCAATTCTCTGTATTATTGACTTGAAAAGACACAAATTAAAAATATTTTTGGATTTTTTATAATAATGAATAATCAAAATGCAACTAAAATCAAATAACAATGCATGCAAGACACCAAACTTAGCAGTTTGTATACTACTGACACTGACAAAATGAGAATGCATATGAGAAACACAAACACTCAAGTCAATAGAATTCAAAGATCAGAGTAATGAAATCATCAAGAACAATTTGAAGATTAATGAAGACACATGCATGAATGCAAAAAGAACAGAAACATGCAATTGACACCAAACTTAACATGAGACTCTAGACTCAAACAAGAAATATTTTTGGTTTTTATGATTTTGTAATTTTTTTGTGCTTTTTCGAAAATTAAGTGGAAAAAGAAAATAAAGATATCAAAATTCTTAATGAGAATTCCAGGAATCATGCAATGTTAGTCTAAGACTCCGGTCCAGGAATTAGACATGGCTTCATAGCCAGCCAAGCTTTCAAAGAAAGCTTCGGTCCAAAACACTAGACATGGCCAAAGGCCAACCAAGCCTTAGCAGATCACTGCTCCAACAGCAAGATTGATAGAAATTGTTCATACCCTGACCGGGGTCCTCCAACTCGGCAAATTCGTAAGAGGTCCGACCTTGTCCTGAAGCTCACACCTAAAGGTCGGACCTCGGACAAAGAGCAAGGAAGGCCCATCAAAAGGAACGCAGCCCAAACCTAAAGGCCGAAAAGGCCTAGAAAAGGCGGTTCCACAAAGATAGAGATAAAACTCCCAAAAGATAAGATAAGATAAAGAATATCTTATCCAGGGAAGATCACGGCCAACTACTATAAATACACTGGAGCACCCAGGTATGGCATTCATTCCACATCTACACATATCTGCTTGGACCCATGCTAACTTAAGCATCGGAGTGTCATTGCAGGTACAACCACCAACCATTCCGCATATCAAGCTCGGGTCACCGAACCCCCACCTCGGGCCTCTCCAGACGACCGAGCTGCACGTTTCAGGTAAACCCTCGGAACATTGGCGCCATTGCCGGGGACCTGGAAGTCATCCCTCTACCATGGCGGACGACCCTCTCAACAATGACCACGCTGCATCTGAACAAGAGGACGAAAGTGACACCGGAGAACGACCGGACAGCCCTCTATCACCACGCACTCCAGGAGGAAACAAACAGAATCGCCCAAAAACATCACTCCCAAACAAAGATCCACAAAATTCCAAAAAAGAGAAGAGCTCGGAAATTCTAGAAGCAGTCCGAGCACAACAAGACCGACTAAAACAACTCGAAGAGGACATAAAAAAGCAGAAAGAAACTGAACAAGATCTGAAAAGGGAAGCTCGAAAGCGCAGAGAATTAGAAGAAAAACTGCGGAAAATAGAGGCCAACCTGAAAGACCGGACAGAACGCGGCACCACCACCAAGGGCAAACTACTGCTACGTAGTAATGCCCTTCGGGCTGAAGAACGCAGGGGCAACCTACCAGAGGCTAATGAACAAAGTGTTCTCAGAGCACATCGGACTACAGCTGGAGGTGTACGTCGACGACATGCTGGTAAAGACACAAGAAGACAGAAACTTGCTGACCGACCTCACCAGTATCTTCGGCACCCTCAGAAAACACAACATGAGACTTAACCCGACAAAGTGCACCTTCGCCGCAGAAGCCGGAAAGTTCTTAGGCTTCATGCTGACTCAAAGGGGCATCGAAGCAAACCCGGACAAATGCCAAGCGATACTCAATATGAAGAGCCCGACGTGTGTCAAAGAAGTACAACAACTGAATGGAAGGCTAGCCGCCCTATCAAGATTGTTGGCGGGATCAGCAATAAAGTCACTACCTCTCTACTCACTCCTAAAGAAAGGGAAACCCTTCTCATGGACCCCGGAGTGCGAAAAAGCCTTTCAAGAATTCAAGGAATTTCTCGGGCAGCCACCATTCCTAACCCGACCTTTAAAAGAAGAAGAACTCGTACTATACCTCTCGGTTGGAAATCGAGCAGTTGCTTCAGCGTTAATACGAGAAAATGACCGAGGACAACACCCCATATACTTTGTAAGCAAAGCACTACAAGGGGCCGAATTAAACTATCAGAAGATAGAAAAATTCGCCTACGCCCTAGTGTTCACAGCTCGGAGGCTCCATCCCTACTTTCAAGCCCACACCATCAAAGTCCGGACAAACCAGCTGGTGGACGAAATTGTGATCTTTAATTAATGGCTCCTTGGCATGTGCCAAGGAGAACTAATTTAACTAACTGATTACTTGCTCAGAGCACAATTCCGTTCAACTAACCAGCAAGTGTACTGGGTCGTCCAAGTAATACCTTACGTGAGTAAGGGTCGAATCCACAGAGATTATTGGTTTGAAGCAATCAATATTTATTTTATTAGTCTTAGTCAGGATATCAATAGGATTATTTGGATTTATTTGTAAAAAGCCAAACTGCAAATTTCATAAAATTGTAAGTTAAAATAATAGAGTTACTTGATTTTCAGTACTGGGGAATATGTTGGAGTTTTGGAGATGCTTTGTCCTCTGACTTCAACTCTTCCTTGAAATCCTCTTCTCACACGCAGGTTCCTTCCATGGCAAGCTCTATGTAGGGTGTCACCGTTGTCAATGGCTACTTCCCATCCTCGCAGTGAAAACTATGCACGCACTCTGTCACAGTACGGCTAATCACCGGTTGGTTCCCGCTCCTACTGGAATAGAATCACTCTTTTGCGTCTGTCACTAACGCCCAGCAGGTTAAAGTTTGAAGCACGTCACAGTCATTCAATCCCGGAATCCTACTCGGAATACCACAGACAAGGTTTAGACTTTCCGGATTCTCATGAATGCCGCCATCAATCCGGCTTATACCACGAAGATTCTGTTGGGGAATCTAAGAGATATTCATTCAATCTGATGTAGAACGGAGGTGGTTGTCAGGCACACATTCATGGGTTGAGGAAGGTGATGAGTGTCACGGATCATCACCTTCTCCACAGTTAAGCGCGAATAAACATCTTAGATAAGAACAAGCGTGTTTGAATGGAAAACAAAGGAATTGTATTAAATCATCGAGACGCTACAGAGCTCCTCACCCCCAACAATGGAGTTTAGAGACTCATGCCGTCACAAAGTATGTAATTCAGATCTGAAAATGTCATGAGGTACAAGATAAGTCTGTAAAAGTTGTTTAAATAGTAAACTAGTACCCTAGGTTTACAGGAAATGAATAAACTAAGATAATTGGTGCAGAAATCCACTTCTGGGGCCCACTTGGTGTGTGCTGGGGCTGAGACTAAAGCTTTTCACGTGTGGAGGCCTTTCTTGGCGTCAAACTTCAGGTTGTGACGTGTTTTGGGCGTCCAACTCCGGATAATGACGTTTTTCTGGCGTTTAACTCCAGACAGCAGCATGAACTTGGCGTTTAACGCCAAGTTACGTCGTCTATCCTCGCTCAAAGTATGGACTATTATATATTGCTGGAAAGCCCTGGATGTCTACTTTCCAACGCCGTTGAGAGCGCGTCAATTGGACTCCTGTAGCTCCAGAAAATCCATTTCGAGTGCAGGGAGGTCAGGATCCAACAGCATCAGCAGTCCTTTTTCAGCCTAAGTCAGATTTTTGCTCAGCTCCCTCAATTTCAGTCAGAAAATACCTGAAATCACAGAAAAACACACAAACTCATAGTAAAGTCCAGAAATATGATTTTTGCCTAAAAACTAATATTATTCTACTAAAAACTAACTAAAACATGCTAAAATCTACATGAAATTACCCCCAAAAAGCGTACAAAATATCCGCTCATCACAACACCAAACTTAAACTGTTGCTTGTCCTCAAGCAACTAGATGAATAAAGTAGGTTCTAATAGAGATAAAGAAACAATAATATTCTCGAGTTCTAAATGAGGCTCAGATTCTTATTAGATGAGCGGGGCTTGTAGCTTTTTGTCTCTGAACAGTTTTGGCATCTCCCTGTATCTTTAAATTTTCAGAATGATTGGCATCCTTAGGAACTCGGAATTCAGATAGTATTGTTGATTCTCCTAGTGTAGTGTGTTGATTCTTGAACACAGTCATTTTATGAGTCTTGGCTGTGGCCCTAAGCACTTTGTCTTCCAGTATTACCACCAGATACACAAATGCCACAGACACATAACTGGGTGAACCTTTTCAGATTGTGACTCAGCTTTGCTAAAGTCCCCAGTTAGTGGTGTCCAGAGCTCTTAAGCACACTCTTTATCTTTGGATCACGACTTTAACCACTCAGTCTCAAGCTTTTCACTTGGACCTTCATGACACAAGCACATGGTTAGGGACAGCTTGGTTTAGCCGCTTAGGCCTGGATTTTATTTCCTTGGGCCCTCCTATCCATTGATGCTCAAAGCCTTGGATCCTTTTTACTCTTGGCTAGTGCTCATGGCTTGTGAATATTGTTTTTTTTTTTTTTTTTTTTTTTTGAACTGCTTTTTCTTGCTTCAAGAATCAATTTCATGATTTTTCAGATCATCAACAATATTTTTTGTGTTCCTCATCCTTTCAGGAGCCAATATTCATCAAATTCAAAGTACATATTATGCACTGTTCAAGCATTCATTCAGAGAACAAAAAGTATTGCCACCACATATAATTAATTATAAATTTTATTATTAAGAACTCGAAAAATATAAATTACTTCTTTATTCTAAAAGAATCTACTACTTTATTCATGCCTAATGATGATGAGAAAAATAAATTATAGCTTAATTGGAAATAAAATCAAAATAGACATCCTAATTACTGCTAAATATCTTCTAAGGTCAATTTCTAAAAGGAATAATCTCTACTAAGTTGGAACAGAGAAATTGGAACTCAGCAACCTGTTGTTTTGAGGAGTGGATGCTCCTCTGACTCTTTGGGGTGTGGTTCAAGGATTAATTTTTGGCGCTTCAGTTCCCTTAGATCACGCCCTTGCTCCTCTTGTTCCTTGAGCAGTTTGCAGATCATGCTACCTTGATTATTCTGTTCTTCCTTTATTTGATCCATAGCTTCTTGCAATCTGGAAACAGAAGCCTCAAGTTGTTCCCAATATTCATATTGGGGCAGTTCTGGGAGGGCTTCTTGTGCTCTCCTTCTGACAGGATCCTCTTGTTGCTGTTGCCTGACCATTGATATTCCAGTAATGGGCTTTTCAATTGGGATATATTCAGTTATTCCCATCTTTACTCCAGCCTCTTTGCAAAGCATAGAAACTAGGCTTGGATAAGCCAATTTGGCGTCCTTAGAATTCCTGTTTGCTATTTTATATAGCTCACAGGAGATCAGCTGATGGACTTCCACTTCTTTTCCCAACATGATGCAGTGAATCATGACAGCTCTTTTGATGGTAACTTCAGAATGGTTGCTGGTGGGCAAGATGGAACGACAAATAAAGTCCAGCCAGCCTCTGGCTACTGGTTTTAGATCTTCTCTTTTGAGTTGGACTGGGATGCCAGTTGTACTGGTAGTCCATTTGGCTCCAGGGATGCATATGTCCTCCAGAACCTTATCCAGCCCTTTATTGACCCTTATCATTCTCCTATTAAAGGAGTCTGGGTCATCTTTCAGTTGAGGGATCTTGAATACCTCCCTGATCCTGTCAGAATGGGTATGAATGATTTTTCCTCTGACCACTGTCTTATGGTCAAAGATAGCAGCTCCAATGATTCTTTGCCTTTCTGTCTGCCATAGATTAGCATAGAATTCTTGAACCATATTCTTCCCCACTTTCGTTTCAGGATTGGCCAGAATTTCCCAATTCCTGTTCCGAATTTGCTCTTGGATTTCCGGATATTCAT
Organism: Arachis hypogaea; assembly: GCF_003086295.3. NCBI lineage: Eukaryota > Viridiplantae > Streptophyta > Magnoliopsida > Fabales > Fabaceae > Arachis > Arachis hypogaea. The sequence goes on from NC_092039.1 coordinate 86,126,564, forward strand.
CTTCTTTCAGATCAAATCTGACTTCCGGGATCACTGATCTGTGACTCATTATCTTGTAGTAATGGTCTGAATGTTCTTTAGTTAAGAACTTCCCTTGGTTCCAAAGTGGCTTTGGAACGCTTTCTTTCTTTCCTCTTGGGGTGGTTTGTTTCCCTTTAGGGGCCATGATCAAGAGACACAATAGTTTTTGTGATCACGGGAAAACACACCAAACTTAGAGCTTTGCTTGTCCTCAAGCAAAAGAGAGGAAAGAAGAGGGATAGGAGGAGAGCAATGTGGAATGGTGATGATGAGGAGGGCGCCGAACACAAGATATAGGGAGGGGGGTGGGTAATTTTCGAAAAAAAAAGAAAGAGATAAGATAAAAGATATAATTTTAAAAGATATGATCAGAAAAAGATATAATTTTAAAAAGGAAAAGATATAAATCAAAATTTAAAAGATATAATTGAATTTTTAATTTTGAAAAGGATTTTTTTTAAAAGGAGTTAAAGATGTGTTGGAAACAAATTTGAAAAGCTGATGGCTTAAATTGGAAAGCCATTTGTTCTTTTGGGTTAAGATAAATCTAAAAAATTTGCAATCATTGGATTTTAGAAATTAGGATAAAAACTTTTGGAATTGAAAGTGATAATTTAAAATATGTTTATGCAAGAAATCATGAATTGAAACATAAAAATTTTGAAAAAATGCAAAGAAAAATGAAATTGTACCTCCTCCCACCATCCTGGCGTTAAACGCCCACATGGTGCATGGTTTGGGCGTTTAACGCCCAGATGTTGCTTCTCCTGGGCGTTCAACGCCCATGTGATGCTTCTTCCTGGCGTTTAACGCCAGGAGGTCCTTCTTTACTGGGCGTTTTTCTAAACGCCCAGAATGCTAGCAGATTGGCGTTAAACGCCCAGAAGGTGCATCTTTCTGGCATTTAACGCCCAGAAGGCTACCCTTACTGGCGTTAAACGCCCAGTGGGTGCTTCTTTTGGGCGTTTAACGCCCAAAGTATTTCTTACTGGCTTTTTCATGCCAGTGAGCTTCCAAATTTCTCTGTAACTCTTGGGACTTCAATCAATTACTAATTCACCTTTGAAGATACTTGGACTCAAACCTGTAAAGAAAAGAAAATTTATTTAATCAGTAGATAAACTTTGTAAATGGCTGGGTTGCCTCCCAGCAAGCGCTTCTTTAATGTCATTAGCTGGACTGACACTGATATTCAATGTAATCTCAGTCTTGAGCATTCTTGCTCGAAATTATCTTCAAGATAGTGTTTAACTCTTTGTCCATTGACAATGAACTTTTTGTTAGAGTCACTATCCTGAAGTTCTATGTATCCATATGGTGATACACTTGTGATTACATATGGACCCTTCCACCGGGATTTTAATTTCCCAGGGAATAATTTGAGCCTTGAATTAAATAGCAGAACTTTCTGTCCTGGCTCAAAGACTCTGGATGACAATTTCTTATCATGCCATCTTTTTGCTTTCTCTTTGTAAATTTTTGCATTTTCGAAAGCATTGAGTCTAAATTCCTCTAGCTCATTTAACTGGAGTAGTCGTTTTTCTCCAGCTAACTTGGCATCAAGGTTCAGGAATCTGGTTGCCCAATAGGCTTTGTGTTCCAGTTCCACTGGCAAATGACATGCCTTTCCATACACAAGCTGGTATGGAGAGGTCCCTATAGGGGTCTTGAATGCTGTTCTATATGCCCACAGAGCATCATCTAAGCTTCTTGCCCAATCCTTTCTACGGTTAATTACAGTCCGTTCCAGGATTCTTTTAAGTTCTCTATTTGAGACTTCAGCTTGCCCATTAGTTTGTGGGTGATATGGAGTAGCCACCCTGTGGTTGACTCCATAACGTACTAGAGCAGAGTAGAGCTGCTTATTACAGAAATGAGTACCCCCATCACTGATTAACACTCTAGGGATACCAAATCTGCTGAAGATATGTTTCTGGAGGAATTTTAACATTGTTTTAGTGTCATTAGTGGGTGTTGCTATAGCTTCCACCCATTTGGATACATAATCCACTGCCACCAGAATATAGGTGTTTGAGTATGATGGTGGGAAAGGTCCCATGAAGTCAATGCCCCATACATCAAACAACTCAATTTCCAAGATTCCTTGTTGAGGCATAGCATAACTGTGAGGCAGGTTGCCTGATCTCTGGCAACTATCACAGTTAAGTACAAATGCTCGGGAATCTTTATAGAGAGTAGGCCAGTAGAAGCCACTCTGGAGGACTCTTGTGGCTGTTCGTTCACTTCCAAAATGTCCTCCATACTGTGATCCATGGCAATGCCAGAGGATCTTCTGTGCTTCTTCTTTAGGCACACATCTACGGATTACTCCGTCTGCACATCTCTTAAAGAGATATGGTTCATCCCAAAGATAGTACTTTGCATCTGTGATTAATTTCTTTGATTGCACCTTACTGTACTCTTTGGGTATGAATCTCACTGCTTTGTAGTTTGCAATGTCTGCAAACCATGGCACTTCCTGGACGGCTAGTAATTGCTCATCCGGAAAGGTTTCAGAAATTTCAGTGAGAGGGGGGGATGCCCCTTCCACTGGTTCTATTCGGGACAGGTGATCTGCTACTTGATTTTCTGTCCCTTTTCTGTCTCTTATTTCTATATCAAACTCTTGCAGAAGCAACACCCATCTAATGAGTCTGGGTTTTGAATCCTGCTTTGTGAGTAGATATTTAAGAGCAGCATGATCAGTGTACACAATCACTTTTGATCCTACTAAGTAGGATCTGAACTTGTCAATGGCGTAAACCACTGCAAGTAGCTCTTTTTCTGTGGTTGTGTAATTCTTCTGTGCATCATTTAGCACACGGATGGCATAGTAAATGACATGCAGAAGCTTGTCATGCCTTTGTCCCAACACTGCACCAATGGCATGGTCACTGGCATCACACATCAGTTCAAATGGTAATGTCCAGTCTGGTGCAGAGATGATTGGTGCTGTAACCAATTTAGCCTTTAGAGTCTCAAATGCCTGCAGACACTCTTCATCAAAGATGAATGGCGTGTCTGCAGCTAGCAGGTTGCTCAGAGGTTTGGCGATTTTTGAAAAATCCTTTATAAACCTCCTATAGAACCCTGCATGTCCCAGAAAGCTTCTGATTGCCTTAACATTAGCGGGTGGTGGTAATTTTTCAATTACTTCTACCTTAGCTTGGTCCACCTCTATCCCCTTGTTCGAAATTTTGTGCCCAAGGACAATTCCTTCAGTCACCATAAAGTGACATTTTTCCCAGTTTAAAACCAGGTTAGTCTCTTGGCATCTTTTCAAAACAAGTGCTAAATGGTTAAGGCAAGAGCTGAATGAGTCTCCAAATACTGAAAAATCATCCATGAAGACTTCCAGAAATTTTTCCACCATATCAGAGAAAATTGAGAGCATGCACCTCTGAAAGGTTGCAGGTGCATTGCACAGGCCAAATGGCATCCTTCTGTATGCAAATACTCCAGATGGACATGTGAAGGCCGTTTTCTCCTGATCCTGGGGATCTACTGCAATTTGATTGTAACCTGAATATCCATCCAGGAAGCAGTAGTATTCATGACCTGCTAGTCTTTCTAGCATCTGGTCTATGAATGGTAAAGGAAAATGATCCTTTCTGGTGGCTGTGTTGAGTCTTCTGTAATCAATGCACATGCGCCACCCTGTAACTGTTCTTGTAGGAACCAGTTCATTTTTTTCATTATGAACCACTGTCATTCCACCCTTCTTAGGGACAACTTGGACAGGGCTCACCCAGGGGCTGTCAGAAATAGGATAAATGATCCCAGCCTCTAGTAATTTAGTGACCTCTTTTTGCACCACTTCTTTCATAGCTGGGTTCAGCCGCCTTTGTGGTTGAACCACTGGCTTGGTGTCATCTTCCAACAAGATTTTGTGCATGCATCTGGCTGGGCTAATGCCCTTAAGATCACTAATGGACCACCCAAGAGCTGTCTTGTGTGTCCTTAGCACTTGAATTAGTGCTTCCTCTTCCTGTGGCTCTAAGGTAGAGCTTATAATTACAGGAAAGGTTTCACCTTCTCCCAGAAATGCATATTTCAGGGATGGTGGTAATGGTTTGAGCTCGGGTTTTGGAGGTTTCTCCTCTTCTTGAGGGATTTTCAGAGGTTCTATTATCTTCTCTGATTCCTCCAAATCAGGCTGAACATCTTTAAAGATGTCCTCCAGCTCTGATTCGAGACTCTCAGCCATGTTGACCTCTCTTACCAGAGAATCAATGAGATCAACACTCATGCAGTCATTTGGGGTGTCTGGATGTTGCATGGCTTTAACAACATTCAACTTGAACTCTTCCTCATTGACTCTCAAGGTTACTTCCCCTTTTTGGACATCAATGAGGGTTCGGCCAGTTGCTAGGAAAGGTCTTCCTAGAATGAGAGTTGCACTCTTGTGCTCCTCCATTTCCAGCACCACAAAGTCAGTAGGAAAGGCAAATGGCCCAACCTTGACAATCATATCTTCAATCACGCCTGATGGGTATTTAATGGAGCCATCAGCAAGTTGAAGACATATCCTGGTTGGTTTGATTTCTTCAGTCAAACCAAGCTTTCTGATAGTAGATGCAGGTATTAGGTTGATACTTGCCCCAAGATCGCATAAAGCTTGCTTGGTACAAATACTTTCTAATGTGCATGGTATCATAAAGCTCCCAAGATCTTTAAGCTTCTCAGGTAAGCTTTTCAGAATGACTGCACTGCATTCTTCAGTGAGGTAAACTTTTTCAGTTTCCCTCCAATCCTTCTTATGACTTAAGATCCCTTTCATGAACTTAGCATAAGAGGGTATTTGCTCAAGTGCTTCTGCAAACGGAATCTTTATTTCAAGAGTCCTGAGATAGTCTGCAAAGCGGGCAAATTGCTTATCCTGTTCCGCTTGGCGGAGTTTTTGAGGATAAGGCATTTTGGCTTTGTATTCCTCAACCTTAGTTGCTGCAGTTTTATTATCTACAGAAGTGGGTTGGGAAGCCTTTTTAGAAAGGTCAGCACTTGTATGTGACTGATTCCCTACTGGCATTTGAATGCTAGTGGTGGGAGCTGGAGTGGCGTCAAACGCTACTTCCTTGTTTGTTACTGGCGTTTGAACGCCAGAACCATGCTCCTTTTGGGCGTTCAACGCCAGATCCATGCTTGTTTCTGGCGTTGAACGCCAGGAATAAGCATGGTTTGGGCGTTCAGCGCCAGTTTTATCCCTTTCTGGGCTCTGCTTGTCCTCAGAGGGATTTTTAGTAGCCATTTGTTCATCTCCTGTCTTCTTGCTACTTTGAAGTGAGGTATTTAATGTTTTCCCACTTCTTAATTGAACTGCTTGACATTCTTCTGTTATTTGTCTTGACAGTTGCTTTTCTGTTTGCTTTAGTTGTACTTCCATGTTCCTGTTAGCCATTCTTGTTTCCTGTAATATTTCCTTGAATTCGGCTAGCTGCTGAGTTAGAAAATCTAATTGCTGATTGAATTTATTAGCCTGATCCACCGGACTGAGTTCTGCAGTTACTGTTTTAGCTTCTTCTTTCACGGAAGATTCACTGTTCAGATACAGATGCTGATTTCTGGCAACTGTATCAATAAGCTCTTGAGCTTCTTCAATTGTTTTTCTCATGTGTATAGATCCACCAGCTGAGTGGTCTAGAGAAATCTGAGCTTTTTCTGTAAGCCCATAGTAAAAGATGTCTAATTGCACCCATTCTGAAAACATTTCAGAGGGACATTTTCTTAGCATCTCTCTGTATCTCTCCCAGGCATCATAAAGGGACTCATTATCTCCTTGTTTGAAGCCTTGGATGCTTAGTCTTAGCTGTGTCATCCGTTTGGGAGGGAAATAGTGATTCAGGAATTTTTCTGACAGCTGTTTCCATGTTTTTATGCTGTTCTTAGGCTGGTTATTTAACCACCTCTTAGCTTGATCTTTTACAGCAAATGGAAACAGTAGTAATCTGTAGACATCCTGATTCACTTCCTTATCATGTACTGTATCAGCAATTTGCAGAAATTGTGCCAGAAACTCTGTAGGTTCTTCATGTGGAAGACCAGAATACTGGCAGTTTTGCTGCACCATGATAATGAGCTGAGGATTCAGCTCAAAGCTACTAACTCCAATGGAAGGTATACAGATACTACTCCCATATGAAGCAGTAGTGGGGTTAGCATATGACCCCAGAGTCCTCTTGGACTGTTCACTCATACTTACTTCCATAATGGAATACAAGTTGAGAATTTATAGTTTGGAATGTAGTAATAAAAATGGAATAAATACCAAAAGAAGTTAAAAATATATATATATATATATATATATTTTTTTTTTAAAATAAAATAAAAACGAAATAAATAAAAGAAAGTGGAAATATTTTGAAATTGAAAATTGAATTTTTATAAAATATTTTCGAAAAAAAATTGTCCAAAATTAGTTAGAAAAATAAAAATTTTTTGAATTTTGAATTTTATGATGAAAGAGAAAAACACACAAAAGACACAAGACTTAAAATTTTTAGATCTAATGCTCCTTAATTTTCGAAAATTTTTGGAGGGAAAACACCAAGGAACACCAAACCTAAAAATTTTAAGATCAAGGCACAAGAAAAACTCAAGAACACTTTGAAGATTCACAAGAACACCAAGAACACAAGGAAGAACACCAAACTTAAAATTTTTAGAAAACCAAAATAAATTTTCGAAAATTATAAAAATTAACAATAAAACACCAAACTTGGAGTTTGGCACAAGATTAAATCAAGAAAAATTATTTTTGAAAAAGATTTTCAAAAGTACTGGTGCTCCCTTATCAAGAATATAAGCCAATTGGGAATAAATATGACACTTGATGCAGATGTTCTTGAAAAGAGACTATCCTATCAAAATTTAATGACTCTATAACAATAAAAATAAAAATAAAAATAAAAATAAATTATTCCTAATCTAAGAAATAAAATAAACCTTCAATTGTCCAAACTCAATAATCCCCGGCAACGGCGCCAAAAACTTGGTGGACGAAATTGTGATCTTTAATTAATGGCTCCTTGGCATGTGCCAAGGAGAACTAATTTAACTAACTGATTACTTGCTCAGAGCACAATTCCGTTCAACTAACCAGCAAGTGTACTGGGTCGTCCAAGTAATACCTTACGTGAGTAAGGGTCGAATCCACAGAGATTATTGGTTTGAAGCAATCAATATTTATTTTATTAGTCTTAGTCAGGATATCAATAGGATTATTTGGATTTATTTGTAAAAAGCCAAACTGCAAATTTCATAAAATTGTAAGTTAAAATAATAGAGTTACTTGATTTTCAGTACTGGGGAATATGTTGGAGTTTTGGAGATGCTTTGTCCTCTGACTTCAACTCTTCCTTGAAATCCTCTTCTCACACGCAGGTTCCTTCCATGGCAAGCTCTATGTAGGGTGTCACCGTTGTCAATGGCTACTTCCCATCCTCGCAGTGAAAACTATGCACGCACTCTGTCACAGTACGGCTAATCACCGGTTGGTTCCCGCTCCTACTGGAATAGAATCACTCTTTTGCGTCTGTCACTAACGCCCAGCAGGTTAAAGTTTGAAGCACGTCACAGTCATTCAATCCCGGAATCCTACTCGGAATACCACAGACAAGGTTTAGACTTTCCGGATTCTCATGAATGCCGCCATCAATCCGGCTTATACCACGAAGATTCTGTTGGGGAATCTAAGAGATATTCATTCAATCTGATGTAGAACGGAGGTGGTTGTCAGGCACACGTTCATGGGTTGAGGAAGGTGATGAGTGTCACGGATCATCACCTTCTCCACAGTTAAGCGCGAATAAACATCTTAGATAAGAACAAGCGTGTTTGAATGGAAAACAAAGGAATTGTATTAAATCATCGAGACGCTGCAGAGCTCCTCACCCCCAACAATGGAGTTTAGAGACTCATGCCGTCACAAAGTATGTAATTCAGATCTGAAAATGTCATGAGGTACAAGATAAGTCTGTAAAAGTTGTTTAAATAGTAAACTAGTACCCTAGGTTTACAAGAAATGAATAAACTAAGATAATTGGTGCAGAAATCCACTTCTGGGGCCCACTTGGTGTGTGCTGGGGCTGAGACTAAAGCTTTTCACGTGTGGAGGCCTTTCTTGGCGTCAAACTTCAGGTTGTGACGTGTTTTGGGCGTCCAACTCCGGATAATGACGTTTTTCTGGCGTTTAACTCCAGACAGCAGCATGAACTTGGCGTTTAACGCCAAGTTACGTCGTCTATCCTCGCTCAAAGTATGGACTATTATATATTGCTGGAAAGCCCTGGATGTCTACTTTCCAACGCCGTTGAGAGCGCGTCAATTGGACTCCTGTAGCTCCAGAAAATCCATTTCGAGTGCAGGGAGGTCAGGATCCAACAGCATCAGCAGTCCTTTTTCAGCCTAAGTCAGATTTTTGCTCAGCTCCCTCAATTTCAGTCAGAAAATACCTGAAATCACAGAAAAACACACAAACTCATAGTAAAGTCCAGAAATATGATTTTTGCCTAAAAACTAATATTATTCTACTAAAAACTAACTAAAACATGCTAAAATCTACATGAAATTACCCCCAAAAAGCGTACAAAATATCCGCTCATCACCAGCCCATGAGACACATCCTCCAAAAAACAGACCTGGCAGGACGAATACTGCAATGGGCGGTGGAACTGTCCGAGTTCGACCTCCACTATGAAACCCGGACTGCCATAAAATCTCAGTATCTAGCCGACTTCATCGCAGAATACACTGAGACCCCTGGAACCCCACTCTCATGGAACCTGTATGTCGACGGGTCCTCAAACAAAACTGGAAGCGGAGCCGGGGTTATACTCGAAAGCGACCAAGGAACGCGGATAGAGCTATCCCTAAAATTCGAGTTCCAGGCTTCGAACAACCAAGCCGAATACGAGGCCCTACTAGCAGGTCTAAAGCTAGCCGAAGAGGTCGGAGCCCAGAAAATCACGATCTTCAGCGACTCCCAGGTCGTCACATCACAAGTAAATGGAAGCTACCAGGCCAAAGACCCAACTATGAAAAAATACCTGGACCAAACACAGGCACAATTACGCCACTTTTCAGAAATACAGATTCAGCACATACCTCGGGAACAAAACGCCCGGGCAGACGCCCTCTCGAAGCTTGCCAGCACCAAGCCCAGAGGCAACAACAGAAGTCTCCTCCAGGAAACCTTACAATCCCCCTCCGTGCTAAGAGAGGAAGAAGCGCTAAACATATCTAACCAACAGCAAGGATGGATGACCCCCATACTCAACTACCTGAAATCGGGAACTCTCCCCGCCGAAAAGAAGGAAGCTAGAAGACTCACGAAAGACGCCCAGAATTATACACTGATTCACGACATATTATACAGAAGAGGATTCTCGAACCCCCTCCTTAGGTGTATCCCGACCTCAGAAACAAAGAGCGTCCTCGAAGAAGTCCACGGAGGCATGTGTGGGAACCACCTCGGAGCTCGAGCATTATCCAAGAAAGTAGTCCGAGCCGGGTTCTACTGGCCGACTCTGCAAAGAGACGCAACGGAATTTGTGAAAATATGCCCCCCTGCCAAAAACACGCCAATTTTCACAAAGCACCACCCGAAGACCTTATCAGCGTCACCGCACCATGGCCCTTCGCAAAATGGGGACTTGACCTACTCGGCCCGTTCCCCCAAGGACCGGGGCAAGTCAAATACCTCATAGTAGGGGTCGACTACTTCACAAAGTGGATCGAAGCTGAACCCTTAGCCACCATCACGGCTCAGAAAAGCCGCAAATTCCTATACAAAAACATCGTCACGAGGTTCGGAGTCCCCTACTCCATCACCACAGACAATGGAACACAGTTCACAGACACAAGTTTTCGGAACTTGGTGGCCGAGCTAAAAATCAAACAGCAATTCACCTCAGTCGAGCACCCACAAGCCAATGGACAAGCAGAGGCCGCAAATAAAGTCATCTTGGCCGGGTTAAAACGAAGACTCCAAGAGGCCAAAGGGGCATGGGCCGAGGAGCTCCCCCAGGTACTATGGGCATATCGGACAACTCCACACTCTACAACGGGAGAATCGCCATTCCGACTAGCTTACGGGATGGAGGCAATGATTCCTATCGAAATAGATGAAGGGTCACCCAGAGTCATCTTCTACAACGAAGAAGGTAACCCGCAGGCACAAAAGAAGAACTCGACCTCCTCCCCGAGGTCCGAGAAAGAGCCCGGATCCGAGAAGAAGCCTTAAAACGGCGAACGGCCCTCAGATACAATCAGAAAGTAATAAAGCGAAGCTTCTCCATTCACGACCTGATTCTAATCCGAAATGACATCGGAACACAAAAGTCGGGAGAAGGAAAGCTAGCTGCAAATTGGAAAGGACCTTACAAGGTAACAGAAGTCTTAGGAACAGGCTATTACAAAATATCCGACCTAGAAGGCAATGAGTTGCCCAGGGCCTGGCACGCCTGTAATCTAAAATGATACTACAGCTAGAAAAACTTGACCCGAGGTGTACTCTTTTTCCCTACAAGGGTTTTTTAATGAGACACCCGGACAAGAAAAGCACCCGACCTAGCCAAGGGTAAACACTCTGTAAATATTCTTTTTTTTAATACTAATCGAATTTTTCTCTTTTCCTTCTCCTTCTTCTTCATGATGAAACAAATCCTGAAAAGTACCCCGCCAAGGCGCATTAATTTATGCTCGACAAAACGCAAAAAATCATTGCCAAGAGACCACACAAGGTCGGCAAAGATAAAAGCGACGAGGTTCAAATTAATGTGAGAAGTTATAAAGCAACCCTGAAAAGGCTCAAAAAAGCCAAATAAAAGAGGTTACAAAAATAACTTAAAAGGCCGACCAACAATAAAGGCCGGACCCAATAAAGGGAAGTACTCGACCGCCCCCCCCCCCCCCCCCGAGGTCCAAGAAAAAGCCCGAACCCGAGAAAGAAGCCTTAAAACGGCGAAAACAAAGATTTCGAAAAACGCTTACTAAAAGGCTGCTATACAAAAACAGCCAAAAAAGTACAAGCGAAGAAACGAAATCAAAGAGAAGGGTAAAACGACGTTTCAAAAAGCGCTAGCTAAAAGGTTGTTATCCAAAAACAACTAAAAAGCAAAAAGTGAAAAGTCAAAACGCGAACAAACACCACATAATAAGCTAAAAAGTTACTACAAGTAGCTAATAGCAAAAAAGATGTTCAAAGCACTAACAGATAGTAAAAACCGTCCAAAAAAGAGCCCACAGGCCGGGCAAAAAACCAAAGAGAAAAGATTACAGGGAATCAAGATCCTTTCCGGACTCCACGTCGGGAGAAGGCTGCGGAGGAAGAACCATAGAAATCGGGACAGCCTTCACAGCACCGTCATCTCGGTTTAAAACCTCCACGCCAGACTCCTCCCCAGCCGAAGGAAAAGTCGGGTTCGCAACCGGAACTTTGGGGTCAGACGCCGGAACCTCATCCTCGTTGGGAGCAGGAACAATCTTTCCCTCCACGACAACATTATCCGTACTAAATAAACTCAGATCCAGGTCAGGAGCAAGAACCCGGACTTGAGCCTTCAAATTTTCAAACATAGCATCCATGCCCTTAGCCACATGTCCTTCTAGCTCGTAAAAATCATCCTGAGCAGATCGCAACCTCTCCTTTGTCTCCACAAGCTCAGTATATGTCCGAGTATAACTCTCCTTCGCCGCCTTCGCCATCTCCTCAGATGCATTCGCTGCCGCCACAGCCGCGGTAGCTTTAGCTTTCTCTTTCTCCAAAGATGCCTCCAGCTCAGTAATCCTAGCAGCCTTCAGTTCACTAATCCTCTCGAACTCAGATTGAGCCTTCTCAAGTCGGGAGCTGGTCGCACCAAGGGGGGATTTCTTGAACTCCCGGGCAATAGCGGCATGAAGACTAGCCATCCGGACACAGCTCCGCGCCATATACTGAAAATGGTGCTCCATAGACACATCATCAGTAGAAATAAAAGTCTGAGGGAGAATATGCTGTTCAACCCAACCAAGAGCATCAAAATCCTTATCATTAAAACCCACAAGCTCTTGAGAGGTCTTCTGCTTCTTGGGAGGAGGACCCGAGGACGAAGGCGGGGAAGAGTTACCGGGTCCAGAGGTCGGAGGATCTTGATTTATAGGTCGGAACTGGGGAGTCGGAATAGTCTTCGACCGAGTAGTGACACCCACAGTAGTCTTCTTCGGAGAAGATCGGGCAGAAGCCTCCCCAGCCTCGATATTTCGAGCAGCCACAGACTTCTTCGTCCGACGAAGGTACTTCATGGAATCCGCCTGAGAAGACATCTCTGCAGAAATAAAAGAAAAGGATTACCACAACAGAAATTCCACCAAAACAAGCAAAGCCAAAATACTAAAAAAAGATGAATCTCGGAGAGGTCGGGAACTACCTAACTCGGAACGGAGAAGGCTTGGATCTCCCAACATTTTCTTCGTGTCCAAGTGAGGTGCCCGACCCCATAAACTGCTTACCACACCCACAAAAGCCTGCTCCACCTCATCTAGACTCTCAAGGGTATACTTAGCAGACACTACATTCTCCTGCCAACAAAGAGGAAAAGAAGGCTCCCCACTCTCATCTAGAAAGAAAGGTCAGACGTCTCCAGTAGCCCGGACCTTGAAATAAAAGTTCTTAAAATCATGAAAGGACTCATCATACAGGGTACAAAACTTCCTTCCCTGGTTAGCCCTAAAAGAGACCCAAGATACCTTCCCTCCACCCGACCCCGGCTTCGTCAACACAAACAAATAGGAAAAAAGAGAAATAGAGGGAGCAACGCCCAAAAACTGACACAAAAGTTGAAACATCTTTAAAAACGCCCAAGAATTTGGATGGAGCTGCGTAGGAGCAAGATTACAAGACCATAACACCTCGGACTCCAGCTCGGTAAAGGGAAGTCAGACACTCAGCTTAGAGAAAAAACAATCATAAGCATAAAAGAAGAGCTTCTCGGAACTATCTAAAGGCGGGAAGCACACTCTCTCCTCGGAATCCGGGGCTACTAGTTCATAATCCCTCTCAGACTCTCTATTTTCACATATGCTACAATGCCTACGGAACCTAACTAAATACTCAGAATCTACCACAGAAGGGACTCCTAGAGGAAGAGGGTCTACCCAATCAAGACCACATGGAATTTTAGTCGACATCGCTTGAAGAACCTTTCGAGACATAAAATTCTTACCTACAAAGAAGAATACAACAGCAAGCAAAAATCACATAAAGAAGACAGCAAAAACCCATTCAGCAAAAGCAAGAAACAAAAACCCCACGAAGAAAATGGGGCAACCCGGAACAAAAACACCAGAGAACAAAAAAGAGCCCCCCCATATACAAACAACAGCAATGGCGGCGCCTCTTTTTGGGGCAACCCAGGCATAAAGAAAAAGAAACAAACAAGAGCCACACAAAGAACAGAAGCATATGATCACAAGAAAAGAGAAACATGGGAACAAACCTGGAAGAAGAAACGAAGACGAAGAGCTCCGAAGCAAGGAGAACGAAACGACGGCACAGAGGAAACCCCGGAAAGACACACAGAAAGATTCGGGAAAGCAGAACAAAGAGAAAGAAGAAGCGGTGCTCGTAAAAGCATAAGAAAAACAAAACGCAGAAAAGAGGAAGGGAGCAAATAAATAAAGCCTTCACAGAGCCCGAACGGAAATCGAGGAAAAACGGTAAAATGCAATAAATGCAGGAACGGCCATTTTTGAATTTTGAAAAACTACTATGCCCGAGCACGACCTCCCAAAGAGGACGAACTCGGGCAGGGGCACTGTTCATACCCTGACCGGGGTCCTCCAACTCGGCAAATTCGTAAGAGGTCCGACCTTGTCCTGAAGCTCACACCTAAAGGTCGGACCTCGGACAAAGAGCAAGGAAGGCCCATCAAAAGGAACGCAGCCCAAACCTAAAGGCCGAAAAGGCCTAGAAAAGGCGGTTCCACAAAGATAGAGATAAAACTCCCAAAAGATAAGATAAGATAAAGAATATCTTATCCAGGGAAGATCACGGCCAACTACTATAAATACACTGGAGCACCCAGGTATGGCATTCATTCCACATCTACACATATCTGCTTGGACCCATGCTAACTTAAGCATCGGAGTGTCATTGCAGGTACAACCACCAACCATTCCGCATATCAACCTCGGGTCACCGAACCCCCACCTCGGGCCTCTCCAGACGACCGAGCTGCACGTTTCAGGTAAACCCTCGGAACAGAAATCAACAAGCTCTTGTGATGATAAGTTGAAACCTCGGTCCAATAAGATTAGACATGGCTTCACAGCCAGCCAGACTTCAACAGATCATCATGAAACTCTAGAATTCATTCTTGAGAATTTTGAAAAAAAATACCTAATCTAAGCAACAAGATGAACCGTCAGTTGTCCAATCTCAACAATCCCCGGCAACGGTGCCAAAAACTTGGTGGACGAAATTGTGATCACTACAACTTCGCACAACTAACCAGCAAGTGTACTGGGTCGTCCAAGTAATAAACCTTACGCGAGTAAGGGTCGATCCCACAGAGATTGTTGGTATGAAGTAAGCTATGGTCACCATGTAAATCTTAGTCAGGCAAACTCAAATGGTTATGGATGATGAATAAAACATAAAGATAAAGATAGAGATACTTATGTAATTCATTGGTGGGAATTTCAGATAAGCGTATGAAGATGCTTTGTCCCTTCCGTCTCTCTGCTTTCCTACTGTCTTCATCCAATCCTTCTTACTCCTTTCCATGGCAAGCTGTATGCAAGGGTTTCACCGTTGTCAGTGGCTACCTCCCATCCTCTCAGTGGAAATGTTCAACGCACCCTGTCACGGCACGACTATCCATCTGTCGGTTCTCAATCAGGTCGGAATAGAATCCAGTGATTCTTTTGCGTCTGTCACTAATGCCCAACCCTCAGGAGTTTGAAGCTCGTCACAGTCATTCAATCATTGAATCCTACTCAGAATACCACAGACAAGGTTTAGACCTTCCGGATTCTCTTGAATGCCGCCATCAGTTCTAGCTTATACCACGAAGATTCCGGTTAAAGAATCCAAGAGATATCCACCCAATCTAAGGTAGAACGGAGGTGGTTGTCAGGCACACGTTCATAGGTGAGAATGATGATGAGTGTCACGGATCATCACATCCATCAAGTTGAAGAACAAGTGATATCTTAGAACAAGAACAAGCGGAATCGAATAGAAGAACAATAGTAATTGCATTAATACTCGAGGTACAGCAGAGCTCCACACCTTAATCTATGGTGTGTAGAAACTCCACCGTTGAAAATACATAAGAACAAGGTCTAGGCATGACCGTGAGGCCAGCCTCCCAATGATCTAAGAACTAGATGTCCCAAGATGAAAATACAATAGTAAAAGGTCCTATATATAGAGAACTAGTAGCCTAGGGTTTACAGAGATGAGTAAATGACATAAAAATCCACTTCCGGGCCCACTTGGTGTGTGCTTGGACTGAGCATTGAAGCATTTTCGTGTAGAGACTTCTCTTGGAGTTAAACGCCAGCTTTTGTGCCAGTTTGGGCATTTAACGCTGGGAATTCTGAAGGTGACTTTGAACGCCGGTTTGGGCCATCAAATCTTGAGCAAAGTATGAACTATCATATATTTCTGGAAAGCCCAGGATGTCTACTTTCCAACGCCGTTGAGAGCGCACCAATTGGGCTTCTGTAGCTCCAGAAAATCCACTTCGAGTGCAGGGAGGTCAGAATCCAACAGCATCTGCAGTCCTTTTTAGTCTCTGAATCAGATTTTTGCTCAGGTCCTTCAATTTCAGCCAGAAAATACCTGAAATCACAGAAAAACACACAAACTCATAGTAAAGTCCAGAAAAGTGAATTTTAACTAAAAACTAATAAAAATATACTAAAAACTAACTAGATCATACTAAAAACATACTAAAAACAATGCCAAAAAGCGTACAAATTATCCGCTCATCAGCTAACCAAATAATTAACAACAGGTGCATACCAAGGGGCTACCGTATATCTTGCTTGTAGGTTATCAAAAGGAAAATTGTCATCTATAGGAGTAGAATCATCCTTAATATGCTCAAGACGACTCAAATGGTCTGCCACTAAATTTTGATTACCACTTCTATCCTTTATTTCTAAATCAAATTCTTGTAACAACAGTATCCAACGTATAAGTCTTGGTTTGGATTCCTTTTTAGCTAATAGATACTTTAAAGTTGCGTGCTCTGAATACACTACTACTCTAGTACCAAGTAGATAAGCTCGGAATTTATCCAGAGCAAAAACAATAGCAAGAAGCTCTTTCTCAATAGTAGTATAATTGGACTGGGCAGTGACTAAAGTCTTAGACGCATACGCAATAACAAAAGGATCCTTACCTTCATGCTGAGCCAGCGCTGCTCCTACTACATGGTTGGAAGCATCGCACATGATTTCAAATGGCTGGCTCCAGTCTGGTCCTCTCACAATTGGAGCTTGAGTCAGAGCAGTCTTCAGCTTATCAAACGCTTATTTGCAATCATCACTGAACTCGAACTCAATATCCTTCTGCAGTAATCTGGATAAGGGAAGTGCTACCTTACTAAAGTCCTTGATAAATCTCTTGTAAAAACCTGCATGGCCAAGGAACGAACGGACTTCCCTCATAGAGGAGGGGTAAGCTAAACTAGAAATAACATTCACCTTTGCTGGGTCTACAGAAATACCATTATTAGATACCACATGTCCTAATACAATCCCTTGTTTTACCATAAAGTGACATTTTTCAAAATTTAATACAAGGTTTGTATTAACACATCTATTTAATACTCTAGATAATCCATCTAAGCAAAGGCTAAAAGAATCACCATAAACGCTAAAATCGTCTATAAAAACTTCCATACAATCCTCAATAAGGTCAGAGAAAAAACTCATCATGCACCTTTGGAAGGTAGCTGGTGCATTGCACAAGCCAAAGGGCATTCTCTTATAAGCATATGTTCCGAAAGGACATGTAAAAGTGGTATTTTCCTGATCCTCAAGGGCTATATGAATCTGGAAATAACCTGTGTAACCATCTAAAAAGCAATAATGTGATTTACCTGACAGGCGATCCAGCATTTGATCAATGAATGGAAGTGGGTAGTGATCCTTACGGATAGCTTGGTTGAGACGCCTGTAATCAATGCAGACTCTCCAAGCATTCTGAACTCTAGTTGCTATGAGCTCTCCATGCTCATTCTTTACTGTAGTGACTCCAGACTTCTTGGGCACCACTTGTACTGGGCTTACCCATTCACTGTCTGAAAGGGATATATGATACCTGCTTCCAATAGTCTGGTCACTTCCTTTTTGATGACTTCCAAGATGGTGGGATTCAATCTTCTTTGGGGTTGACGGACAGGTCTTGCTTCCTCTTCTAAAAATATTTTGTGCTCACATACTTGAGGGTTGATTCCTACTATGTCTGCCAAACTCCACCCAATTGCCCTCTTATGCTTCCTCAGTACATCAAGTAACTGCTCTTCTTGTTGAGAAGTAAGTTCTCTTGCAATAATAACTGGAAACTTCTGCTCATCTCCAAGATAAGCATATTTGAGATGTGGAGGGAGTGGTTTTAATTCTAACTTCTGTTCATGGGCAGGCTCTGGAGTATCTAGAACTTGTGAAAATGATGAAGTGCCCACATTGTCAGTTAAGAGGGTCCCCACACTTGGATCTTGTCCAGTGTGCCTCTCTTCTAACTCTTCCTTGTTAACTTCAGCTACACTTTCATCTATGACATCACACTGGAAGACAGAGCGATCTTCTGGAGGGTTATTAATAACTCCATTCAGATTAAAGATCACAATGCGGCCATCTATTTCAAAGGAGTATGTTCCTGAAAAAGCATCCAATTTGAATTTTGACGTCTTCAGGAATGGTCTTCCAAGTAGGATTGATGATGGGTTATCTAAATCATTATGGGGCATCTCCAAAATATAAAAATCAGTGGAAAATGTAAGCCCTTTAATATTCACCAGAACATCTTCAGCAACTCCAGCCACTGTAATAATGCTTTTATCTGCTAACACAAAACGAGCTGCCGACCTTTTTAAGGGAGGGAGCCTCAAAATATCATATATAGACAAAGGCATTATACTGACACATGCTCCTAAATCACACATGCAATCATAAATTACTACACCACCAATAGTACAGCTAACTATACAAGGACCTGGATCACTACATTTTTCGGGTAGTCCTTCCATTAAAGTAGATATAGAACTACCTAAAGGAATAGTTTCCAATTCATTAATTTTGTCTTTATGGATACATAAATCTTTTAGAAACTTTGCATATTTAGGTACTTGCTGAATAACATCAAAAAGAGGAACAGTTACCTCGACCTTTTTGAATATTTCTACCATTTTAGGATCGGGTTCTAGATGCTTCTTGGGCTTCCTTGCAAGTTGTGGAAATGGAATAGGAGTAGTGTTGTCTGTAGTGTCTGCGCCTTTTGGTGCTTCCTCTTGAGGTTGAGCTATTTCGTCTTCAGCTATGTCCTGTATGCCCTCTTCTTCTTTATCATCTTCTATTTCTACCACCTCTTCAGCCGAGGCGCGTTCTGGTGAGCTTGGCTCCTCCTGGTTTCTCTCCTGTAGTGTGGTTCCGGACCTCAGGGTGATGGCATTAATGCCTCCCTTTGGATTGGGTAATGGTTGAGAGGGGATTCCAGTGGAACTTGAAGGTTGGTTACTGGAATTTTGTGAAGCTCTGATCTGTGAGACAAGAGCTTGCAAAGTAGAAGTCAGACCATTCAAATTGGCATTAATACTATTCATGATATTGTTTTCCATGGCCTGCTGTCTTCGCTCAAAAGATTGTAGTAACTCTTCATTATGAGATGAAGAAGAATGATTAAATTGAGAGGTCTGCTGTTGATTATTCTGTGGTCCTTGGTTTTGCCTCAGGTGAGGTGCTCTGTAAGGTTGATTCTGCCGCCTGTTGTTGTTATTATTCCACCTCTGATTTCCCAGATTATCTCTGCCTCCTCTGTTATTGTTGTCCCTCCAATTCTGGTTATAATTGTCCTGCCATCCATGGTTATTGTTTCCACCTTGATTGTACCCTTGGTTGGGGCGGTCATAGAAATTATGAGTGGATGCTACCATGTTGTCTTCTTGTTGGAGCTGCAGGCATTCATCAGTGTAGTGGCTATAATCAGCACAGATTCCACAAACTCTCTGGGGGACTAGCTGTTGGTTTTGCTGTGGTGGAGGGGGTTGAGCTTGCTGAGCTTGTTGTTGATTCAATTGTATCTGCTTCAGTAAGTTGGTCATCTCACATATACTCTGAGCTAGAGCCACAGTCTCTCTGTTAGAGGATACTTCTGCAATGGCTTTTGAATGGTTTTGCCTTTGCCTTTGGTTCCTAGTAGGTTCAGCTAAATCACTGATCAATTGCCATGCTTCATTAGTGGTTTTGTACTTCTTCATAGACCCATTGCTAGCACTTTCCAATGTGGTCTTATCTTGGGGCCTCATACCCTGTGTGATGTAGCTGAGTAACACTATCTTATCAATCATGTGGTGGGGGCATGCTTCCAGAAGATTATTAAAGTGCTCCCAGTATTCAAAAAGAGATTCATTGTCATCCTGAACAATGGTGGAAATATCCTTCCTCAGTTTATCAGTAACTTCAGATGGAAAGAATTTCTCCAAAAACTCCTTTCTGAGTGTATCCCAGTTGGATACATTGGCTAGAGGTTGAGTGTAATACCACTCTCTTGCTTTTCCCTCAAGAGAAAACGGGAAAGCTTTCAGCAAAATTGAAGTTTCATCAGTACCATCATGCCTGACAGTAGAACAGGCGGCCTAGAAATCACTCAAGTGCTTGATGGGCTCTTGAGCAGGTAAGCCATGAAACTAGGGCATCAAATTTAGCAGTGCGGTCTTTATTTCAAAATCTGTAGCTACCTGGTGCACGAAATTGTAATCAACACTTTTCACAAATCAAATAATCCCCGGTAATGAATCCAAAAACTTGGTGTTCAATACCATGGCATAAACACAACTTCGCACAACTAACCAGCAAGTGTACTGGGTCGTCCAAGTAATAAACCTTACGCGAGTAAGGGTTGATCCCACAAAGATTGTTGGTATGAAGCAAGCTATGGTCACCTTGTAAATCTTAGTCAGGCAAACTCAAATGGGTATGGTGATATACGAATAAAACATAAAGATAAAGATAGAGATACTTATGTAATTCATTGGTAGGAATTTCAGATAAGAGTATGAAGATGCTGGTCCCTTCCGTCTCTCTGCTTTCTTACTGTCTTCATCCAATCCTTCTTACTCCTTTCCATGGCAAGCTTAAGCAAGGGTTTCACCGTTGTCAGTGGCTACCTCCCATCCTCTCAGTGGAAATGTTCAACGCACCCTGTCACAGCACGGCTATCTATCTATCGGTTCTCGATCAGGCCGGAATAGAATCCAGTGATTCTTTTGCGTCTGTCACTAACGCCCCGCCCTCAGGAGTTTGAAGCACGTCACAGTCATTCAGTCATTGAATCCTACTCAGAATACCACAGACAAGGTTAGACCTTCCAGATTCTCTTGAATGCCGCCATCAGTTCTAGCCTATACCACGAAGACTCTGATCTCACGGAATGGCTGGCTCGGTTGTCAGGCGAGCACTCGGTTGTCAGGCGATCAACCATGCATCGTGTATCAGGAATCCAAGAGATATTCACCCAATCGAAGGTAGAACGGAGGTGGTTGTCAGTCACACGTTGATAGGTGAGAATGATGATGAGTGTCACGGATCATCACATTCATCAAGTTGAAGAACAAGTGATATCTTAGAACAAGAACAAGCGGAATTGAATAGAAGAACAATAGTAATTGCATTAATACTCGAGGTACAGCAGAGCTCCACACCTTAATCTATGGTGTGTAGAAACTCCACCGTTGAAAATACATAAGAACAAGGTCTAGGCATGGCCGAATGGCCAGCCTCCCAATGATCTAAGAACTAGATGTCCAAAAGATTTTCTTTTTTTTCAAATACAATAGTAAAAGGTCCTATATATAGAGAACTAGTAGCCTAGGGTGTACAAAGATGAGTAAATGACATAAAAATCCACTTCCGGGCCCACTTGGTGTGTGCTTGGGCTGAGCAATGAAGCATTTTCGTGTAGAGACTCCTCTTGGAGTTAAACGCCAGCTTTGGTGCCAGTTTGGGCGTTTAACTCCCATTCTTGTGCCAGTTTCGGCGTTTAACGCTGGGAATTCTGAGGGTGACTTTGAACGCCGGTTTGGGCCATCAAATCTTGGGCAAAGTATGGACTCTCATATATTTCTGGAAAGCCCAGGATGTCTACTTTCCAACGCCGTTGAGAGCGCGCCAATTGGGCTTCTGTAGCTCCAGAAAATCCACTTCGAGTGCAGGGAGGTCAGAATCCAACAGCATCTGCAGTCCTTTTTAGTCTCTGAATCAGATTTTTGCTCAGGTCCCTCAATTTCAGCCAGAAAATACCTGAAATCACAGAAAAACACACAAACTCATAGTAAAGTCCAAAAAAGTGAATTTTAACTAAAAACTAATAAAAATATACTAAAAACTAACTAGATCATACTAAAAACATACTAAAAACAATGCCAAAAAGCGTACAAATTATCCGCTCATCACAACACCAAACTTAAATTGTTGCTTGTCCTCAAGCAACTGAAAATCAAACAAGATAAAAAGAAGAGAATATACAATGAATCCCAAAAACATCTGTGAAGATCAGTATTAATTAGATGAGCGGGGCTTTTAGCATTTTGCCTCTGAACAGTTTTGGCATCTCACTCTATCCTTTGAAATTCAGAATGATTGGCTTCTTTAGGAACTCAGAATCCAGATAGTGTTATTGATTCTCCTAGTTAAGTATGATGATTCTTGAACACAACTTACTTATTGAGTCTTGGCCGTGGCCCAAAGCACTCTGTCTTCCAATATTACCACCGGATACATACATGCCACAGACACATAATTGGGTGAACCTTTTCAGATTGTGACTCAGCTTTGCTAGAGTCCCCAATTAGAGGTGTCCAGGGTTCTTAAGCACACTCTTTTTGCCTTGGATCACAACTTTATTTCTTTCTTTTTCTTTCTTTTTTTTCTTTTTCTTTTTCTCTCTTTTTTTTTCGAATATATATATATATTTTTTTTTGTATTCACTGCTTTTTTTCTTGCTTCAAGAATCATTTTTATGATTTTTCAGATCCTCAGTAACATGTCTCCTTTTTCATCATTCTTTCAAGAGCCAATATTCATGAACCACAAATTCAAAAGACATATGCACTGTTTAAACATACATTCAGAAAACAAAAGTATTGCCACCACATCAAAATAATTAAACTGTTATAAAATTCAAAATTCATGCAATTCTTTTCTTTTTCAATTAAGCACATTTTTCATTCAAGAAAGGTGATGGATTCATAGGACATTCATAACTTTAAGGCATAGACACTAAGACACTAATGATCACAAGACACAAACATAGACAAACATAAGCACTAAAATTCGAAAAACAGGAAAATAAAGAACAAGGAAATTAAAGAACGGGTCCACCTTAGTGATGGCGGCTCTTTCTTCCTCTTAAAGATCCTATGGAGTGCTTGAGCTCCTCAATGTCTCTTCCTTGTCTTTGTTGCTCCTCTCTCATGATTCTTTGATCTTCTCTAATTTCATGGAGGATGATGGAGTGTTCTTGATGCTCCACCCTTAGTTGTCCCATGTTGGAACTCAATTCTCCTAGGGAGGTGTTTAGTTGCTCCCAATAGTTTTGTGGAGGAAAGTGCATCCCTTGAGGTATCTCAGGGATCTCATGATGAGTGGGGTCTCTTGTGTGCTCCATCCTCTTCTTAGTGATGGGCTTGTCCTCATCAATAGGGATGTCTCCCTCTATGTCAACTCCAACTGAATAACAGAGGTGACAAATGAGATGAGGGAAGGCTAACCTTGCCAAGGTAGAAGACTTGTCCGCCACCTTATAAAGTTCTTGAGATATAACCTCATGCACTTCTATTTCTTCTCCAATCATGATGCTATGAATCATGATAGCCCGGTCTATGGTAACTTCGGACCGGTTGCTAGTGGGAATGATTGAGCGTTGGATAAACTCCAACCATCCTCTAGCCACGGGTTTGAGGTCATGCCTTCTCAATTGAACCGGCTTCCCTCTTGAATCTCTCTTCCATTGGGCGCCCTCTTCACATATGACTGTGAGGACTTGGTCCAGCCTTTGATCAAAGTTGACCCTTCTAGTGTAAGGATGTTCATCTCCTTGCATCATGGGCAAGTTGAATGCCAACCTTACATTTTTCGGACTAAAATCCAAGTATTTCCCCCGAACCATAGTAAGATAATTCTTTGGATCCGGGTTCACACTTTGATCATGGTTCTTGGTGATCCATGCATTGGCATAGAACTCTTAAACCATTAAGATTTCGACTTGTTGAATGGGGTTGGTAAGAACTTCCCAACCTCTTCTTCGGATCTCATGTCGGATCTCTGGATATTCACTCTTTTTGAGTGAAAAGGGGACCTCGGGGATCACCTTTCTTCAAGGCCACAACTTCATAGAAGTGGTCTTGATGCACCCTTGAGATGAATCTCTCCATCTTCCATGACTCAGAAATAGAAGCTTTTGCCTTCCCTTTCCTCTTTCTAGAGGTTTCTCCGGCCTTGGATGCCATAAATGGTTATGGAAAAACAAAAAGCAATGCTTTTACCACACCAAACTTAAAGGGTTTGCTCATCCTTGAGCAAAAGAAGAAAGAAGAGAGTAGAAGAAGAAGAAATAAGGAAGAAGGGAATGGCTTTGTGTTCGGCCAAAAAGGGGAAAAAGTTGTGTTGAGGATGTGTGAAAATGAAGGAGTGAAGATGGGTTTATATAGGAGAGGGGGGCTCATGGTTCGGTCATGTATGGGTGGGTTTGGGAGGGAAAGTGGTTTGAATTTGAATGGTGAGGTAGGTGGGGTTTTATGAAGGATGGATGTGAGTGGTGAAGAGAAAGATGGGATTTGATAGGTGAAGGGTTTTTGGGGAAGAGGTTTTGAGGTGATTGGTAATGGGTGAAGAAGAGAGAGAGAGTGGTAGGGTAGGTGGGGATCCTGTGGGGTCCACAGATCCTGAGGTGTCAAGGAAAAGTCATCCCTGCACCAAATGGCATGCAAAATGGCGTTTTTAGCCAATTCTGGCGTTAAACGCCGGGCTGGTGCCCATTTCTGGCGTTTAACGCCAGCTTCTTGCCCTTTTCTGGCGTTTAACGCCAGTCTGGTGCCCCTTTCTGGCGTTAAACGCCCAGAATGGTGCCAGACTGGGCGTTAAACGCCCAACAGCTAGCCTTACTGGCGTTTAAACGCCAGCACGCTCTCCTCCAGGGTGTGCTGTTTTTCTTTCTGCTTTTCATTCTGTTTTTGCTTTTTCAATTGGTTTTGTGACTTCTCATGATCATCAACCTACAAAAGAACATAAAATAACAAAGAAAAATATATGAAATATAACATTGGGTTGCCTCCCAACAAGCGCTTCTTTAATGTCAGTAGCTTGACAGAGGGCTCTCATGGAGCCTCAGAAATACTCAGAGCAATGTTGGAACCTCCCAACACCAAACTTAGAGGTTAAATGTGGGGGTTCAACACCAAACTTAGAAGTTGGTTGTGGCCTCCCAACACCAAACTTAGAGTTTGACTGTGGGGGCTCTGTTTGACTCTGTTTTGAGAGAAGCTCTTCATGCTTCCTCTCCATGATGACAGAGGGATATCCTTGAGCCTTAAACACCAAGGATTCTTCATTCACTTGAATGATCAACTCTCCTTTATCAACATCAATTACAGCCTTTGCTGTGGCTAGGAAGGGTCTGCCAAGGATGATGGATTCATCCATGCACTTCCCAGTCTCTAGGACTATGAAATCAGCAGGGATGTAGTGGTCTTCAACTTTTACCAGAACATCCTCTACGAGTCCATAGGCTTGTTTTCTTGAATTGTCTGCCATCTCTAGTGAGATTTTTGCAGCTTGCACCTCAAAGATCCCTAATTTCTCCATTACAGAGAGAGGCATGAGGTTTACACTTGACTCTAAGTCACACAAGGCCTTCTTGAAGGTCATGGTGCCTATGGTACAAGGTATTAAAAACTTCCCAGGATCCTGTCTCTTTTGAGGCAGTTTCTGCCTAGACAAGTCATCCAGTTCTTTGGTGAGCAAAGGGGGTTCATCCTCCCAAGTCTCATTTCCAAATAACTTGTCATTTAGCTTCATGATTGCTCTAAGGTATTTAGCAACTTGCTCTTCAGTGACATACTCATCCTCTTCAGAGGAAGGATACTCATCAGAGCTCATGAATGGCAGAAGTAAATCCAATGGAATCTCTATGGTCTCATTTTGAGCCTCAGATTCCCATGGTTCCTCATTGGGGAACTCATTGGAGGCCAGCGGACGTCCATTGAGGTCTTCCTCAGTGGCGTTCACTGCCTCTTCCTCCTCTCCAAATTCGGCCATGTTGATGGCTTTGCACTCTCCTTTTGGATTTTCTTCTGTATTGCTTGGAAGAGTACTAGGAGGGAGTTCAGTAATTTTCTTGCTCAGCTGACCCACTTGTCCCTCCAAATTTCTAATGGAGGACCTAGTTTCAGTCATGAAACTTTGAGTGGTTTTGATTAGATCAGAGACCATGGTTGCTAAGTCAGAGGTATTCTGCTTAGAACTCTCTGTCTGTTGCTGAGAAGATGATGGAAAAGGCTTGCTATTGCTAAACCTGTTTCTTCCACCACTATTGTTGTTGAAACCTTGTTGAGGTCTCTGTTGATCCTTCCATGAGAGATTTGGATGATTTCTCCATGAAGGATTGTAGGTGTTTCCATAGGGTTCTCCCATGTAATTCACCTCTTCTATTGAAGGGTTCTCAGGATCATAAGCTTCTTCCTCAGATGAAGCTTCTTTAGTACTGCTTGGTGCATTTTGCATTCCAGACAGACTTTGAGAAATCATATTGACTTGTTGAGTCAATATTTTGTTCTGAGCCAATATGGCATTCAGAGTGTCTATCTCAAGAACTCCTTTCTTCTGACTAGTCCCATTGTTCACAGGATTCCTTTCAGAAGTGTACATGAATTGGTTATTTGCAACCATTTCAATCAGCTCTTGAGCTTCTGTAGGCGTCTTCTTCAGATGAAGAGATCCTCCAGCAGAGCTATCCAAAGACATCTTGGATAGTTCAGAGAGACCATCATAGAAAATACCTATGATGCTCCATTCAGAAAGCATGTCAGAGGGACACTTTCTGATTAATTGTTTGTATCTTTCCCAAGCTTCATAGAGGGATTCTCCTTCCTTCTGTCTGAAGGTTTGGACTTCCACTCTAAGCTTACTCAATTTTTGAGGTGGAAAGAACTTTGCCAAGAAGGCATTGACTAGCTTTTCCTAAGAGTCCAGGCTTTCTTTAGGTTGTGAGTCCAACCATGTCCTAGCTCTGTCTCTTACAGCAAAAGGGAATAGCATAAGTCTGTAGACTTCAGGGTCAACCCCATTAGTCTTGACAGTGTCACAGATTTGCAAGAATTCAGCTAGAAACTGATGAGGATCTTCCAATGGAAGTCCATGGAACTTGCAATTCTGTTGCATCAGAGAAACTAATTGAGGCTTAAGCTCAAAGTTGTTTGCTCCAATGGCAGGGATAGATATGCTTCTCCCATAGAAGTCGGGAGTAGGTGCAGTAAAGTCACCCAGCACCTTCCTTGCATTGTTGGCATTGTTGTTGTTTTCGGCTGCCATGTGTTCTTCTTCTTTGAAGATTTCTGTTAGGTCCTCTACAGAGAATTGTGCCTTAGCTTCTCTTAGTTTTCGCTTCAAGGTCCTTTCAGGTTCAGGGTCAGCCTCAACAAGAATGCTTTTGTCCTTGCTCCTGCTCATAAGAAAGAGAAGAGAACAAGAAAATGTGGAATCCTCTATGTCACAGTATAGAGATTCCTTGAGGTGTCAGAGGAAAAGAAAAATAGAAGGCAGAAGTAGAAAATTCGAACTTATCAAAGAAGATGGAGTTCGAATTTTGTATTAAGGAATAGTGTTAGTCCATAAATAGAAGGATGTGAGAAGAGGGGAAGTAATTTTTCGAAAATCAAGTAAAAGATTTTGAAAACATTTTGAAAAACACTAATTGATTTTCAAAAATAAAAGTGGGAAAGAAATCAAGTGATTTTTGAAAAAGAATTTGAAATTAGAAATCAAAAAGATTTGATTGAAAGTTATTTTGAAAAAGATGTGGTTAAGAAGATATGATTGGTTTTAAAAAGATGTGATTGAGAAGATATGATTTGAAAAACATTTTAAAAAAAAATTTGATTTTGAAAATTAATGACTTGGCTATCAAGAAAAGATATGATTCAAACATTAAACCTTTCTCAACAGAAAAGGCAACATACTTGAAATGTTGAATCAAATCATTAATTGATAGCAAGTATTTTTGAAAATGGAAAGAAATTGATTTTGAAAAAGATTTGATTGAAAAGATTGATTTGAAAAAGATTTGATTTTGAAAAACTTTGAAAACTTGAAAAAAAATTGCATTAAAAACAAAATCTTCCTTCTTGTGCCATCCTGGCGTTAAACGCCCAGAATGGTGCACATTCTGGCGTTTAACGCCCAAAATACTACCCTTTTGGGCGTTAAACGCCCAACCAGGTACCCTGGCTGGCGTTTAAACGCCAGTCTGTCCTTCTTCACTGGGCGTTTTGAACGCCCAGCTTTTTCTGTATAATTCCTCTGCTGTATGTTCTGAATCTTTAATTCTCTGTATTATTGACTTGAAAAGACAAATTAAAAATATTTTTGGATTTTTAATAATAAGGAATAACCAAAATGCAACTAAAATCAAATAACAACGCATGCAAGAAACCAAACTTAGCAGTTTGTATACTACTGACACTAACAAAATGAGAATGCATATGAGACACACGAAACACTCAAGTCAATAGAATTCAAAGATTAGAGCAAGTAAATCATCAAGAATAACTTTGAAAATCACACAGGACACATGAATGAATGCAAGAAAAACAGAAATATGCAATTGACACCAAACTTAAAATGAGACTCTAGACTCAAACAAGAAATTTTTGGATTTTATGATTTTCTAAATTTTTTTTCGAAAATTAAGTGGAAAAAGAAAATGAAGGTATCAAAATTCTTAATGAGAATTCCAGGAATCATGCAATGTTTAGTCTAAGACTCCGGTCCAGGAATTAGACATGGCTTCACAGCCAGCCAAGCTTTCAAAGAAAGCTTCGGTCCAAAACACTAGACATGGCCAAAGGCCAGCCAAGCCTTAGCAGATCACTGCTCCAACAGCAAGATTGATAGAAATCAACAAGCTCTTGTGATGATAAGTTGAAACCTCGGTCCAATGAAATTAGACATGGCTTCACAGCCAGCCAGATTTCAACAGATCATCATGAAACTCTAGAATTCATTCTTGAGAACTCTGAAAAAAAATACCTAATCTAAGCAACAAGATGAACCGTCAGTTGTCCATACTCGAACAATCCCCGGCAACGGCGCCAAAAACTTGGTGCACGAAATTGTGATCAATACTTTTCACAAATCAAATAATCCCCGGTAATGAATCCAAAAACTTGGTGTTCAATACCATGGCATAAACACAACTTCGCACAACTAACCAGCAAGTGTACTGGGTCGTCCAAGTAATAAACCTTACGCGAGTAAGGGTCGATCCCACAGAGATTGTTGGTATGAAGCAAGCTATGGTCACCTTGTAAATCTTAGTCAGGCAAACTCAAATGGGTATGGTGATATACGAATAAAACATAAAGATAAAGATAGAGATACTTATGTAATTCATTGTTAGGAATTTCAGATAAGAGTATGAAGATGTTGGTCCCTTCCGTCTCTCTGCTTTCTTACTGTCTTCATCCAATCCTTCTTACTCCTTTCCATGGCAAGCTTAAGCAAGGGTTTCACCGTTGTCAGTGGCTACCTCCCATCCTCTCAGTGGAAATGTTCAACGCACCCTGTCACGGCACGGCTATCCATCTGTCGGTTCTCGATCAGGCCGGAATAGAATCCAGTGATTCTTTTGCGTCTGTCACTAACGCCCCACCCTCAGGAGTTTGAAGCACGTCACAGTCATTCAGTCATTTAATCCTACTCAGAATACCACAGACAAGGTTAGACCTTCTGGATTCTCTTGAATGCCGCCATCAGTTCTAGCCTATACCACGAAGACTCTGATCTCACGGAATGGCTGGCTCGGTTGTCAGGCGAGCACTCGGTTGTCAGGCGATCAACCATGCATCGTGTATCAGGAATCCAAGAGATATTCACCCAATCGAAGGTAGAACGGAGGTGGTTGTCAGTCACACGTTGATAGGTGAGAATGATGATGAGTGTCACGGATCATCACATTCATCAAGTTGAAGAACAAGTGATATCTTAGAACAAGAACAAGCGGAATTGAATAGAAGAACAATAGTAATTGCATTAATACTCGAGGTACAGCAGAGCTCCACACCTTAATCTATGGTGTGTAGAAACTCCACCGTTGAAAATACATAAGAACAAGGTCTAGGCATGGCCGAATGGCCAGCCTCCCAATGATCTAAGAACTAGATGTCCAAAAGATTTTCTTTTTTTTTCAAATACAATAGTAAAAGGTCCTATATATAGAGAACTAGTAGCCTAGGGTGTACAAAGATGAGTAAATGACATAAAAATCCACTTCCGGGCCCACTTGGTGTGTGCTTGGGCTGAGCAATGAAGCATTTTCGTGTAGAGACTCCTCTTGGAGTTAAACGCCAGCTTTGGTGCCAGTTTGGGCGTTTAACTCCCATTCTTGTGCCAGTTTCGGCGTTTAACGCTGGGAATTCTGAGGGTGACTTTGAACGCCGGTTTGGGCCATCAAATCTTGAGCAAAGTATGGACTATCATATATTGCTGGAAAGCCCAGGATGTCTACTTTCCAACGCCATTGAGAGCGCGCCAATTGGGCTTCTGTAGCTCCAGAAAATCCACTTCGAGTGCAGGGAGGTCAGAATCCAACAGCATCTGCAGTCCTTTTTAGTCTCTGAATCAGATTTTTGCTCAGGTCCCTCAATTTCAGCCAGAAAATACCTGAAATCACAGAAAAACACACAAACTCATAGTAAAGTCCAGAAAAGTGAATTTTAACTAAAAACTAATAAAAATATACTAAAAACTAACTAGATCATACTAAAAACATACTAAAAACAATGCCAAAAAGCGTACAAATTATCCGCTCATCACTACCGCTGGATGATGTGCTTGGAACGGTTGCATTGTAAAATCAGGAGCTCCTTCCTCCTGGATGGTAACGCTCCTTGCTGCCATGTTTTCTGCACGTAAAACAACCGGATTAGTAGGACGGGGGCTGGTTCCTTCCTCAACTGACGTTTCAGATTCGTCCTCAGAGAGGACTAACTGACACTTAACTCGCCTTATTCGTGAAATAGTCCTTTCAATTTCAGGATCGAATATTGGCAAATTAGGGTCAGGTAGAGAACGCGTCATTTGACGAAAGAAATACGCAGCTCATATTAACAGCAACAAAATAAAATGCAAATAAATAAATTCTAATTAATAACTTTAGCACTCTATTGCAACTCCCCGGCAACAGCGCCAAAAATTGATGGAACACAGAAGTTGGTGAATTAAAAATTATTAAAATGGTTACGTTGTAAGTATAGTTCTTAACTCACTAAAAATATGCCTATCAATTTAAAATGTGTCACAGAAAATTTAAATTAAAAATTACTGGGAGTATGAATCCCAGGTCGTCTCCCAACGAGTTACAGAAAGTGTGCTATTTTATTAACCAGAGGTTTTCAAAGAAGTGAATTGAGTAACAGGAAAATTTAAAGTTAATAGAATTGAATAATGTAAATAAAAAGCCTTGACTGGGAGTTGATCAGTTAAAATCTCTAATGTTGTTGGAATTCTCTCAGAGTAATTGATAATTAAAGATTGGTTTGTTTAATTATCCTTTACTAAGTAAGGGAAAGTCAAACAAATTGGAATGCCATGTCTGTTCACAAGTTGCAATTCAATTAATAAAAATGAGTTGGTATTAGTGACTAGAGAGCAATCCAAAAATTATCCCAATTACAAATTCTCTTTCAATCCTTCCAACTCAAGAGTTCCTTTCAATCAACTCCCCATCAAGTGAGGGGAACTACTCGCTCATTGTAAATAACAAATCCATAACATATGAAAAGGAATTAAAAGAAGACATGATTATTTGGAATGTAAAATGGATTAAAATAAAAGGAATAATTCTCGTATTAAATAATCATAAAAATATTTAAATGACAAAATTGAACAAAGCAAAGAACATGGAAGAATAAAACCAAGTTAAAAGAACGAACTAGAATGACGAAGTCTTGATGTGGAAATAACTCTTCTCAGTGTTCCAATACTAAGATCAAAATTGAAAATTAAAATTCTAAAACCTAGAGAGAAAAACCTAGAGGAGGAGTAAAAACTAGATCTAAAAACTCTCCACTGTGTGAAAAGAATGTTGTATTTGTTTCTGCATATTCTCTGGCTCTAGTCTGCTGTTCTAGGCCAAAAACTGGGTCGAAATAGGGTCCAACATTGCCCCCAACAAATTCTGCAAATTATGCAGATCGCACATGTCACGCGATCGCATCACCCATGTGGACACGTCACTCGCGCTTTTCCATGCCACGCGTTCGCATCGTCCACGCTACCGCGTCGCTTGAGCTTTTCCAATCCGTGTGGCCGCGTCACTGCGATTTGCTCTCCTTCGCGCAGTCGCGTGAGCCATGCGACCGCGTCACTTCTCGCTGGTTATCTCCTCAAATTATTGTGTTCCTTCCATTTTTCGCTAGCTTCCTTTCCAATCTCTAACTCATTCATGCCCTATATAGTCTGAAACACTCAACACACAGATCACGGCATCGAATGGGATAAAGGAGAATTAAAAGTATATAATTAAAGCCTTTAGATAGAAATTTTCAAACATGTAATGAATTCAGGAAGGAAATCTAAATGCACGCTATTTTGATGGACAAGTGGGTAAGGATCATGATAAAACCACACAATTAAACACAATATAAACCATAAAATAGTGGTTTATCAATCCCTCCCATTGGAGCAAACAACTTTGAGCTTAAGCCTCAATTAGTTTCTCTAATGCAACAGAATTGCAAGTTCCATGGAGTTCCATTGGAAGATCCTCATCAGTTTTTAGCTGAATTCTTGCAAATCTGTGACACTGTCAAGACTAATGGGGTTGACCCTGAGGTCTACAGACTTATGCTATTCCCTTTTGCTGTAAGAGACAGAGCTAGGATATGGTTGGACTCACAACCTAAAGAAAGCCTGAACTCTTGGGAAAAGCTAGTCAATGCCTTCTTGGCAAAGTTCTTTCCACCTCAAAAATTGAGTAAGCTTAGAGTGGAAGTCCAAACCTTCAGACAGAAGGAAGGTGAATCCCTCTATGAAGCTTGGGAAAGATACAAACAATTGATCAGAAAGTGTCCTTCTGACATGCTTTCTGAATGGAGCATCATAGGTATCTTCTATGATGGTCTGTCTGAACTGTCCAAGATGTCATTGGATAGCTCTGCTGGAAGATCTCTTCATCTGAAGAAGACGCCTGCAGAAGCTCAAGAACTCATTGAAATGGTTGCAAATAACCAATTCATGTACACTTCTGAAAGGAATCCTGTGAACAATGGAACGAATCAGAAGAAAGGAGTTCTTGAGATTGATACTCTGAATGCCATATTGGCTCAGAACAAAATATTCACTCAGCAAGTCAATATGATTTCTCAAAGTCTGTCTGGAATGCAAGCTGCACCAGGCAGTACTAAGGACGCTGCATCTGAAGAAGAAGTTTATGATCCTGAGAACCCTTCAATGGAAGAGGTGAATTACATGGGAGAACCCTATGGAAACACCTATAATCCTTCATGGAGAAATCATCCAAATCTCTCATGGAAGGATAAAAAGATACCTCAACAAGGTTTCAACAACAATAATGGTGGAAGAAACAGGTTTGGCAATGGCAAGCCTTTTCCATCATCTTCTCAGTAACAGACAGAGAATTCTAAGCAGAGCCACTATGACTTAGCAACCATGATCTCTAATCTAATCAAAACCACTCAAAGTTTCATGACTGAAACAAGGTCCTCCATTAGAAACTTAGAGGCACAAGTGGGTCAGCTGAGTAAGAAAGTTACTGAACTCCCTCCTAGTACTCTTCCAAGCAATACAGAAAAGAATCCAAAAGGAGAGTGTAAGGCCATCAACATGGCCGAATTTGGAGAGGAGAAAAAGGCAGTGAGCGCCACTGAGGAAGACCTCAATGGACATCCACTGGCCTCCAATGAGTTCCCTAATGAAGAACCATGGGAATCTGAGGCTCACACTGAGACCATAGAGATTCCATTGGATTTACTTCTGCCATTCATGAGCTCTGATGAGTATTCTTCCTCTGAAGAGGACGAAGATGCCACTGAAGAGCAAGTTGCTAAGTACCTTGGAGCAATCACGAAGCTAAATGAAAAGTTATTTGGTAATGAGACTTGGGAGGATGAACCCCCTTTGCTCACCAAAGAACTGGATGACTTGACTAGGCAGAGATTACCTCAAAAGAGACAGGACCTTTGAGAAGGCTTTGTGTGACCTAGGGTCAAGCATAAACCTTATGCCTCTCTCTGTAATAGAGAAGCTAGGGATCTTTTAGGTACAAGCTGCAAGAATCTCACTAGAGATGGTAGACAATTCAAGAAAACAAGCTTATGGACTTGTAGAGGATGTTCTGGTAAAGGTTGAAGACCATTACATCCCTACTGATTTCATAGTCCTAGAGACTGGAAAGTGCATGGATGAATCCATCATCCTTGGCAGACCCTTCCTAGCCACAGCAAAGGCTGTGATTGATGTTGACAGAGGAGAATTGATCATTCAAGTGAATGAAGAATCCTTTGTGTTTAAGGCTCAAGGATACCCCTCTGTAACCATGGAGAGGAAGCATGAAGAGTTTCCCTCAAAACAGAGTCAAACAGAGCCCCCACAGTCAAACTCTAAGTTTGGTGTTGGGAGGCCACAACCAACTTCTAGGTTTGGTGTTGAAACCCCACATTCAAACTCTAAAGTTTGGTGTTGGGAGGTTCCAACATTGCTCTGAACATCTGTGAGGCTCCATGAGAGCCCACTGTCAAGCTACTGACATTAAAGAAGCGCTTGTTGGGAGGCAACCCAATGTTATATTTATCTATTTTCCATTGTTATTTTATGTTTTCTATAGGTTGATGATCATGTGAAGTCACAAAATCAATTGAAAAAGAAAAAACAAAATAAAAAACAGAAAGAAAAACAGCACACCCTGAAGGAAAAACTTACTGGCATTTAAATGCCAGTAAGGGTAGCAAATGGGCGTTTAACGCCCAGTCTGGCACCATTCTGGGCATTTAACGCCAGAAAGGGGCACCAGAATGGCGTTTAACGCCAAGAATGGGCACCAAGCTGGCGTTAAACGCCAGAAATGGGCACCAGCCCGACGTTTAACATCAGGATTGGCAGAAGGAGCATTTTTGCTCACAACTTGGTGCAGGGATGAGCTATCCTTGACACCTCAGAATTTGTGGACCTCACAGGATCCCCACCTACCCCACCACTCTCTCTCTTCTTCACCCATTCACCAATCACCTCAATACCTCTTTGATGAGCGGATAATTTATACGCTTTTTGGCATTGTTTTTAGGTAGTTTTTAGTAAGTTCAAGCTACTTTTAGGGATGTTTTCATTAGTTTTTATGTTAAATTCACATTTCTGGACTTTACTATGAGTTTGTGTGTTTTTCTATGATTTCAGGTAATTTCTGGCTGAAATTGAGGGATTTGAGCAAAACTCTGAAAAAGGCTGACAAAAGGACTGCTGATGCTGTTGGAATCTGACCTCCCTGCACTCGAAAATGGATTTTCTGGAGCTACAGAACTTCAATTGGCGCGCTCTCAATGGCGTTGGAAAGTAGACATCCAGAGCTTTCCAGCAATATATAATAGTCCATACTTTATTCAGAAATTGACAACGTAACTTGGCATTGAATGCCAAGTACATGCTGCTGTCTAGAGTTAAACGCGAGAAACACGTCATGATCCGGAGTTGAACGCCCAAAACACGTTATAACTTGGAGTTCAACTCCAAGAAAAGCCTCAGCTCGTGGATAGATCAAGCTCAGCCCAAGCATACACCAAGTGGGCCCCGGAAGTAGATTTATGCATCAATTACTTACTCATGTAAACCCTAGTAGCTAGTCTAGTATAAATAGGATAAGTTACTATTGTATTAGACATCTTTTGACAGTTTAATCTCTTGAATATTCGGTCTCTTGATCATGGAGAGGGCTGGCCATTCGGCCATGCCTGAACCTTTTACTTATGTGTTTTCAACAGTGGAGTTTCTGCACACCATCGATTAAGGGTGTGGAGCTCTGCTGTACCTCAAGTTTCAATACAATTATTATTACTTTCTATTCAATTCTCTTCTATCCTTATTGAAAGATATACGTTACACTTAACTTTGATGAATGTGATGATCCGTGACACTCATCATCATTCTCACCTATGAACGCACGTGACTGACAACCACTTCCGTTCTACTCTAGGCCGGGCGCATATCTCTTAGATTCCCCAACAGAATCTTCGTGGTATAAGCTAGATAAATGGCAGCATTCATGAGGATCCGGAAAGTCTAAACCTTGTCTATGGTATTTCGAGTAGGATTCTGGGATTGAATGACTGTGACGAGCTCAAACTCCTGAAGGCTGGGCGTGATGACAAGCGCAAAAGAATCAAGGGATTCTATTCCAACCTGATTGAGAACCGATAGATGATTAGCCGTGCTGTGACAGAGCATAGGAACGTTTTCACTGAGAAGATGGGATGTAGCCATTGACAACGGTGATGCCCTACATACAGCTTGCCATGGAAAGGAGTAAGAAGGATTGGATGAATGTAAAAGGAAAGTAGAGATTCAAGAGGAGCACAGCATCTCCATACACTTATCTGAAATCCCCACTATTAATTTACATAAGTATTTCTATCCCTTTTATTTTCTATTTATTTATCAATTTTCGAACTCATCATAAACTATTTAATCTGCCTAACTGAGATTTACAAGGTGACCATAGCTTGCTTCATACCAACAATCTCTATGGGATCGACCCTTACTCACGTAAGGTATTACTTGGATGACCCAGTACACTTGCTGGTTAGTTGAACGTAGTTGTGATCACAATATATCTCATGCAAATACAAAGAGGGCAATCACAATTTCGTCCACCAAGTTTTTGGCGCCGTTGCCGGGGATTGTTCGAGTATGGACAACTGACGGTTCATCTTGTTGCTCAGATTAGGTAATTTTCTTTTTATTTTCCTTTCAAAAAGTTTTCAAAATTTTTCTTTTATTTTCGTTTTTCTAAAAGAATATTTTCGAAAAAATAAAATAAAAATATAAAAAATCATAAAATTATAAAAATCAAAAATATTTTGTGTTTCTTGTTTGAGTCTTGTGTTAATTTTTAAGTTTGGTGTCAATTGCATGCTGTTAAAATTTTTCTTGCATTTTTTTCGAAAATCTCATGCATTCATAGTGTTCTTCTTGATCTTCAAGTTGTTCTTGACAAGTCTTTTTGTTTGATCTTGATGGTTTCTTGTTTTGTGTTGTTTGTTGTTTTTCATGTGCACTTTTGCATTCATATTTTCCCTGCATTAAAGATTTCTAAGTTTGGTGTCTTGCATGTTTTCTTTGCATCAAAAAATTTTCAAAAATATGTTCTTGATGTTCATCATGATCTTCAAAGTGTTCTTGGTGTTCATCTTGACATTCATAGTGTTCTTGCATGCATTATGTGTTTGATCCAAAATTTTCATATTTTGGGTCATTTTTATGTTTTTCTCTCTCATCTTTAAAATTTCAAAAATCAAAAAAAATATCTTTTCCTTATTTTTCTCATAATTTTCGAAAATTTGAGTTGACTTAGTCAAAAATTTTCAAAATTAGTTGTTTCTTACAAGTCAAGTCAAATTTTCAATTTTAAAAATCTTATCTTTTCAAAATCTTTTTTCAAAAATCATATCTTTTTCATTTTTTCTATTTTTTGAAAATTCCAAAAATCTTTTTCAAAATATTTTCAAAATATTTTTCTTATCTTTACATCTAATTTTCGAAAATTAGCTAACAATTAATTTGATTGGTTCAAAAATTTGAAGTTTGTTATCTTCTTGTTAAGAAAGGTTCAATCTTTAAGTTCTAGAATCTTATCTTGTAGTTTCTTGTTAGTTAAGTCATTTTAAAAATTAAATCTTTTTCAACAAATATTTTATCTTTTATCTTATCTTTTTCAAAAATTTTATCTTTTTCAAAATTTGATTTCAAAATATCTTATCTAACTTCTTATCTTCTTATCTTTTTCAAATTTGATTTTAATATCTTTTTCAATCAACGAACTAACTTTTTGTTTGTTTCTTATCTTTTTCAAAACCACCTAACTACTTTTCCCTCTCTAATTTTCGAAAATATCTCATCCCTTTTTCAAAATTTCTTTTTAATTAATTGTTTTAAATTTTAATTTTAATCTTATCTTATCTTCAATTTTCGAAAATTACTAACCTCTTTTTCAAAATTGTTTTCGAAATTCTCCCTCTCTATTCTTTTTCTATTTAATTATTTAATTACTAACACTTCTCTTCACCTCTATTCACCTAATATCCGAATCCCCTCTTCTACTTTCTTCTTTCTTTTCTTTTTTTACTAACATCAAGGAATCTTTATACTGTGACATAGAGGATTCCTCTTTCTTTTCTTGTTTTCTTCTCTCTTTCATATGAGCAGGAACAAGGATAAAGGCACTCTTGTTGAAATTAATCCAGAACCTGAAAGGACTCTGAAGAGAAAATTAAGAGAAGCTAAGTTACAACAATCTAAAGGTAACCTTTCAGAAATATTAGAACAAGAGAAGGAGATGGCAGCTGAAAATAATAATAATGCAAGAAGAATGCTTGGTGACTTCACAAAGCCAACGTCCAAGTTTGATGGAAGAAGCATCTCCATTCCTGCCATTGGAGCCAATAACTTTGAGCTGAAACCTCAGTTAGTTCCCTTAATGCAACAAAACTGCAAGTTTTATGGACTTCCATCTGAAGATCCTTATCAATTTTTAACTGAGTTCTTGCAGATCTGTGAGACTGTAAAGACGAATGGAGTTGATCCTGAAGTCTACAGACTCATGCTTTTCCCTTTTGCTGTAAGAGACAAAGCTAGAATATGGTTGGATTCACAACCTAAGGATAGCCTAGACTCCTGGGATAAGCTGGTCATTGCCTTCTTGGATAAATTCTTTCCTCCTCAAAAGCTGAGCAAGCTAAGAGTGGATGTTCAAACCTTCAAGCAAAAAGATGGTGAATCCCTCTATGAAGCTTGGGAAAGATACAAGCAGCTGACCAAAAGATGTCCATCTGACATGTTTTCAGAATGGACCATATTAGATATATTCTATTATGGTCTATCTGAATTTTCGAAAATGTCATTGGACCATTCTGCAGGTGGATCTATTCACCTAAAGAAAACGCCTAAAGAGGCTCAAGAACTCATTGA
Source organism: Arachis hypogaea (assembly GCF_003086295.3). Taxonomy (NCBI): domain Eukaryota; kingdom Viridiplantae; phylum Streptophyta; class Magnoliopsida; order Fabales; family Fabaceae; genus Arachis; species Arachis hypogaea. The sequence continues at coordinate 86,165,258 of NC_092039.1, forward strand.
CATGGTTGCAAACAACCAATTCATGTACACTTCTGAGAGGAATTTCGTGAATAATGGGATGCCTCAGAAGAAAGGAGTTCTTGAAATTGATACTCTGAATGCCATATTGGCTCAGAACAAAGTGTTGACTCAGCAAGTCAACATGATCTCTCAAAGTCTGAATGGATGGCAACATGCATCCAACAGTACTAAAGAGGCAGCTTCTGAAGAAGCTTATGATCCTGAGAACCCTGCCATGGCAAAGGTTAATTACATGGGTGAACCTTATGGAAACACCTATAACTCATCATGGAGAAATCATCCAAATTTCTCATGGAAGGATCAACAAAAGCCTCAACAAGGCTTTAACAATGGTGGACGTATTAGGCTGAGCAATAGCAAGCCATATCCATCATCTTCTCAGCAACAGACAGAGAATTCTGAACAAAATACTTCTAACTTAGCCAATCTAGTCTCTGATCTGTCAAAGGCCACTTTCAGTTTCATGAATGAAAGAAGATCCTCCATCAGAAATCTGGAGGCACAAGTGGGCCAGCTGAGTAAGAAAGTCATTGAAACTCCTCCCAGTATTCTCCCAAGCAAAACAGAAGAGAATCCAAAAGGAGAGTGCAAGGCCATTGATGTGATCAATGTGGCCGAATGTATAAGGGAGGAGGAGGACGAAAATCCTAGTGAGGAAGACCTCCTGGGACGTCCTTCAAGCAAGAAGGAGTTTCCTATTAAGGATCCAAAGGAATCTGAGGCTCATACAGAGACCATAGAGATTCCATTAAATCTCCTTCTGCCATTCATGAGCTCTGAAGACTATTCTTCCTCTGAAGAGGATGAAGATGTGACTGGAGAGCATGTTGCTCAATATTTAGGAGCTATCATGAAGCTGAATGTCAAGTTGTTTGATAATGAGACTTGGGAAAGTGAACCTTCCTTGCTCATTAATGAACTAGATACCTGGATTCAGAAAACTCTACCTCAAAAGAAACAAGATCCTGGCAAGTTCTTAATACCTTGTACCATAGGCACCATGACCTTTGAAAAGGCTCTATGTGATCTAGGGTCAGGGATAAATCTTATGCCACTCTCTGTAATGGAGAAGTTGGGGATCATTGAGGTACAACCTGCCTTGTTCTCATTACAATTGGCAGACAAATCATTGAGACAAACTTATGGAATAGTGGAGGACGTTTTAGTTAAGGTTGAAGGCCTTTACATCCCTGTTGATTTCATAATCTTAGACACTAGGAAGGAAGAGGATGAATGCATCATCCTTGGAAGACCTTTCTTAGCCACAGCAGAAGCTGTGATAGATGTCAACAGAAGTGAATTAGTCCTTCAATTGAATGGGGACTACCTTGTGTTTAAGGCACAAGGCCATCCCTCTGTGACAAAAGAGAGTAAGCATGAAGAGCTTCTCTCAGTTCAGAGTCAAGAAGAGCCCCCACAGTCAAACTCTAAGTTTGGTTTTGTGAGGCCACAACCAAACTCTAAGTTTGGTGTTCAGATCCCATATCTAAACTCTAAGTTTGGTGTTGGGACTATACAACATTGACCTGATCACCTTTGTGGCTCCATGAGAGCCACTGTCAAGCTATTGACATTAAAGAAGCGCTTGTTGGGAGGCAACCCAATTTTATCTAATTTTTATTTTATATTATTTTATTGTTATTTTATGTTTTATTAGGTACATGATCATGAGGAGTCACGAAAAAATCATAAAAATTAAGAACAGAATCAAAAACAGCAGAAGAAAAAAATCACACCCTGGAGGAAGCACAGGCTGGCGTTCAACGCCAGTAAGATGCATCTGGCCGGCGTTCAACGCTAGAACAAAGCATCATTCTGGCGCTGAATGCCAGAAACAAGCAACATTCTGGCGCTGAACGCTAAGAATGTGCCTAGAGAAGAAAAGGTGGCGCTGAACGCCAGTAACAAGCATGAAACTGGCGTTCAACGCCAGAAACATGCTTTACATGGGCGTTGAACGCCCAGAACGTGCACCAATGGGTGTTTAAACGCCAGAATAGTGTGCAAAGGCATTTTACATGCCTATTTGGTGCAGGGATGGAATTCCTTGACACCTCAGGATCTGTGGACCCCACAGGATCACCTCAGGATCTGTGGTCCCCACAGGATCCCCACCTACTATATTCCCACCTTACCTCCTAATCCTATTTTTGTGATTTGTATTCCCCATGTCACACTTCCCAACACTCTTCACCAATCACCTCAATTCCTCTTCCCAATCACCCCCTTCACCACTCAAATCCATCCACTCTTCCCCATAAACCCCACCTACCTTCCAAAATTCAGAACCATTTTCCCACCCATTCCCACCCTAAATGGCCGAACAAACACTCCCCCCTTTTCCCTATATATACCCTTCCATTCTACTTCATTTTCACACAACAAAATCCCTTCTTCTTCACCTAGGCCGAACCTACATCTCTCCCTCTCTACCATATTATCTTCTTCTTCTTCTTCTTCTCTTGCTCGAGGACGAGCAATATTTTAAGTTTGGTGTGGTCAAAGCACAATCTTTTTTGTTTTCCACTACCATCAATGGCACCTAAGGCCGGAGAATCCTCTAGAAAAGGAAAAGGGAAGACAAAAGCTTCCACCTCCGAGTCATGGGAGATGGAAAGATTCATCTCCAAGAGCCATCAAGACCACTTATATGATGTTGTGGCAAAGAAGAAGGTGATCCCTGAGGTCCCTTTCAAGCTCAAGAGGAGCAAGCAAGAGAGACCCCTCACAATTCTCAAGAGATGCATGAGGAAGCTCATCATCAAGAAATCCCTGAGATGCCTCAAGGGATGCACTTTCCTCCCAACAACTATTGGGAGCAAATCAACACTTCCTTAGAAGATTTAAGCTACAATGTGGAACAATTAAGGGTGGAACATCATGAGCACTCCATCATTCTCCATGAAATAAGAGAAGATCAAAGGAAAATGAGGGAGGAGCAACAAAGGCAAGGAAGGGACATAGAAGAGCTTAAGGACATTGTTGGTCCTTCAAGAAGAAGACGCCACTAAAGGTGGATTCATTCCTTGTTCTTAGTTCTTTCTGTTTTTTGGTTTTTAATGTTGTGTTTATCTATGTTTTGTGTCTTTATTTCATGATCATTAGTATGTAGTAACCATGTCTTAAAGCTATGAATAAAATCCATTAATCCTTCACCTCTTTTAAATGAAAAATGTTTTAATTCAAAAGAACAAGAAGTACATAAATTTCGAAAATTATCCTTGAATTTAATTTAATTTTATTGATGTGGTGACAATACTTTTTGTTTTCTGAATGAATGCTTGAACAGTGCATATGTCTTTTGATATTGTTGTTTATGAATGTTAAAACTGTTGGCTCTTGACAGAATGATGAACAAAGAGAAATGTTATTGATGATCTGAAAAATCATGAAATTGATTCTTGAAGCAAGAAAAAGTAGTGAAAAAGAAGAAGCTTGCGAAAAAAAAATGGCGAAAAAAATAGAAAGAAAAAGAAAAAGCAAGCAGAAAAAGCCAATAGCCCTTAAAACCAAAAGGCAAGGGTAAAGAAGGATCCAAGGCTTTGAGCATCAATGGATAGGAGGGCCCAAGGAAATAAAATCCATGCCTAAGCGGCTAAATCAAGCTGTCCCTAACCATGTGCTTGTGTCATGAAGGTCCAAGTGAAAAGCTTGAGACTGAGTGGTTAAAGTCGTGATCCAAAGCAAGAGTGTGCTTAAGAGCTCTAGACACCTCTAACTGGGGACTCTAGCAAAGCTGAGTCACAATCTGAAAAGGTTCACCCAACTATGTGTCTGTGGCATTTATGTATCCGGTGGTAATACTGGAAAACAAAATGCTTAAGGCCACGACCAAGACTCATAAGTAGCTGTGTTCAAGAATCAACATGCTTAACTAGGAAAGTCAATAACACTATCCAAAATTCTAAGTTCCTAGAGAAGCCAATCATTCTAAACTGCAAAGGAAAAAGTGAGATGCCAAAACTATTCAGAAGCAAAAAGCTACAAGTCCCACTCATCTAATTATAATATATATTCATTGATATTCTGGAATTTATAGTATATTCTCATCTTTTTATCCTAATTGATTTTTGGTTGCTTGGGGACAAGCAACAATTTAAGTTTGGTGTTGTGATGAGCGGATAATTTATACGCTTTTTGGCATTGTTTTTAGGTAGTTTTTAGTAAGTTCAAGCTACTTTTAGAAATGTTTTCATTAGTTTTTATGTTAAATTCACATTTCTGGACTTTACTATGAGTTTGTGTGTTTTTCTGTGATTTCAGGTAATTTCTGGCTGAAATTGAGGGATTTGAGCAAAACTCTGAAAAAGGCTAACAAAAGGACTGCTGATGCTGTTGGAATCTGACCTCCCTGCACTCGAAATGGATTTTCTGGAGCTACAGAACTCCAATTGGCGCGCTCTCAACGGCGTTGGAAAGTAGACATCTAGTGCTTTCCAGCAATATATAATAGTCCATACTTTATTCGGAAATTGACAATGTAACTTGGCGTTGAACGCCAAGTACATGCTGCTGTCTGGAGTTAAACGCCAGAAACACGTCATGATCCAGAGTTGAACGCCCAAAACACGTTATAACTTGGAGTTCAACTCCAAGAAAAGCCTCAGCTCGTGGATAGATCAAGCTCAGCCCAAGCATACACCAAGTGGGCCCCGGAAGTGGATTTATGCATCAATTACTTACTCATGTAAACCCTAGTAGCTAGTCTAGTATAAATAGGATAAGTTACTATTGTATTAGACATCTTTTGACAGTTTAATCTCTTGACTATTCGGTCTCTTGATCATGGAGAGGGCTGGCCATTCGGCCATGCCTGAACCTTTTACTTATGTGTTTTCAACAGTGGAGTTTCTGCACACCATCGATTAAGGGTGTGGAGCTCTGCTGTACCTCAAGTTTCAATACAATTATTATTACTTTCTATTCAATTCTCTTCTATCCTTATTCCAAGATATACGTTACACTTAACTTTGATGAATGTGATGATCCGTGACACTCATCATCATTCTCACCTATTAACGCACGTGACTGACAACCACTTCCGTTCTACTCTAGGCCGGGCGCATATCTCTTAGATTCCCCAACAGAATCTTCGTGGTATAAGCTAGATAAATGGCGGCATTCATGAGGATCCAGAAAGTCTAAACCTTGTCTATGGTATTCCGAATAGGATTCTGGGATTGAATGATTGTGACGAGCTTCAAACTCCTGAAGGCTGGGCGTGATGACAAGCGCAAAAGAATCAAGGGATTCTATTCCAACCTGATTGAGAACCGACAGATGATTAGCCGTGCTGTGACAGAGCATAGGAACATTTTCACTGAGAGGATAGGATGTAGCCATTAACAACGGTGATGCCCTACATACAACTTGCCATGGAAAGGAGTAAGAAGGATTGGATGAATGTAATAGGAATGTAGAGATTCAAGAGGAGCACAGCATCTCCATACACTTATCTGAAATCCCCACTATTAATTTACATAAGTATTTCTCTCCCTTTTATTTTCTATTTATTTATTAATTTTCAAACTCATCATAAACTATTTAATCTGCCTAACTGAGATTTACAAGGTGACCATAGCTTGCTTCATACCAACAATCTCTGTGGGATCGACCCTTACTCACGTAAGGTATTACTTGGATGACCCAGTACAGTTGCTAGTTAGTTGAACGTAGTTGTGATCACATATGCCAAAGAGCCATTAAATAAATCTCATGCAAATACAAAGAGGGCAATCACAATTTTGTCCACCACTCTTCCCCAAAAACCCCTCACCTATCAAATCCCACCATTCTCTTTATCACTCACATCCATCCTTCATAAAACCCCACCTACCTTACCATTCAAATTCAAACCACTTTCCCTCCCAAACCCACCCATACATGACCGAACCCTACCACTCTCTCCACCCCTATATAAACCCATCTTCACCCCCTCATTTTCACACAACCTAAACACTACTTCTCCCCCTTGGCCGAACCACAAAGTCCCCTCCATCTCCTCTATTTCTTCTTCTTCTACTCTCTTCTTTCTTCTTTTGCTTGAGGACGAGCAAACCTTCTAAGTTTGGTGTGGTAAAGCATTGCTTTTTGTTTTTCCATAACCATTTATGGCATCTAAGGCCGGAGAAACCTCTAGAAAGAGGAAAGGGAAGGCAAAAGCTTCCACCTCTGAGTCATGGGAGATAGAGAGATTCATCTCAAGAGTGCATCAAGACCACTTCTATGAAGTTGTGGCCATGAAGAAGGTGATCCCTGATGGTGTTTTTGCGGAAAACGAATTTTCCAAACACATAGATCTAACCGGCAAGTATACCGGGTCGCATCAAGTAATAATAACTCACTTAGAGTGAGGTCGATCCCACAGGGATTGATAAATCAAGCAACTTTAGTGGGTGATTAGTTTAGTCAAGCTAACATTGAAGTGAAATTGAGTGAAATCGTAGCCAACAGAATTGTAAATGACAGGAAATTTAAAGTTGCAGAAAGTAAAATTGCAAGTAACTTAAATAACAAGAAAGTAAAATAACTGAAACTTAAATTGCAAGAAATGTAAATTGCATGAAAAGTAAAGGGGGTTGGGTGCTGGAAATTAAAATTCAACAGGAAAGTGTAAATAGCAATCAAACAGAGAAGTAAAAGGTGCAAAATCATGCAACAGATCTAAACAGAAAATGGAAATTGCTTGAAGAATTCTAAACAGAAAAGCAGTGCTTAATTTGCAGCAATTTAAAAGAATGTTGAAGATCTCAGGATTGGAGGAGACTAGATAACAAGTCTAGATCTCAAATCCTTCCTTGATCCAACAAGAACAATTGCAGAAGAAGTAAAAGAAAGCAAATTGCAGAAATTGCAGAAGAAGAAATGAACAGAAAGTAAAATTCAATTATGCAGAAAATTAAAGAAGAGATCTCAAGGTGAGATTGAAACAGAAGTTCTTCAATTCTACACCCAAGATCCAAAGCAAGAAAAGTAAAGAGTGCTCAAGAAAGAACCAGGAGGAAGAGAGATCAATTCTCCTTCCTAATTCTCTAAGAAATTCCAAAGTTCAAAATTAAAATGCAAGTAGAAAGGAAAATTCAAAAATAAAGTCTCGAGCTCCCCAATTACATAAAACTAGCTCCTATTTATACACTTTCTATTCTTGGATTTTGGGGTTTGGATGGGCTTTTGATTTGGTGAAGAAATGAATTAAATTGGGTTTTTAATTCAATTTCAGCCCATGAAGGAAAATTGCTTCCAGGAGGCTGCCCTGCCCTTGTGGAGGGCAGGGCAGGATTTGATGAGTGCGGCCTTGGTGCGAGCGTGGTTGATGAGCGGATAATTTATACGCTTTTTGGCATTGTTTTCATATAGTTTTTAGTAAGTTTAAGCTACTTTTAGGGATGTTTTCATTAGTTTTTATGTTAAATTCACATTTCTGGACTTTACTATGAGTTTGTGTGCTTTTCTGTGATTTCAGGTAAATTCTGACTGAAATTGAGGGATTTGAGCAAAACTCTGAAGAAGGCTGACAAAAGGACTGCTGATGCTGTTGGAATCTGACCTCCCTGCACTCGAAATGGATTTTCTGGAGCTACAGAACTCCAATTGGCGCGCTCTCAACGGCGTTGGAAAGTAGACATCCAGGGCTTTCCAGCAATATATAATAGTCCATACTTTATTCGAAGAATGACGACGTAACTTGGCGTTGAACGCCAAGTACACGCTGCTGTCTGGAGTTAAACGCCAGAAAAACGTCATGATCCGGAGTCAAACGCCCAAAACACGTCATAACCTGAAGTTTGACGCCAAGAAATGCCTCTACACGTGAATTCATCAAGCTCAGCCCAAGCACACACCAAGTGGGCCCCGGAAGTGGATTTATGCATCAATTACTTACTCATGTAAACCCTAGTAGCTAGTCTAGTATATATAGGACATTTATCTATTGTATTAGACATCCTGGATTGTATTTTGATCCTGTGATCACGTTAGAGAGGGCTGGCCATTCGGCCATGCCTGAACTCTTTGCTTATGTATTTTCAACGGTGGAGTTTCTGCACACCATAGATTAAGGGTGTGGAGCTCTGCTGTACCTCAAGTATTAATGCAATTCTATTATCTTTTATTCAATTCTCTCTTATTCTTATTCCAAGATATTCATTCGTACCCAAGAACATGATGAATGTGATGAGTCAGATTACCCTCATTATCATTCTCAATTATGAACGCGCGTGATTGACAACCATGTCCGTTCTACATGCAACAGAGCTTGAATGTATATCTCTTAGATTCCCCAACAGAATCTTCGTGGTATAAGTTAGATAGTTGGCGGCATTCATCTGGATCCGGAAAGTCCAACCTTGTCTGTGGTGTTCCGAGTAGGATCCTGGGAGTCCGGAAAGTCCAACCTTGTCTGTGGTGTTCCGAGTAGGATTCCGATCATGAATGACCGTGACGTGCTTCAAACTTTAACCTGCTGGGCGTTGGTGACAGACGCAAAAGAGGGATTCTATTCCAGTAGGAGCGGGAACCAACCGGTGATTAGCCGTACTGTGACAGAGTGCGTTGCATAGTTTTCACTGCGAGGATGGGATGTAGCCATCAGCCACGGGTGATGCCTCCAGACTGGTTAGCTGTGCGAGTGACAGCCGCACAGGTTATTTCCCCGTGAGGAATGAAAGTAGCCACAGTTGATGGTGAACCCCTATACAAAGCTTGCCATGGAAAGGAGTGAGAAGGACTGAGTAGAAGGAGTAGGAGAGCAGGCGTCCAAGAGCTCTACAGCATCTCCATCCGCTTATCTGAAATTCCCACCAATGAATCTGCATAAGTGTTCTATCCCTTTTATTTTATTCATCTTTATCCCTTTCATTATTTCTATTTTCGAAAACCCATAAACTATTTTAATCTGCCTGACTGAGATTTACAAGGTGACCATAGCTTGCTTCATACCAACAATCTCTGTGGATTCGACCCTTACTCACGTAAGGTTATTACTTGGACGACCCAGTACACTTGCTGGTTAGTTGAACGGAGTTGTGAATTCAACCAGTGCCATAAATAAGCTTTCATTCAAAATCCAAAAAACATATAATGTGATCACAATTTCGTCCACCAAGTTTTTGGCGCCGTTGCCGGGGATTGTTCGAGTATGGACAACTGACGGTTCATCTTGTTGCTCAGATTAGGTAATTTTCTTTTCAAAATCTTTTTCAAAAATTTTTTCTTTTTATTTTACGTTTTTCCAAAAATCTTTTTCGAAAAATTAAAATAACAATACAAAAAATTAGAAAATCATAAAAATCAAAAATATTTTGTGTTTCTTGTTTGAGTCTTGTGTTAATTTTTAAGTTTGGTGTCAATTGCATGCTTTTAAAATTTTTCTTGCATTGTTTTCGAAAATTCATGCATTCATAGTGTTCTTCAAGATCTTCAAGTTGTTCTTGACAAGACTTCTTGTTTGATCTTGATGATTTCTTGTTTTGTGTCTTTTGTTGTTTTTCATGTGCATTTTTGCATTCATATTTTCCATGCATTAAAGATTTCTAAGTTTGGTGTCTTGCATGTTTTCTTTGCATCAAAAATTTTTTCAAAATTATGTTCTTGATCTTCATCATGATCTTCATAGTGTTCTTGGTGTTCATCTTGACATTCATAGCATTCTTGCATGCATCTTGTGTCTTGATCCAAAATTTTCATGTTTTGGGTCATTTTTGTGTTTTTCATTCAATATTTAAAAATCAAAAATATCTTTTCCTTATTTTCCTCTAAAATTTCGAAATTTTGGGTTGACTTGGTCAAAAATTTTTAAAAATTAGTTGTTTCTTACAAGTCAAGTCAAAATTTCAATTTTCAAAAAATCTTATCTTTTCAAAATCTTTTTCAAAAATCATATCTTTTTCATTTTTTTTAGCATTTTCGAAAATTTCAAAATTATTTTTCAAAATATTTTCAAAATATTTTTCTTATCTTTTTATCCAATTTTCGAAAATTAGCTAACAATTAATGTGATTGGTTCAAAAATTTGAAGTTTGTTACTTTCTTGTTAAGAAAGGTTCAATCTTTAAATTCTAGAATCTTATCTTGTAGTTTCTTGTTAGTTAAGTAATCTTTAAAAATTAAATCTTTTTCAAAAAAAAAAATCTTTTTCAAATATATCTTTTTATCTTTTATCTTATCTTTTTCAAAAATTTTATCTTTTTCAAAATTTGATTTCAAAATCTTTTTCAATCAACTAACTAACTTTTTGTTTGTTTCTTATCTTTTTCAAAACCACCTAACTACTCTTCCCTCTCTAATTTTCGAAAATTCTCCCTCTATTTTTCAAAAATTCTTTTTGTTTTAAATTTTAATTTTAATCCCATAATATCTTTAATTTTCGAAAATTACTAACCTCTTTTTCAAAATTATTTTCGAAAATCTTCTTTTCTTTTCTTCTTCTATTTTAATTATTTAACTACTAACACTTCTCTTCACCTCTCTTCATCCGAATTCTTCTTCATCCTTCTTCTTTCTTCTACCCCTTTCTTCTTCTACTAACATAAGGGAATCTCTATACTGTGACATAGAGGATTCCTTTTTCTTTTCTTGTTTTCTTCTCTTTCTTATGAGCAGGAACAAGGATAAAGGCACTCTTGTTGAAGCTGATCCAGAACCTGAAAGGACTCTGAAGAGAAAATTAAGAGAAGCTAAATTACAACAATCCAGAGGCAACCTTTCAGAAATTTTCGAACAGGAGAAGGACATGGCAGACGCAAATAATAATGATAATAATGCAAGGAGAATGCTTGGTGACTTTACAAAACCAACATCCAAGTTTGATGGAAGAAGCATCTCCATTCCTGCCATTGGAGCCAATAACTTTGAGCTTAAGCCTCAACTAGTTGCATTAATGCAACAAAACTGCAAGTTTTATGGACTTCCATCTGAAGATCCTTATCAGTTTTTAACTGAATTCTTGCAAGTCTGTGATACTGTAAAGACGAATGGAGTTAATCCTGAAGTCTACAGACTCATGCTTTTCCCTTTTGCTGTAAGAGACAGAGCTAGAATATGGTTGGATTCACAACCTAAGGATAGCCTGGACTCCTGGGATAAGCTGGTCACTGCTTTCTTAGATAAGTTCTTCCCTCCTCAAAAGCTGAGCAAGCTGAGAGTGGATGTTCAAACCTTCAAACAAAAAGATGGTGAATCCCTCTATGAAGCTTGGGAAAGATACAAGCAGCTGACCAAGAGATGTCCATCTGACATGTTTTCAGAATGGACCCTATTAGATATATTCTATTATGGTCTCTCTGAATTTTCGAAAATGTCACTGGACCACTCTGCAGGTGGATCTATTCACCTGAAGAAAACGCCTGAAGAGGCACAAGAACTCATTGACATGGTTGCTAACAACCAGTTCATGTACACCTCTGAGAGGAATTCCGTGAATAATGGAGTCCCTCAGAAGAAAGGAGTTCTTGAAATTGATGCTCTGAATGCCATACTGGCTCAGAACAAAATGTTGACTCAACAAGTCAACATTATCTCTCAAAATCTGAATGGATTGCAACATGCATCCAACAGTACTAGAGAAGTAGCTTCTGAAGAAGCTTATGATCCTGAGAACCCTGCCATGGCAGAGGTTAATTACTTAGGTGAACCATATGGAAATACCTATAACCCATCATGGAGAAATCATCCAAATTTTTCCTGGAAGGATCAACAAAAACCTCAACAAGGTTTTAACAATGGTGGACGCAATAGGCTGAATCATAGTAAGCCATATCCATCATCTTCTCAGCAACAGACAGAGAACTCTGAACAAAATAATTCTAATTTAGCCAATATAGTCTCTGATCTGTCAAAGGCCACTTTCAGTTTCATGAATGAAACAAGATCTTCCATTAGAAATTTGGAGGCACAAGTAGGCCAGCTGAGTAAGAAAGTTATTGAAACTCCTCCCAGTATTCTCCCAAGTAATACAGAAGAGAATCCAAAAGGAGAGTGCAAAGCCATTGACTTAGTCAACATGGCCGAATGCACTAGGGAGGAGAAGGACGAAAATCCTAGTGAGGAAGACCTCCTGGGACGTCCTTCAAGCAAGAAGGAGCTTCCTAATAAGGATCCTGAGGAATCTGAGGCTCATACAGAGACCATAGAGATTCCATTCAATCTCCTTCTGCCATTCATGAGCTCTGACTATTATTCATCCTCTGAAGAGGATGAAGATGTGACTGGAGAGCAAGTTGCTCAATATTTAGGAGCTATCATGAAGCTGAATGCCAAGCTGTTTGGTAATGAGACTTGGGAAAGTGAACCTCCCTTGCTCATTAGTGATTTGGATACTTGGATCCAGGAAACTCTACCTCAAAAGAGACAAGATCCTGGCAAGTTCTTAATACCTTGCACCATTGGCACCATGAGCTTTGAGAAAGCTCTATGTGATCTTGGGTCAGGAATAAACCTTTTGCCACTCTCTGTAATGGAGAAGCTGGGAATCATTGAGGTACAACCTGCCTTGTTCTCATTACAATTGGCAGATAAATCCATGAGAGAAGCTCATGGGATAGTAGAGGACGTGCTAGTAAAAGTTGAAGACTTTTACATCCCTGCTGATTTCCTAATCCTAGATACTAGGAAGGAAGATGATGAATGCATCATCCTAGGAAGACCTTTCCTAGCCACAGCAGAAGCTGTGATAGATGTCAACAGAGGAGAGTTAGTCCTTCAATTGAATGGAGAATACCTTGTGTTTCAAGCACATGGCAATCCCTCTGTGACAAAAGAGAGTAAGCATGAAGAGCTTCTCTCAGTTCAAGGTCAAGAAGAGCCCACACAGTCAAACTCTAAGTTTGGTGTTGTGAGGCCACAACCAAACTCTAAGTTTGGTGTCCAAACCCCATATCCAAACTCTAAGTTTGGTGTTGGGACTAGACAACATTGACTTGATTGCTCTGTGGCTCCATGAGAGCCACTGTCAAGCTATTGACATTAAAGAAGCGCTTGTTGGGAGGCAACCCAATTTTATTTATCTAATTTTATTTTATTTTGTTTCTTTGTTATTTTTGTGTTTAATTAGGTACATGATCATGAGGAGTCACGAAAAAAAAATCAAAAAATTAAAAACAGAGTCAAAAACAGAAGAAAAAAATTTTCACCCTGGAGGACGCACGGGCCGGCGTTCAGCGCCCAGAAGATGCATCTGGCCAGCGTTCAGCGCCAGAACAGAGCATCTTCCTGGCGCTGAACGCCCAAAACAAGCAACATCCTGGCGTTTAACGCCAGGATGCGCACGCAGAGGACAATCTGGCGCTGAACGCCAGAAACAAGCTTGAAACTGGCGTTCAACGCCAGAATCAAGCATCACATGGGCGTTTAACGCCCAGAACATGCACCAATGGGCGTTTGAACGCCAGAATGGTGCATGAAGGCAATCTACACGCCTATAGGGTGAAGGAATGGTATTTCTTTTCACCTCAGGACCTGTGGACCCCACAGGATCCCCACCTCAGGATCTGTGGACCCCACAGGATCCCCACCTACCTTTTCTTTTAATCCTATTCACACTCTCCTAATCCAAATCTCATTTTCAATGTCACCCTTCCCAAAAACCTTCACCAATCACATCAATTCCTCTTCCCAATTACCCCATGCACCATTCACATCAACCTCCTCTTCCCCATAAACCCCACCTACCCCCACTACATTCAAATTCAATTTCCCACCCATTCCCACCCAAAATGGCCGAAACATAACCCACCCCCCCCTCCCTATAAATACCTCTCTTTTCTTCTTCATTGTCACACAACATAACCCCTTCTTCTCTACATAGCCGAACCCCCCTTCTCCCTCTCTACTCAAATTCTCTTCTTCTTCTTCTTCTACTCTTCTTTTCTTTTTGCTCGAGGACGAGCACATTTTAAGTTTGGTGTGGTAAAAAGCCTAGCTTTTTATTTTTCATTCACCATCAATGGCACCCAAGACCGGAGTTTCCTCAAGAAAAGGAAAAGGGAAGGCAAAAGCTTCCACTTCCGAATCATGGGAGAAGGAGAGATTCATCTCCAAAAGCCACCAAGACCACTTCTATGATGTTGTGGCAAAGAAAAGGGTGATCCCTGAGGTCCCCTTCAAGCTCAAAAAGAATGAGTATCCGGAAATCCGACATGAGATCCAGAGAAGAGGGTGGGAAGTCGTAACCAACCCCATGCAACAAGTCGGATTATTGATGGTTCAAGAATTCTATGCTAATGCATGGATCACTAGGAACCATGATCAAAGTATGAACCCGAATCCGAAGAACTATCTCACTATGGTTCGGGGGAAATACTTAGATTTCAGTCCGGAAAATGTGAGATTGGCATTTCATCTACCTATGATGCAAGGTGATGAACGCCCCTACACAAGGAGGGTCAACTTCAATCAAAGGTTGGACCAAGTCCTAATGGACATTTGTGTGGAAGGCGCCCAATGGAGAGTAGACTCCAAAGGCAAACCAGTCCAACTAAGAAGACTGGACCTCAAGCCTGTAGCTAGAGGATGGCTGGAGTTCATCCAAAGATCCATCATCCCTACAAGCAACCGATCTGAAGTTACTGTGGATCGGGAAATCATGATTCATAGCATCATGATTGGAGAGGAAGTAGAGGTTCATGAAGTCATAGCCAATGAACTCTACAAAATAGCTGACAAGCCTTCATACATGGCACGGCTAGCCTTCCCCCACCTCATATGCCATCTATGTTATTCAGCTGGAGCTATCATAGATGGAGATGTCTCCATTGAAGAAGACAAGCCCATCACCAAGAAAAGGATGGAGCAAACAAGGGAAGTCCCTCACGGCCCCCAAGGAGAACATGAGGAAGTTCATCAACAAATGCCTCATGGAATGCACTTTCATCCCAACAACTATTGGGAGCAACTCAGTACCTCCTTAGAAGACTTGAGCCAAAACATGGAACAACTAAGGGTGGAACACCATGAACACGCCCTCACTCTCCAAGAAATAAGAGAAGATCAAAGAGCTATGAGGGAGGAGCAACAAAGGCAAGGAAGGGACATAGAAGAGTTGAAGAACATCATTGGTCCTTCAAGAAGAAGACGCCACTAAGAGGTGGATTCATTCCTTGTTCTTTATTTTCTTTCTGTTTTCGGTTTTTAAGTGTTATGTTTGTCTATGTTTTTTGTGTTTCTACTTCATGATCATTAGTGTGTAAACCATGCCTTAAAGCTATGAATAAAATCCATTAGTCTTTCACCTCTCTTAAAAGAAAAATGTTTTAATTCAAAAGAACAAGAAGTACATAATTTTCGAAATTATTAGTGAATTTAATTTAATTATATTGATGTGGTGGCAATAATTTTTGTTTTCTGAATGAATGCTTGAACAGTGCATATTTTTGATCTTGTTGTTTATGAGTGTTAAAATTGTTGGCTCTTGAAAGAATGATGAACAAAGAGAAATGTTATTGATGAACTGAAAAATTCATGAATTGATTCTTGAAGCAAGAAAAAGCAGTGAAAAAAAAAAAGTGGCGAAAAAAAAAAAGAAGCAAGCAGAAAAAGCCAATAGCCCTTAAAACCAAAAGGCAAGGGTAGCAAGGATCCAAGGCTTTGAGCATCAATGGATAGGAGGGCCCAAGGAAATAAAATCCAGGCCTAAGCGGCTAAATCAAGCTGTCCCTAACCATGTGCTTGTGTCATGAAGGTCCAAGTGAAAAGCTTGAGACTGAGTGGTTAAAGTCGTGATCCAAAGCAAAAGAGTGTGCTTAAGAGCTCTGGACACCACTAACTGGGGACTTTAGCAAAGCTGAGTCACAATCTGAAAAGGTTCACCCAGTTATGTGTCTGTGGCATTTGTGTATCCGGTGGTAATACTGGAAGACAAAGTGCTTAGGGCCACGGCCAAGACTCATAAGTAGCTGTGTTCAAGAATCAACATGCTTAACTAGGAGAGTCAATAACACTATCCGAAATTCTAAGTTCCTAGAGAAGCCAATCACTCTAAACTTCAAAGGAAAAAGTGAGATGCCAAAACTGTTCAGAAGCAAAAAGCTACAAGTCCCGCTCATCTAATTAAATTAATATTCATTGATATTTTGGACTTTATAGTATATTCTCTTCTTTTTATCCTATTTGATTTTCAGTTGCTTGGGGACAAGCAACAATTTAAGTTTGGTGTTGTGATGAGCGGATAATTTATACGCTTTTTAGCATTGTTTTCATATAGTTTTTAGTAAGTTTAAGCTACTTTTAGGGATGTTTTCATTAGTTTTTATGTTAAATTCACATTTCTGGACTTTACTATGAGTTTGTGTGCTTTTCTGTGATTTCAGGTAAATTCTGACTGAAATTGAGGGATTTGAGCAAAACTCTGAAGAAGGCTGACAAAAGGACTGCTGATGCTGTTGGAATCTGACCTCTCTGCACTCGAAATGGATTTTCTGGAGCTACAGAACTCCAATTGGCGCGCTCTCAACGGCGTTGGAAAGTAGACATCCAGGGCTTTCCAGCAATATATAATAGTCCATACTTTATTCGAAGAATGACGACGTAACTTGGCGTTGAACGCCAAGTACACGCTGCTGTCTGGAGTTAAACGCCAGAAAAACGTCATGATCCGGAGTCAAACGCCCAAAACACGTCATAACCTGAAGTTTGACGCCAAGAAATGCCTCTACACGTGAATTCATCAAGCTCAGCCCAAGCACACACCAAGTGGGCCCCGGAAGTGGATTTATGCATCAATTACTTACTCATGTAAACCCTAGTAGCTAGTCTAGTATATATAGGACATTTATCTATTGTATTAGACATCCTGGATTGTATTTTGATCCTGTGATCACGTTAGAGAGGGCTGGCCATTCGGCCATGCCTGAACTCTTTGCTTATGTATTTTCAACGGTGGAGTTTCTGCACACCATAGATTAAGGGTGTGGAGCTCTGCTGTACCTCAAGTATTAATGCAATTCTATTATCTTTTATTCAATTCTCTCTTATTCTTATTCCAAGATATTCATTCGTACCCAAGAACATGATGAATGTGATGAGTCAGATTACCCTCATTATCATTCTCAATTATGAACGCGCGTGATTGACAACCATGTCCGTTCTACATGCAACAGAGCTTGAATGTATATCTCTTAGATTCCCCAACAGAATCTTCGTGGTATAAGTTAGATAGTTGGCGGCATTCATCTGGATCCGGAAAGTCCAACCTTGTCTGTGGTGTTCCGAGTAGGATCCTGGGAGTCCGGAAAGTCCAACCTTGTCTGTGGTGTTCCGAGTAGGATTCCGATCATGAATGACCGTGACGTGCTTCAAACTTTAACCTGCTGGGCGTTGGTGACAGACGCAAAAGAGGGATTCTATTCCAGTAGGAGCGGGAACCAACCGGTGATTAGCCGTACTGTGACAGAGTGCGTTGCATAGTTTTCACTGCGAGGATGGGATGTAGCCATCAGCCACGGGTGATGCCTCCAGACTGGTTAGCTGTGCGAGTGACAGCCGCACAGGTTATTTCCCCGTGAGGAATGAAAGTAGCCACAGTTGATGGTGAACCCCTATACAAAGCTTGCCATGGAAAGGAGTGAGAAGGACTGAGTAGAAGGAGTAGGAGAGCAGGCGTCCAAGAGCTCTACAGCATCTCCATCCGCTTATCTGAAATTCCCACCAATGAATCTGCATAAGTGTTCTATCCCTTTTATTTTATTCATCTTTATCCCTTTCATTATTTCTATTTTCGAAAACCCATAAACTATTTTAATCTGCCTGACTGAGATTTACAAGGTGACCATAGCTTGCTTCATACCAACAATCTCTGTGGATTCGACCCTTACTCACGTAAGGTTATTACTTGGACGACCCAGTACACTTGCTGGTTAGTTGAACGGAGTTGTGAATTCAACCAGTGCCATAAATAAGCTTTCATTCAAAATCCAAAAAACATATAATGTGATCACAATTTCGTCCACCAGTGGTGCACGAGTTGATGCTGCAGGATGCTGCCCTTCCCTCGCGGAGGGCAGGGCAGGAAAAGTTGGTGCGCCAGAACGTGCCACGGTGCTGCCAGAATCAAGAATTGGTGCGCCAGACTCAGAAATTGGTGCGCCAGAAATTTTCCTTGGTGCATGGGATGCTGCCCTGCCCTCGCGGAGGGCAGGGCAGAAAAATGTGGTGCTGCCAGGATTGAGTTGCGATGCACGCTGGTGCTGCCAGGAGAGAATTGGTGCGCCAGATTTGTGTGTGGTGCGCCAGATTTGTGCACCAACCCAAATGCTGCCCTGCCCTCGCGGAGGGCAGGGCAATGTTTCCAATGTTGAAGTTCCAAGTTCGAAACTTGGTGGATGCACACGCTACTTCTTTTCCTTGGTTTCCTTGTGTCTCCCTCTTCGAGCCTTGGTGGAAGCATTTTGGTTTATTTTCGCTTGTTTTTGGCCCTTAAAGATGCTTTCCGTTCCTGCCTTAATTGTACGCCAAATATGGATTACTATATATCGTTGAAAAGCTCTGAATGTCAGCTTTCCAACGCAACTGAAAGCACATCAATTGGACGTCTGTAGCTCAAGTTATAGCCATTTGAAGGAGGCATGGTCATGCTGTGAGCGCCCAGATTTTAACTTAGCGAAAATTTTGCTCCAACCTCACTTTGTTTCAACATGATTCTGCCCTGCCCTTGGCAAGAGCAGGGCAATGTGCGCTGATTGCTTATTCTTCATTAATTTGGTCATGGGCCACGCTTTTAAAAGCGTGGCCTAAGGCTCCAAAGTGTACCCCAACTTCAAAGTGTATCCCAAAGCTCTTTTTTTCTCCTTTTTTTGTGCTTCTTTGCTTCTTTTTCTTCTTATTTCCTACAAGATTTATAAAATTAAAATATCAAGAAAATATATCATTTAAGTACAAAAGCATTCAATATTTAAGCACAAATCATCAATTTCTTGTATGAAAAAGCATAGAAAATGGGTATATGATGACTTGTCATCACAACACCAAACTTAAACCTTGCTTGTCCCCAAGCAAGAAAAGAATCATGCAATAGAAATTGTCAATCCAAGGTAAGAAGAGTAGCAAGTTAATGTTCATGGCAAGCTAGTTTTCTATGCATGCTACAATTACAAAAGAGATGTAAATGATTGATGCTTCTATCTAGCTTCTTTTATGAAATCTTTTTCTTATAGTTCTTCCTTGAAACAAGCTTTTGATTTTTTTTTTATTAGCTTCTCCTTTTGGGTGCTTTGCCCCATGAGTTAATAACAAAGCTACGACTTCTAAATGCTTTGTTTTCAAGTATTACCACTTGATACATAAGCACCACAAGCATTTAATTAGAGGACTTCATTAAGCTCATTTTTTTTCTTTTCTTTGACTCTCTAATCATTGATGCTCAGAACCTTGAGCTTTGAGGGAGTGCTTTTGCACTTGAGCCTAGCCTTGACTTCTAAGTGTTTTGTTTTCAAGCATTTGGCTTGATACATAAACACCACAAGCACTTAGCAAATAAATTGCCATTGGTACTCAGAGCCTTCAGCTTCCTCATTCTTTCCCTTTTTCTTTTCTTGCTTTAATTGTATTTGCTTCTTCAAGGTTTTCATGATTTCAAAAGATTTCACAAAATATACTAGATGAAAAACTTCAATTAAATAAAATCCAATGCAATTGAGCAACAATCAATCATACTAGCTTTCCAATACTTGTACGCACATGCTAAATTCTTCTTTAATTCCTTGTTTGTTTATGATCATGATGCTTTTTGCTTTTGAATTCACAAAACTCAAGTTGGTAGTCATAATGTCACAACAACATATTTCAAATCAAATTCAAGCTATGCTTAGTCATACCACACATGTATACAGAAAATATAAAGACAATCATGCAATTTAAAGTGTTGGAAATAAATGAGAGGAAAAGGAACTTTACAACCTTGTAGTCCATCTTCTCTATTGTTGTCATTTTTCTCCCATTCTTCTCCTTCCCATACCAACTCAGAATGCTTGCTCATCCTCAAGCAACAATTAGAACAATGGCTATGGGGCTAAGATGGATCATGAATGTCTTACACAATGAAATGTTAGCAGTACATGTGTTTTGAGCAAGCAAAATTTAAGATAAAAATCAAGGCACAAGAGACAAAGACATTTTGATTGCAAACATAAGAGGGTGTGCATGATACATTGCATAAAAAAAAATAAGTGGCACACCAAACTTAGTGTGACACTTTCACTTGAAATTAATGCAAGTATCTAGTAAGCATTGGAACCAAATTTTGTTGCATAGCAACACCAAACTTAGAATGCAACCATATGTCAATTTATTTGAACTAAAACTAAACAAAAGAAACTGTTATTTGTTGAATACAATCACCAAGTGAAGAATCTGTCATGAATAAGGATCTCTTGGTGATATATTAACAAAAACAGTTAAGGAGCAAAATAAGTGGAAGCATTAAAAATAAGGAAATAACTAAAGTAAACAGAATAATAAAATGTCAAACCAAAAGAAAAACAACACTGCAAAGGCTTTATGATTATGCAGACAAGTGGTGTTGCTTAATGAATTGCATAGAGAATTAAGTGGCACACCAAACTTAGAATCTTAGTATGTCACTTCCATTTTTGATTTGATGCAATCATCCAAAAAGATTGGAAACAAGTTGTTGCAAGACAACACCAAACTTAGAATGTAACCATATGCCCATTTATTGAATTTAAACAAAGTAAAGAACGAAAACAAAGAAGAGAAGAAATTATACCTACGGTTGGGTTACCTCCCAACAAGTGCTCTTTTAGTGTCATTAGCTTGACATGTTGTTCTTCACTTTCTTCCTCTTCTTCCAATTGGTTAAGAGGAATGACTTCAAGGGGGGAGAAGTTTCAGCTTTTGTCCCCTTTCTTGGTTTCCTCTCAGCAAGCTTTCTTTTGAAATTGGCTTGGTTGAGCTTGCTTGCTTGATCAGGGGCAGGATTGGTGCTTTTGTTAGTTGCCTTCACTTCTTGGATGTCAAGACATGGTTGCTGTGTGATTTTTGGAGTTTGATCTTCATCCAGAGCCTTTTGAATTGGTGGTTCAATGAGCTAAAAAATCCTTCATGTGCCTCTCTGTTTTACTTGAGTTTGGAATGACTTCCTCACTTTCTCGCTCCTCCACTTCCTCTTTTACACTCAACATTTGCTTTAATAGCTCTTTCATGGAGGAGGTTTGTTGATTTTCCCAAGCTTTCTTCATCTCCTCTTCATATTTTTCGATCAGTGTTGAGCATCTTTGGTCCAGGGGAGTTTGAGGAGGTTGTGAGTGTTCAGGTTCTCTTGTCATCTCAAGTGCAGTTTTAGGTTCAAATGTTTCCACCACCTCTTCCTTCTTTGCAATTTCACTTGATGCAGTAGCCTCTTCCTCTTGTTTTTCCTCCTTTTTCGTTGCACTTACCACTTGAGCTACGTGCACTTCCATGTTTGTGAAGAAGTTTTCTTTTCTTTTCCATAATTTCTTTGTCTCCTCCTCATATTTTTTGAACATGGACTCAAGCTTTGAGAGCCTTGAGTGGTTCATGGAAGTTTGTGTGGGTGGTGAGTTTTGAAAGGGGCTTTCTGTTGAAGTTTGGTCAAGTGATGATGTCTTTGGATGAATATCACATGGAGCACTAGAATTCCCTTCCCAGCCACCATTAGAATCATGACTTGCATCATTTTGTGGTGGAGGGAAATATCCCATATGATTTTCTTTCTCATCTTGTGGTTCTGAAGCATAGCTCTATGAATTGGAGTGCCCAGAATTTGAAGTTTCTTGGTGATATTCCCAACCACCATTAGAGATTGGTGATGGTGGGTAATATCCCATAAAATTTGTTTGATCATAAGATGAGTTGAACTCCATTTAAATTTTGGAAAACACAGCACCATTGAAAATTGAAAGTCATGTCACAGAGACAGAATTTCTTAGTGAGGCAAAAACACAAACACCTTGGTTTCAACTTAGAACAGAGAACAAAAACAAAGAAAATGCTTAATCTAGACTTCTCACCCACTTAATCATTGTTGATCAAAATCAATCCCCGGCAACGGCGCCAAAAACTTGATGGTGTTTTTGCGGAAAACGAATTTTCCAAACACATAGATCTAACCGGCAAGTATACCGGGTCGCATCAAGTAATAATAACTCACTTAGAGTGAGGTCGATCCCACAGGGATTGATGGATCAAGCAACTTTAGTGGGTGATTAGTTTAGTCAAGCTAACATTGAAGTGAAATTGAGTGAAATCGTAGCCAACAGAATTGTAAATGACAGGAAATTTAAAGTTGCAGAAAGTAAAATTGCAAGTAACTTAAATAACAAGAAAGTAAAATAACTGAAACTTAAATTGCAAGAAATGTAAATTGCATGAAAAGTAAAGGGGGTTGGGTGCTGGAAATTAAAATTCAACAGGAAAGTGTAAATAGCAATCAAACAGAGAAGTAAAAGGTGCAAAATCATGCAACAGATCTAAACAGAAAATGGAAATTGCTTGAAGAATTCTAAACAGAAAAGCAGTGCTTAATTTGCAGCAATTTAAAAGAATGTTGAAGATCTCAGGATTGGAGGAGACTAGATAACAAGTCTAGATCTCAAATCCTTCCTTGATCCAACAAGAACAATTGCAGAAGAAGTAAAAGAAAGCAAATTGCAGAAATTGCAGAAGAAGAAATGAACAGAAAGTAAAATTCAATTATGCAGAAAATTAAAGAAGAGATCTCAAGGTGAGATTGAAACAGAAGTTCTTCAATTCTTCACCCAAGATCCAAAGCAAGAAAAGTAAAGAGTGCTCAAGAAAGAACCAGGAGGAAGAGAGATCAATTCTCCTTCCTAATTCTCTAAGAAATTCCAAAGTTCAAAATTAAAATGCAAGTAGAAAGGAAAATTCAAAAATAAAGTCTCGAGCTCCCCAATTACATAAAACTAGCTCCTATTTATACACTTTCTATTCTTGGATTTTGGGGTTTGGATGGGCTTTTGATTTGGTGAAGAAATGAATTAAATTGGGTTTTAATTCAATTTCAGCCCATGAAGGAAAATTGCTTCCAGGAGGCTGCCCTGCCCTTGTGGAGGGCAGGGCAGGATTTGATGAGTGCGGCCTTGGTGCGAGCGTGGTGCACGAGTTGATGCTGCAGGATGCTGCCCTGCCCTCGCGGAGGGCAGGGCAGGAAAAGTTGGTGCGCCAGAACGTGCCAAGGTGCTGCCAGAATCAAGAATTGGTGCGCCAGACTCAGAAATTGGTGCGCCAGAAATTTTCCTTGGTGCATGGGATGCTGCCCTGCCCTCGCGGAGGGCAGGGCAGAAAAATGTGGTGCTGCCAGGATTGAGTTGCGATGCACGCTGGTGCTGCCAGGAGAGAATTGGTGCGCCAGATTTGTGTGTGGTGCGCCAGATTTGTGCACCAACCCAAATGCTGCCCTGCCCTCGCGGAGGGCAGGGCAATGTTTCCAATGTTGAAGTTCCAAGTTCGAAACTTGGTGGATGCACACGCTACTTCTTTTCCTTGGTTTCCTTGTGTCTCCCTCTTCGAGCCTTGGTGGAAGCATTTTGGTTTATTTTCGCTTGTTTTTGGCCCTTAAAGATGCTTTCCGTTCCTGCCTTAATTGTACGCCAAATATGGATTACTATATATCGTTGAAAAGCTCTGAATGTCAGCTTTCCAACGCAACTGGAAGCACATCAATTGGACGTCTGTAGCTCAAGTTATAGCCATTTGAAGGAGGCATGGTCATGCTGTGAGCGCCCAGATTTTAACTTAGCGAAAATTTTGCTCCAACCTCACTTTGTTTCAACATGATTCTGCCCTGCCCTTGGCAAGAGCAGGGCAATGTGCGCTGATTGCTTATTCTTCATTAATTTGGTCATGGGCCACGCTTTTAAAAGCGTGGCCTAAGGCTCCAAAGTGTACCCCAACTTCAAAGTGTATCCCAAAGCTCTTTTTTTCTCCTTTTTTTGTGCTTCTTTGCTTCTTTTTCTTCTTATTTCCTACAAGATTTATAAAATTAAAATATCAAGAAAATATATCATTTAAGTACAAAAGCATTCAATATTTAAGCACAAATCATCAATTTCTTGTATGAAAAAGCATAGAAAATGGGTATATGATGACTTGTCATCAATCCCCGAGGTCCCTTTCCAACTCAAAAAGAGTGAATATCCGGAGATCCGACATGAGATCCGAAGAAGAGGTTGGGAAGTTCTTACCAACCCCATTCAACAAGTCAGAATCATAATGGTTCAAGAGTTCTATGCCAATGCATGGATCACCAAGAACCATGATCAAAGTCTGAACCTGGATCCAAAGAATTGGCTTACAATGGTTTGGGAGAAATACTTAGATTTTAGTCCAGAAAATGTAAGGTTGGCATTCAACTTGCCCATGATGCAAGGAGATGAATACCCTTACACTAGAAGGGTCAACTTTGATCAAAGGTTGGACCAAGTCCTCATAGACATTTGTGAAGCGGGCACTCAGTGGAAGAGAGATTCAAGAGGGAAGCCGATTCAACTGAAAAGGCATGACCTCAAGCCCGTGGCTAGGGGATGGTTGGAGTTTATCCAACGCTCAATCATTCCCACTAGCAACCGGTCCAAAGTTACTATAGACGGGGCTATCATGATTCATAGCATCTTGATTGGAGAAGAAGTAGAAGTTCATGAGGTTATAGCCCAAGAACTTTATAAGGTGGTGGACAAGTCCTCTACCTTGGCAAGGTTAGCCTTCGCTCATCTCATTTGTCACCTCTGTTATTCGGTTGGAGTTAACATAGAAGGAGACATCCTCATTGATGAGGACAAGCCCATCACTAAGAAAAGGATGGAGCAAACAAGAGATCCCACTCATCATGAAATTCCTGAGATGCCTCAAGGGATGCACTTTCCTCCACAAAACTACTGGGATCAAATCAACACCTCCCTAGGAGAATTGAGTTCCAACATGGGACAACTAAGGGTGGAGCACCAAGAACATTCCATCCTCCTCCATGGAATTAGAGAAGATAAAAGAATCATGGGAGAGCAGCAACAAAGGCAAGGAAGAGACATTGAGGAGCTCAAACACTCCATAAGATCTTCAAGAGGAAGAACATGCCGCCATCACTAAGGTGGACCCGTTCTTTAATCTCCTTGTTCTTTATTTTTCTGTTTTTTCGAATTTTCATGCTTATGTTTATCTATGTTTGTGTCTTATGATCATTAGTGTCTTAGTGTCTATGCCTTAAAGTTATGAATGTCCTATGAATCCATCACCTTTCTCAAATGAAAAATGTTCTTAATTTAAAAAGAGAAGAATTGCATGAATTTTGAATTTTATAACAGATTAATTATTTTGATGTGGTGGCAATACTTTGACTTCTGAATGTATGCTTGAACAGTGCATATGTCTTTTGAATTTGTTGTTCATGAATGTTGGCTCTTGAAAGAATGATGAAAAAAGGAGACATGTTACTGAGGATCTGAAAAATCATAAAAATGATTCTTGAAGTAAGAAAAAGTAGTGAATACAAAAAAAAGAAAAAAGAAAGGAAAAAAAGAAAAAAGAGAAAAATAAATAAAGTCGTGATCCAAGGCAAAAAAAAGTGTGCTTAAGAACCCTGGATACCTCTAATTGGGGACTCTAGCAAAGCTGAGTTACAATCTGAAAAGGTTCACCCAGTTATGTGTCTGTGGCATGTATGTATCCGGTGGTAATATTGGAAGACAGAGTGCTTTGGGCCACGGCCAAGACTCATAAAGTAGCTGTGTTCAAGAATCATCATACTTAACTAGGAGAATCAATAACACTATCTGGATTCTGAGTTCCTATAGAAGCCAATAATTCTGAATTTCAAATGATAGAGTGAGATGCCAAAACTGTTCAGAGGCAAAAAGCTAAAAGCCCCGTGATAAACCCCGTTTTGACGATTTATCTTGTATTGATTTTAAGAGCTTTTATCACCTTTTACCCACATTTATTCAATGAAATAGCATGGTTTTGTGATTGTCTCCTTATTTGTGCTTAGATGTGAAAACATGCTTTTAAACCCTTGATTTGATGGTTTCAATATCCCTTTGATTCCACTAGATGCCTTGATATGTTTGTTAGTGATTTCAGATTGAAAAGGCTAGGAATGGATCAAAGGAGTGAAGAGGGAAAGCATGCAAAGTGGAGAAATCATGAAAAGTCAAAGAAGTTGAACTCGCCCATGGACGCGCGCGCGCACCTGGCACTTGCGCGCACCTGCGAATTACCCCATGGACGCGTACGCGTGCTGTGCGCGTACGCGTCGGTGCTGGTTTATGATTTTTTAATGAAAACATGGCCAACAAATTCTGAAAGGTTGTGGGGCCCAATTCCAACCAACTTTGGCGCCTAAACTGCTATTTAAAGCCAAGGATTGAAGAGCAAAGGGACATTAGTTCATTCACACTCATTAGGATTAGTTTAGAAGTAGTTTCTAGAGAGAGAAGCTCTCACTTCTCTCTAGAATTAGGATTAGGATTAGGTTTAGTTCTTAGATCTAGAGTTTAATTCATCTTCTTCTACTTCTATCTTCTCAATTCTTTGTTGCTACATTCATCTTCTTCTATTCTTTTGTTGTAATTTCCTTTATGTTGTTCTTATATTTTATTGTAGATCTAGTATTGTTTCTTCCATTTTCTTTCAATTCAATAAGAGGTAATTCATAATAATTGTTCTTCTTTACTTTTCTATTGTTGATCTCTTGCCTTCGTAGTTAGATCTCCCTTTAATTCTTGCAATTTATGTTGTTTACTTTTATTGCCTTTTATGTGTTTGTTGAAATGCCTCTTCTAGATATAGTATAGATTTTGTTCCTCTTGGCCTAGGTAGAGTAATTAGTGACTCTTGAGTTATCTAATTCCTTTGTTGATTGATAATTGGAGAGATTGCTAATTGGTTTGGAGTGCACTAAAACTAGTCTTTCCTTGGGAGTTGGCTAGGACTTGTGGCTCAACTCAATTCATCCACTTGACTTTCCTTTATTTAGTAAGGGTTAACTAAGTGGTAGCAATGAACAATTCTCATCACAATTGAGGAGGATAACTAGGATAGGACTTCTAATTTTCATACCTTGCCAAGAGCCTTTTATAGTTGCTAGTTTACTTTCTTGCCATTTATCTTTCATGCCTCTTATCAAAACCCCAAAAATAACTCAACCAATAACAAAACACTTCATTACAATTCCTAGGGAGAACGACCCGAGGTTTGAATACTTCGGTTTATAAATTTAGGGGTTTGTTTTAGTGACAAACAACTTTTTGTATGAAAAGATTATTGTTTGGTTTAGGAACTATACTTGCAACGAGAATTCATTTGTGAAATTCTAAACCATCAAAATCCAATCATCAAAATGGCGCCGTTGCCGGGGAATTGCAATGGTGTTATGTTATTGGTTATTGTATATATGTGAATATTGTGAATAGCTTGATTTTTTTTTTTTTGGATTGCTTGCTAGTTAGGACTTTGTTTCATTATTTCTTAGTAGTTTTTGTTTTTATTTTCTCTTTTCACTATGAATTCTCATTTTGGCTATGAGTGTGATTACAACTATGTTGTAGGAAGTGGAGATTACAATGAAGATGTGTATCAAGGATGGAACAACCAAAGGTGGGAGGAGCCATATGCATATGATCAATCCTCATGGCAACAACCTCCACCAATACACTATGAAGAAGAGCCATTCTATGATGCATACCAATCAAATGGCTATGGTGAATCTCCTTGTGACTTTCAAGAACCACCACCATATGCCTATGATACATACCCTCAACATAACTCTCAACCATACTCACAAGCCCCTTCTTACCAACCACCTTCATATGACACTAATCCATATCCATCACACCAACCAACTTTTGAGCCATATGAACCACATATAGAGCCACCACAATTCCAACATCAACATTTTCAAGAGCCACCTCCTCCACATTATTACCAAGATGACCCACCCCCAATATATGAAAATTTTCAACCACAAGATGAATTCTACCTTCCACCACAACCTCACATGGAAGAATATTCATGTCCATCGATCCAAGAGCCACATGATCCTAATCATATTATTCAAGAGGAACAAGAGTCAAGGGATCATCTCAAGGAAGCATTGGATCAATTTCAAGCAACCATGGAGTGTGTTGTGCAACAAGTGGAAAGAATGGAGAATATTGAACCATCACAATTTTACCAAGAAGAACCACCTTCCAATTATGAACCCTTCCCCCAAAATGATGAATCCTTCCATCCACCCCAACCTCTAATGGATGAAACCCTTGGTGTTCTTGTTCAAGGGCAAGAAGAGATGAAAAGGGATGTGCAAAATTTCATGGCCGCCTTGGATGCGGTAACAAATCAATTAGCCTCCCAATACTTGAACACTCAAGGAACTCTCATGGCTCAAGAAGAGCATAGCATGAAGGAGAGACTGGAAACTCCGGTGGAAAATGAAGGAAGTTGCTTTGTATTGGAACAATTGGAGGAAGCTTTAATTGTTGAAGACAAGGAAGAAGCGGTAGAAGACTTAGGAGATGCGGAGCCCCCATGGGAACATAAAGTTGAAGAAAACCCCTCTAAGATGATTGAAATTGATGCTAGGGAGGAAAGTGCACACCTTCCAAGGCATATTCCATATGAAGACTTGGAGAGAATAAAGCAAGAATTGAGTTCCCTTGGTGATGAAGATCAAGCATCAAGTCTTAGTGGTGAAGAATCCTTTGAGCATGAAGAACCTTCTCCCGGTGCATTTGAAAATGTTGTGGAGGTAAACTTCTTTCACCCTCCCAATTATAGTTTGATTAAGGGAAAAGGCTTAGATAGTATTAATGAACAAAGGATTGAATTAAAGAAATCTTGTGAAGAGGTGGAAGTCCTTAGAAATAGAAGGATGGGAGTGGAATACGCTTTGTCAAGATCGTTGAAAGAATCTTTGCCTAGGTTGTCATCTACTCCTTCACTTGAGTGGGTAAAATTTATTTTTATTAGCTTTATTGTCCCACTTGAATATGGCTTGCTTGAAACGGATGGTCAACTTAGGATGCTTTGTGGGATGAAGCGTAAGCGAAAGATGTTTCGTGGTTGGCGTTGCAAATCAAGGCTCATTATGGTTGATGCATCAAACATGAGATATAAAGGTTGGAGTAGTGCTCAAATAGATGGGTCTAGGAGGATTGTTGGCCACTGTATAGAGAATTCACCTTACTCACCACCCGGTTGGACTAATAATGATGATCAACCTCAAGACGGGTGTGAAAACAAAGTGTGGGATCCCGGATTACAAGAAGAGGATCAACTTTGGGAGCCCCAAGCTTGTGAAGAACTCCATCAACACTTGGCTCAATCCATAAAGAATCTTGGGGCACAATGGAGAACCAAGCATTGGTGGGAGTTCCAAGATGAATACAAGCACAAGCCACCTTGAGAGGAGCTCCCCATAAGTCTAACTTAAGGACAATAAACAAAAGTGCTAGGTGGGAGGCACCCCACCATGGTAAAATCTTTTCATTTTCTCTTTTGTAAATATTGGTAAGAATTAGTTTAATTTCATGTTTTTATTGGTTTGTTAAGTTTAGTTAGAAGTATAATATGATAAATAAGGTTTTAGGGTGTTTTGGTAGCTGTTTGGAGGTTTGAAATGCTTGGATTGGTGCAAAAACATAGCAAAATTTTTTGAAAAATAGCACACCATTCACGCGTTCGCGCACATGATGCGTACGCGCACCTGAGCATTTTTTGACCACCCACGCGGACGCGCACTGTACGCGTACGCGTGGATGCAAAAATTCTACCCCAGCCAAAAACCCGAGAGTTAGGCCTGCGCTGTGCGAACATTGGGCCTAAGGCACAAGTCTATGCACGCGTGCGCGCACCTGGCGCGTACGCGCACATGCTCTTAAATTCGCAATGCGGACGCACACTTTGCGCGCGCGCGTCGATTGCACAATCTGCACCCCCGGTACTTTTACCCGAGAGTTGTGCCAAACTTGGGCCGACACTAAGCCTCTCGCCTAACTCGACACATGCGTGCGCGCACCTGGCGCGTACGCGTCCTTCGACCAATATACCCATCGACGCGTAAACGTGCATGACACGCACGCGTCGGTAAAAAAAAAAGTTTTTTTTCTCATCTTCCATTTTCTTTTGTTCACTGCATTCGCATACTTCTACTCTTTCCATTTTTATTTTGTCTCTATAGCATGTTTTCAGTTTTTTTTCTAAGTGTCATTTCAATAATGGTGTTGGATTCTTACACTCAATTGTTGAGAAATTCTTGCATTATTTTGGTGCCTCTTGACTTGTTTGATATTGTTGGGTGATGAAACTTTTAAATCAATGCTTCATTTTGTATGACTCTTATGTTCTTTGTGCATTGATATGACCTTATATTGTCTTTCATGGCCCACTCTCTCTTGTTCGAACTTGATGCTCATCATGCTCTTCATGCTTTGACCTTACTCTTGCATCAAGTATCATTGATATGGCATTTTCTCTTATTGTTCCCTCCTCTACATGTTGTAGCTACCATGTAGTAGAGAACCATACTCCTACTTGGCATTAACCCCCGCCTATGTTCTATTTGCTTTGATATCTTTGTCATAGGCTTAATATTCCTTTCCTTTTCTATCCTTTAGGTTGGCCACCAAGAAGGGAGAAATGAATAGCTTTAAATGGGGCAACAAACAAGTCATCCGCACAATCTTTTGACGGAGCTCATCAATTGTAGTAACCCGTCCACATTGCTCTCCCTTGAGTGCACCGAGGACGGTGCAAACTTTTAAGTGTGGGGAGGTCGTCCGACCAATCGGCGATTTTGGGTGACAAATTTCTAATTCCAACACTTTTGCATTTCATTTTAGGTTTTTAGGATTTTTGTTGCATTTTCTTATTTTTTGCATATATATACACAATAAGCTTAGTCAAAATAATGAAAATTTTCAAGATTTCTATCTATAGGGCACACCAATTGATTTGAGTGAAAACTCTTCATAGAACTTGCTTGAAATATATATATTGTGGATCATGTTTTTGAGCTAAGAACACAAGCAAGTGAGATTTGAGCCTAATGGTGTGGTTACATCTTATAACCACTTAGTTTTCCTTCTTGTGTGCATTATTCTCTTTCTATGAATGTAATCTTTGATTTGTTTGATTCTTTATGTCCATTATTTTGTGTATTCATTCATTTATATGATTGAGGCCATCATTTCATTAGCTCATTTATCCAAATAGCCAACCCTTTATATTCCTTTGTTAGCCAATTTGAGCCTACGATTAACCCACTTGTTCTTAATTTTAGCACATTACAAGCCTTAAAGCGAAAAACAATAAATGTCCTTATTTGGATCTTTGATTAGCTTAGGCTAGTGTGTGTGAGTATCATTCAAGTGTGGGAACCTTGGGACATTGGGTGAATAAAAGGGTAGTTTTGTATTATTATTGGAAATATTGGGAATTGGGTACATACTCATGTATTGATCAAATGTAAAACCTTATGCATTGAGGTTCTTGTATATAGAAAGAAAAAAATGAGAAAAACAAAAGAAAAAGAAAAGAAAAATAATATGGAAAAGAAAAAAAATAGAAAAAGAAAGAAAAAAAGAAGAAAAATAATAAAGAGGGGACAAAATGCCCCAAAGCGAAGCTCAATAAGATCAATGCATAAGTGTTGTGAAATGAAAAAGAAAATGCATGAGTATGTGAAAAGGTGAAAAATGGATAGTTAGGCTAGCTTTGAAATTGTATAGGATGTCATAGGCTAGGTGGGAAGTTTAAGCTTATCAAAGATTCAAATTTCAAGCTCACTTAACCATATATGCATCATACCTTGACCCTAGCCCCATTACAACCTATGAAAAGACCTCATGATATATGTATGCATGCATGAAATATTTGTTGATTGTTAGAAGAAAAACAAATCTTAGAAAGCATGATTAGGAGAGAATTGAGAGAATCGACCCTAAACACTTGAGCGAATAGAGTGCAAACACTTCCGGTGAGGGTTCGATGCTCAATTCCATGTTTTCACCTATGATCATCTCTTCATGCAAGTTTGTAAAAATATTTAATAGTTCAATTCAATTGTGAATTAGACTTGCTAGTCCTTAGCCCTTATGCATATATGCTTCTTGGGAATTGATTTATTTTGACCAAGCAATCGCTATGATTTAGATAGTTGCATGTAGGTAGATTGCATTTAGTTAGTTCCATTGAATAAATGCCATGCCCTTTACTTCATTCTTGATTTAAGCATGAGGACATGCTTGGTTTAAGTGTGGGGAGGTTGATAAATCCCGTTTTGACGGTTTATCTTGTATTGATTTTAAGAGCTTTTATCACCTTTTACCCACATTTATTCAATGAAATAGCATGGTTTTGTGATTGTCTCCTTATTTGTGCTTAGATGTGAAAACATGCTTTTAAACCCTTGATTTGATGGTTTCAATCTCCCTTTGATTCCACTAGATGCCTTGATATGTTTGTTAGTTATTTCAGATTAAAAAGGCTAGGAATGGATCAAAGGAGTGAAGAGGGAAAGCATGCAAAGTGGAGAAATCATGAAAAGTCAAAGAAGTTGAACTCGCCCATGGAGACGCGCGCGCACCTGCGAATTACCCCATGGACGCGTACGCGTCGGTGCTAGTTTATGATTTTTTAATGAAAACATGGCCAACGAATTCTGAAAGGCTGTGGGGCTCAATTCCAACCAACTTTGGCGCCTAAACTGCTATTTAAAGCCAAGGATTGAAGAGCAAAGGGACATTAGTTCATTCACACTCATTAGGATTAGTTTAGAAGTAGTTTCTAGAGAGAGAAGCTCTCACTTCTCTCTAGAATTAGGATTAGAATTAGGTTTAGTTCTTAGATCTAGAGTTTAATTCATCTTCTTCTACTTCTATCTTCTCAATTCTTTGTTGCTACATTCATCTTCTTCTATTCTTTTGTTGTAATTTCCTTTATGTTGTTCTTATATTTTGTTGTAGATCTAGTATTGTTTCTTCCATTTTCTTTCAATTCAATAAGAGGTAATTCATAATAATTGTTCATCTTTACTTTTCTATTGTTGATCTCTTGCCTTCGTCGTTAGATCTCCCTTTAATTCTTGCAATTTATGTTGTTTACTTTAATTGCCTTTTATGTGTTTGTTGAAATGCCTCTTCTAGATATAGTATAGATTTTGTTCCTCTTGGCCTAGGTAGAGTAATTAGTGACTCTTGAGTTATCTAATTCCTTTGTTGATTGATAATTGGAGAGATTGCTAATTGGTTTGGAGTGCACTAAAGCTAGTCTTTCCTTGGGAGTTGGCTAGGACTTGTGGCTCAACTCAATTCATCCACTTGACTTTCCTTTATTTAGTAAGGGTTAACTAAGTGGTAGCAATGAACAATTCTCATCACAATTGAGGAGGATAACTAGGATAGGACTTCTAATTTTCATACCTTGCCAAGAGCCTTTTATAGTTGTTAGTTTACTTTCTTGCCATTTATCTTTCATGCCTCTTATCAAAACCCCAAAAATAACTCAACCAATAACAAAACACTTCATTACAATTCCTAGGGAGAACGACCCGAGGTTTGAATACTTTGGTTTATAAATTTAGGGGTTTGTTTTAGTGACAAACAACTTTTTGTATGAAAAGATTATTGTTTGGTTTAGGAACTATACTTGCAACGAGAATTCATTTGTGAAATTATAAACCATCAAAAATCCAATCATCACCCCGCTCATCTAATTAATATTAATCTTCATAGATGTTTTTGGAATTCATTGCATATTCTCTTCTTTTTATCTTATTTGATTTTTAGTTGCTTGGGGACAAGCAACAATTTACATTTGGTGTTGTGATGAGCGGATAATTTATACGCTTTTTGGCATTGTTTTTAGTATGTTTTTAGTATGTTTTAGTTAGTTTTTATTACATTTTTTTAGTTTTTAGTTAAAATTCACTTTTCTGGACTTTACTATGAGTTTGTGTATTTTTCTATGATTTCTGGTATTTTCTGGCTGAAATTGAGGGACCTGAGCAAAAATCTGATTCAGAGGCTGAAAAGGAATGCAGATACTGTTGGATTCTGACCTCCCTATACTCGAAGTGAATTTTCTGGAGCTACAGAAGCCCAATTGGCGCCCTCTTAATTTAATTGCCTTAGAAGGTAGACATCCTGGGCTTTCCAGCAATGTATAATAGTCCATACTTTGCTCGAGATTTGATGGCCCAAACAGGCATTCCAAGTCAGCTCAAGAATTCTGGCGTAAAACGCCAGAACTGGCACAAGAATGGGAGTTAAACACCCAAACTGGCACAAAAGCTGGCGTTTAACTCCAATAAAAGTCTCTACACATGAAAGCTTCAATGCTCAGCCCAAGCATACACCAAGTGGGCCCGGAAGTGGATTTTTATGTCATTTACTCATCTTTGTAAACCCTAAGCTACTAGTTCTCTACAAATAGGACCTTTTGCTATTGTATTTTCATCTTTGGATCATTTTAGATCTTTTGATCATCTTTGGACGTCTGGTTCTTAGATCATTGGGGGGCTGGCCTCTCAGCCATGCCTAGACCTTGTTCTTATGTATTTTCAACGGTGGAGTTTCTACACACCATAGATTAAGGTGTGGAGTTCTGCTGTACCTCAAGTATTAATGCAATTACTATTGTTCTTCTATTCAATTCGGCTTATTCTTATTCCAAGATATTCAATTCGGCTTATTCTTATTCTTTTAGTATATTTTTATTAGTTTTTAGTTAAAATTCACTTTTCTGGACTTAACTATGAGTTTGTGTGTTTTTCTGTGATTTCAGGTATTTTCTGGCTGAAATTGAGGGACCTGAGCAAAAATCTGATTCAGAGACCAAAAAGGACTGCAGATGCTGTTGGTTTCTGACCTCCCTGCATTCGAAGTGGATTTTCTGGAGCTACAGAAGCCCAATTGGCGCGCTCTCAACGGCGTTGGAAAGTAGACATCCTGGGCTTTCCAGCAATATATGATAGTCCATACTTTGCCCAAGATTTGATGGCCCAAACCGGCGTTCAAAGTCACCCTCAGAAATCCCAGCGTTAAACGCTGGAACTGGCACCCAAATGGGAGTTAAACGCCCAAACTGGCACTAAAGCTGGCGTTTAACTCCAAGAAGAGTCTCTGCACGAAAATGCTTCATTGCTCAGCCCAAGCACACACCAAGTGGGCCCGGAAGTGGATTTTTATGTCATTTACTCATTTCTGTACACCTTAGGCTACTAGTTTTCTATAAGTAGGACCTTTGACTATTGTATTAAGGGTCTTTCGATCTCTGGATCTTTTGATCATGTTTTTATGATTGAACCCTCTTTGGGAGGCTGGCCATTCGGCCATGCCTAGACCTTATGCTTATGTATTTTCAACGGTGGAGTTTCTACACACCATAGATTAAGGTGTGGAGCTCTGCTGTACCTCGAGTATTAATGCAATTACTATTGTTCTTCCATTCAATTCCGCTTGTTCTTGTTCTAAGATATCACTTGTTCTTCAACTTGATGAATGTGATGATCCGTGACACTCATCATCATTCTCACCCATGAACAAGGTGACTGACAACCACTCTTGTTCTACAAGCGATCAAGGCTCTAGTGAATATCTCTTGGATTCCTGATTGCACGATGCATGGTTGATCGCCTGACAACCGAGTGCTCGTCTGACAAACGAGCCAACCATTCCGTGAGATCAGAGTCTTCGTGGTATAGGCGAGAACTGATGGCAGCATTCAAGAGAATCCGGAAGGTCTAACCTTGTCTGTGGTATTCTGAGTAGGATTCAATGACTGAATGACTGTGACGTGCTTCAAACTCCTAGCAGGCGGGGCGTTAGTGACAGACGCAAAAGAATCAATGGATTCTATTCCGGCCTGACCGAGAACCGACAGCTGAATTCCGCTATGCTGTGACAGAGCATATGCAATCGCTTTCACTGAGAGGATGGGAGGTAGCCATTGACAACGGTGAAACCCTACACAAGCTTGCCATGGAAAGGAATGAGAAGGATTGGATGAAGACAATAGGAAAGCAGAGAGACGGAAGGGAAGGCATCTTCATGCGCTTATCTGAAGTTCCTACCAATGAATTACATAAGTATCTCTATCTTTACCTTTGTGTTATTTTCGTTCATCACCATTACCATTTGAGTTTGCCTGACTAAGATTTACAAGATGACCATAGCTTGCTTCAATACTAACAATCTCCGTGGGATCGACCCTTACTCGCGTAAGGTTTATTACTTGGACGACCCAGTGCACTTGCTTGTTAGTTGTGCGAAGTTGTGTAATGCCATGGTATTGAGCTACCAAGTTTTTGGGGTTCATGACCGGGGATTATGAGAGTTGTGAAAAAGTATTGTTCACAATTTCGCGCACCAAGTTTTTGGCGCCGTTGCCGGGGATTGTTCAAGTTTTGAGCAAGCTTTTGGTAACATCAGTGCCAAGATCCGGCAACAACACCAAGTTTTTGGCGTTATTGCCGGGGATTGTTAAGTTTGGACAACTGACGGTTCATCTTGTTGCTTAGATTAGGTATTTATTTTTTTTCGAAATTCTTGAAGATGAATTCTAGAGTTTCATGATGATTTGTTGAAATCTGGCTGGCTGAGAAGCCATGTCTAATCTCATTGGACCGAGGTTTCAACTTATCACCACAAGAGCTTGTTGATTTTTATCAATCTTGCTTTTGGAGCAGTGATCTGCTAAGGCTTGGCTGGCCTTTGGCCATGTCTAGTGTTTTGGACCGAAGCTTTCTTTGAAAGCTTGGCTGGCTGTGAAGCCATGTCTAATTCCTGGACCGGAGTCTTAGACTAGCATTGCACTGATTCCTGGAATTCTCATTAAGAATTTTGATATCTTTTTTTTCATTTAATTTTCGAAAAACACAAAAAATTTACAAAATCATAAAATCCAAAAATTTCTTGTTTGAGTCTAGTGTCTCATCTTAAGCTTGGTGTCAATTGCATGCATTCATTCATGTATCTTAGTGATCTTCAAGATGTTCTTGATGATCTACTTGCTCTGATCTTTGAATTCAATTGACTTGATTGTTTTGTGTGTCTCATATGCATTTTCATTTTATTAGTGTCAGTAATATACAAACTGCTAAGTTTGGTGTCTTGCATGCATTGTTATTTGATTCTTGTTGCATTTTGATTTTTCCTTATTATTAAAAAATCCAAAAATATTTTTAATTTGTGTCTTCTCAAGTCAATAATACAGAGAATTGAAGATTCAGAACATACAGCAGAGGAATTGCACAGAAAAAGCTGGGCGTTCAAAACGCCCAGTGAAGAAGGACAGACTGGCGTTTAAACGCCAGCCAGGATACCTGGTTGGGCGTTTAACGCCCAAAAGGGTAGTATTTTGGGCGTTAAACACCAGAATGTGCACCATTCTGGGCGTTTAACGCCAGAATGGCTAGAGGGGGAAGATTTTGTTCTCAAATCAAATTTTTTTTTAGTTTTCAAAATCTTTTCAAAATCAAATCTTTTTCAAATCAATTTTCCAATCAATTCTTTTTCAAAATCAATTTCTTTCCATTTTCAAAGATACTTACTATCAATTAATGATTTGATTCAACATTTCAAGTATGTTACCTTTTCTGTTGAGAAAGGTTTAATGTTTGAATCATATCTTTTCTTGTTAGTCAAGTTTTTAATTTTCAAATCAAATCTTTTTAAAATGTTTTTCAAATCATATCTTCTCAATCACATTTTTTTAAATCAATCATATCTTCTTAACCACATCTTTTTCAAAATAGTTTTCAATCAAATCTTTTTGATTTCTAATTTCAAAATCTTTTTCAAAAATCACTTGATTTCTTTTCCATTTTCATTTTCGAAAATTAAGTAATGTTTTTCAAAAATGTTTTCAAAATTTTTCACTTAATTTTCGAAAATTACTTCCCTCCTTCTCACATCCTTCTATTTATGGACTAACACTATTCCTTAATGCAAAATTCGAACTCCATCTTCTCTGATAAGTTCGAATTTTCTACTTCCGTCTTCTACTCTTCTTTTCCTCTGACACCTAAAGGAATCTCTATACTGTGACATAGAGGATTCCACATTTTCTTGTTCTCTTCTCTTTCTTATGAGCAGGAGCAAAGACAAAGGCATTCTTGTTGAGGCTGATCCTGAACCTGAAAGGACCTTGAAGAGAAAGCTAAGAGAAGCCAAAACACAACTCTCTTTAGAGGACCTAACCGAATTCTTCAAAGAAGAAGAACACATGGCAGCCGAAAACAACAACAATGCCAACAATGCAAGGAAGGTGCTGGGTGACTTTACTGCACCTACTCCCGACTTCTATGGGAGAAGCATCTCTATCCCTGCCATTGGAGCAAACAACTTTGAGCTTAAGCCTCAATTAGTTTCTCTAATGCAACAGAATTGCAAGTTCCATGGACTTCCATTGGAAGATCCTCATCAGTTTTTGGCTGAATTCTTGCAAATCTGTGACACTGTTAAGACTAATGGGGTTGACCCTGAGGTCTACAGACTTATGCTATTCCCTTTTGCTGTAAGAGACAGAGCTAGAACATGGTTGGACTCTCAACCTAAAGAAAGCCTGGACTCTTGGGAAAAGCTAGTCAATGCCTTCTTGGCAAAGTTCTTTCCACCTCAAAAATTGAGTAAGCTTAGAGTGGAAGTCCAAACCTTCAGACAGAAGGAAGGAGAATCCCTCTATGAAGCTTGGGAAAGATACAAACAATTAATCAGAAAGTGTCCTTCTGACATGCTTTCTGAATGGAGCATCATAGGTATTTTCTATGATGGTCTCTCTGAACTGTCCAAGATGTCTTTGGATAGCTCTGCTGGAGGCTCTCTTCATTTGAAGAAGACGCCTGCAGAAGCTCAAGAACTGATTGAAATGGTTGCAAATAACCAATTCATGTACACTTCTGAAAGAAATCCTGTGAACAATGGGACTAGTCAGAAGAAAGGAGTTCTTGAGATTGACACTCTGAATGCCATATTGGCTCAGAACAAAATATTGACTCAACAAGTCAATATGATTTCTCAAAGTCTTTCTGGAATGCAAAATGCACCAAGCAGTACTAAGGAAGCTTCATCTGAGGAAGAAGCTTATGATCCTGAGAACCCTTCAATAGAAGAGGTGAATTACATGGGAGAACCCTATGGAAACACCTATAATCCTTCATGGAGGAATCATCCAAATCTTTCATGGAAGGATCAACAGAGACCTCAACAAGGTTTCAATAACAATAATGGTGGAAGAAACAGGTTTAGCAATAGCAAGCCTTTTCCATCATCTTCTCAGCAACAGACAGAGAGCTCTAAGCAGAATACCTCTGACTTAGCTACCATGGTCTCTGATCTGATCAAAACCACTCAAAGTTTCATGACTGAAACAAGGTCCTCTATCAGAAATTTGGAAGGACAAGTAGGTCAGCTGAGCAAGAAAATTACTGAACTCCCTCCAAGTACTCTTCCAAGCAATACTGAAGAAAATCCAAAAGGAGAGTGCAAGGCCATCAACATGGCCGAATTCTGGGAGGAAGAAGAGGCAGTGAACGCCACTGAGGAAGACCTCACTGGACGTCCACTGGCCTCCAGTGAGTTCCCCAATGAAGAACCATGGGAATCTGAGGCTCAAAATGAGACCATAGAGATTCCATTGGACTTACTTCTGCCATTCATGAGCTCTGATGAGTATTCTTCCTCTGAAGAGGATGAGTATGTCACTGAAGAGCAAGTTGCTAAATACCTTGGAGCAATCATGAAGCTAAATGACAAGTTATTTGGAAATGAGACTTGGGAGGATGAACCCCCTTTGCTCACCAAGGAACTGGATGACTTGTCTAGGCAGACACTGCCTCAAAAGAGGCAAGATCCTGGGAAGTTTTCTATACCTTGTACCATAGGCACCATGACCTTCAAGAAGGCCTTGTGTGACTTAGGGTCAAGTGTAAACCTCATGCCCCTCTCTGTAATGGAGAAGTTAGGGATCTCTGAGGTACAAGCTGCAAAAATCTCACTAGAGATGGCAGACCCTACCTAGCCACAGCAAAGGCTGTGATTGATGTTGATAGAGGAGAGTTGATCATTCAAGTGAATGAAGAATCCTTGGTGTTTAAGGCCCAAGGGTATCCCTCTGTCATCATGGAGAGGAAGCATGAGGAGCTTCTCTCAAAACAGAGCCAAACAGAGCCCCCACAGTCAAACTCTAAGTTTGGTGTTGGGAGGTTCCAACACGGTTCTGAGTATCTGTGAGGCTCCATGAGAGTCCTCTGTCAAGCTAATGACAATAAAGAAGCGCTTGTTGGGAGGCAACCCAATGTTTTATAATTAATTATTTTCTTTTGTTATTTTATGTCTTTTGTAGGTTGATGATCATAAGAAGTCACAAAATCCATGAAAAAAGCAAAAACAGAATGAAAAACAGAATGAAAAACAGGAAGAAAAATAGCACACCCTGGAGGACGCACCCACTGGCGTTTAAACGCCAGTGAGGTTAGCTGGTGGGTGTTTAACGCCCAGTCTGGCACCATTCTGGGCGTTTAACGCCAGAAAGGGGCACCAGACTGGCGTTAAACGCCAGAAAGGGGCAAGATGCTGGCGTTAAACGCCAGAAATGGGCACCAGCCCGGCGTTTAACGCCAGAAATGGCACAAAACGTGATTTTGCATGCCATTTGGTGCAGGGATGACTTTTCCTTGACACCTCAGGATCTGTGGACCCCACAGGATCCCCACCTACCCTACCACTCTCTCTCTTCTTCACCAATCACCTCAACACCTCTTCCCCAAAAACCCCTCACCTATCAAATCCCATCTTTCTCTTCACCACTCACATCCATCCTTCATAAAACCCCACCTACCTCACCATTCAAATTCAAGCCACTTTCCCACCCAAACCCACCCTCAAATAGCCGAACATCTCTCTCCCCCTCTCCTATATAAACCCTCCTTCACTCCTTCATTTTCACACACCTTAAACACTACTTCTTCTCCCTTTTGGCCGAACACAAAGCCCTCTCCATCTCCTTCATTTCTTCTTCTTCTACTCTCTTCTTTCTTCTTTTGCTCGAGGACGAGCAAACATTTTAAGTTTGGTGTGGTAAAAGCATTGCTTTTTGTTTTTCCATAACCATTTATGGCATCCAAGGCCAGAGAAACCTCTAGAAAGAGGAAAGGGAAGGCAAAGGCTTCCACCTCCGAGTCATGGGAAATGGAAAGATTCATCTCAAGGGTGCATCAAGACCATTTCTATGAAGTTGTGGCCTTGAAGAAGGTGATCCCCGAGGTCCCTTTTTCACTCAAAAAGGGTGAATATCCGGAGATCCGACATGAGATCCGAAGAAGAGGTTGGGAAGTTCTTACCAACCCCATTCAACAAGTCGGAATCTTGATGGTTCAAGGGTTCTATGCCAATGCATGGATCACCAAGAACCATGACCAAAGTGTGAACCCGAATCCAAAGAATTATCTTACTATGGTTCGGGGGAAATACTTGGATTTTAGTCCGGAAAGTGTGAGGGTGGCGTTCAACTTGCCTATGATGCAAGGAGATGAACATCCTTACACTAGAAGGGTCAACTTTGATCAAAGGTTGGACCAAGTCCTCAGAGTCATATGTGAAGAGGGCGCCCAATGGAAGAGAGATTCAAGAGGAAAGCCGGTTCAATTAAGAAGGCATGACCTCAAGCCCGTGGCTAGAGGATGGTTAGAGTTCATACAACGCTCAATCACTCCCACTAGCAACCGGTCCGAAGTTACCATAGACCGGGCTATCATGATCCATAGCATCATGATTGGAGAAGAAATAGAGGTTCATGAGGTTATAGCCCAAGAACTCTATAAGGTGGCTGACAAGTCCTCTACCTTGGCAAGATTAGCCTTTCCTCATCTCATTTGTCACCTCTGTTATTCAGTTGGAGTTGACATAGAGGGAGACACCCCCATTGATGAGGACAAGCCCATCACTAAGAAGAGGATGGAGCACACAAGAGATCCCACTCATCATGAGATCCCTGAGATTCCTCAAGGGATGCACTTTCCTCCACAAAACTATTGGGAGCAACTAAACACCTCCCTAGGAGAGTTGAGTTCCAACATGGGACAACTAAGGGCGGAGCACCAAGAACACTCCATCATCCTTCATGAAATTAGAGAAGATCAAAGAATCATGAGGGAGGAGCAACAAAGACAAGGAAGAGACATTGAGGAGCTCAAGCACTCCATAGGATCTTCAAGAGCAAGAAAGAGCCGCCATCACTAAGGTGGACCCGTTCTTTGATTTCCTTGTATTTTATTCTTCTGTTTTTCGAATTTTATGCTTATGTTTATCCATGTTTGTGTCTTGTGATCATTAGTGTCTTAGTGTCTATGCCTTAAAGTTATGAATGTCCTATGAATCCATCACCTTTCTTAAATAAAAACGTGCTTAATTGAAAAAGAAAGAATTGCATGAATTTTGAATTTTATAACAGTTTAATTATTTTGATGTGGTGGCAATATTTTTGTTTTCTGAATGTATGCTTAAACAGTGCATATGTATCTTGAATTTGTGGTTCATGAATGTTGGCTCTTGAAAGAATGATGAAAAAGGAGACATGTTACTGAGGATCTGAAAAATCATAAACAATGATTCTTGAAGCAAGAAAAAGCAATGAAAAAAAAATCGAAAAAAAAAAGAGAAAAAGGAAACGAAAAAAAAAGGAGAAGAAAGAAATAAGAGTTGTGATCCAAGGCAATAAGAGTGTGCTTAAGAACCCTGGACACCTCTAGTTGGGGACTCTAGCAAAGCTGAGTCACAATCTGAAAAGGTTCACCCAATTATGTGTCTGTGGCATGTATGTATCCGGTGGTAATACTGGAAGACAGAGTGCTTTGGGCCACAGCCAAGACTCAATAAGTAGCTTTGTTCAAGAATCATCATACTTTACTAGGAGAATCATTAACACTATCTGGATTCTAAGTTCCTAAAGAAGCCAACCATTCTGAATTTCAAAGGATAGAGTGAGATGCCAAAACTATTCAGAGACAAAAAGCTAAAAGCCCCGCTCATCTAATTAATACTGATCTTCATAGATGTTTTTGGAATTCATTGCATATTCTCTTCTTTTTATCTTATTTGATTTTCAGTTGCTTGAGGACAAGCAACAATTTAAGTTTGGTGTTGTGATGAGCGGATAATTTGTATGCTTTTTGGCATTGTTTTTAGTATGTTTTTAGTATGATATAGTTGGTTTTTAGTATATTTTTATTAGTTTTTAGTTAAAATTCACTTTTCTGGACTTTACTATGAGTTTGTGTGTTTTTCTGTGATTTCAGGTATTTTCTGGCTGAAATTGAGGGACCTGAGCAAAAATCTGATTCAGAGACCAAAAAGGACTGCAGATGCTGTTGGATTCTGACCTCCCTGCATTCGATGTGGATTTTCTGGAGCTGCAGAAGCCCAATTGGCGCGCTCTCAACGGCGTTGGAAAGTAGACATCCTGGGCTTTCCAGCAATATATGATAGTCCATACTTTGCCCAAGATTTGATGGCCCAAACCGGCGTTCAAAGTCACCCTCAGAAATCCCAGCGTTAAACGCTGGAACTGGCACCCAAATGGGAGTTAAACGCCCAAACTGGCACTAAAGCTGGCGTTTAACTCCAAGAAGAGTCTCTGCACGAAAATGCTTCATTGCTCAGCCCAAGCACACACCAAGTGGGCCCGGAAGTGGATTTTTATGTCATTTACTCATTTCTGTACACCTTAGGCTACTAGTTTTCTATAAGTAGGACCTTTGACTATTGTATTAAGGGTCTTTCGATCTCTGGATCTTTTGATCATGTTTTTATGATTGAACCCTCTTTGGGAGGCTGGCCATTCGGC
The DNA here is from genome assembly GCF_003086295.3 of Arachis hypogaea. Lineage (NCBI taxonomy): Eukaryota > Viridiplantae > Streptophyta > Magnoliopsida > Fabales > Fabaceae > Arachis > Arachis hypogaea. Next base: position 86,209,094 of record NC_092039.1, read on the forward strand.
CATGCCTAGACCTTATGCTTATGTATTTTCAACGGTGGAGTTTCTACACACCATAGATTAAGGTGTGGAGCTCTGCTGTACCTCGAGTATTAATGCAATTACTATTGTTCTTCCATTCAATTCCGCTTGTTCTTGTTCTAAGATATCACTTGTTCTTCAACTTGATGAATGTGATGATCCGTGACACTCATCATCATTCTCACCCATGAACAAGGTGACTGACAACCACTCTTGTTCTACAAGCGATCAAGGCTCTAGTGAATATCTCTTGGATTCCTGATTGCACGATGCATGGTTGATCGCCTGACAACTGAGTGCTCGTCTGACAAACGAGCCAACCATTCCGTGAGATCAGAGTCTTCGTGGTATAGGCGAGAACTGATGGCAGCATTCAAGAGAATCCGGAAGGTCTAACCTTGTCTGTGGTATTCTGAGTAGGATTCAATGACTGAATGACTGTGACGTGCTTCAAACTCCTAGCAGGCGGGGCGTTAGTGACAGACGCAAAAGAATCAATGGATTTTATTCCGGCCTGACCGAGAACCGACAGCTGAATTCCGCTATGCTGTGACAGAGCATATGCAATCGCTTTCACTGAGAGGATGGGAGGTAGCCATTGACAACGGTGAAACCCTACACAAGCTTGCCATGGAAAGGAATGAGAAGGATTGGATGAAGACAGTAGGAAAGCAGAGAGACGGAAGGGAAGGCATCTTCATGCGCTTATCTGAAGTTCCTACCAATGAATTACATAAGTATCTCTATCTTTACCTTTGTGTTATTTTCGTTCATCACCATTACCATTTGAGTTTGCCTGACTAAGATTTACAAGATGACCATAGCTTGCTTCAATACTAACAATCTCCGTGGGATCGACCCTTACTCGCGTAAGGTTTATTACTTGGACGACCCAGTGCACTTGCTGGTTAGTTGTGCGAAGTTGTGTAATGCCATGGTATTGAGCTACCAAGTTTTTGGGGTTCATGACCGGGGATTATGAGAGTTGTGAAAAAGTATTGTTCACAATTTCGCGCACCAACGAGCTTCAAACTCTTGAAGGCTGGGCGTTAGTGACAGACGCAAAAGAATCACTGGATTCTATTCCAACCTGATTGAGAACCGACAGATGATTAGCCATGCTGTGACAGAGCACGTTGAACATTTTCACTGAGAGGACGGGACTGTAGCCACTGACAACGGTGATGCCCAACATACAGCTTGCCATGGAAAGGAGTAAGAAGGATTGGATGAAGACAGTAGGAAAGCAGAGAGACGGAAGGGACAAAGCATCTCCATACGCTTATCTGAAATTCTCACCAATGAATTACATAAGTATCTCTATCTTTATTTTATGCTTTATTCATCTTTTAATTATTAATCCTCCATAACCATTTGAATCTGCCTGACTGAGATTTACAAGATGACCATAGCTTGCTTCATACCAACAATCTCCGTGGGATTGACCCTTACTCACGTAAGATTTATTACTTGGACGACCTAGTGCACTTGCTGGTTAGTTGTGCGAAGTTGTGATAAAGAGTTGAGATTACAATTGAGCGTACCATGCTGATGGCGCCATTGATGATCACAATTTCGTGCACCAGTGCCCATGAAACTGTTAGAAATCTCTAGTGTAGCCACTTATTGGGTCACCATCTGTGCGCAATCCAAGATGGTATGCTACATCTTGGAGTGTAATAGTGATCTCGTCCCACGGAAGGTGGAAAGGGTCTTTGGTCTCCACCGCTCCACTTAATAATATAATTTAATTAAATTTAAGTGTGACTCATTAACTAATTTAATGCATAAGAGAATATATTATTTAATTAAGAATAATAGATAAAAAAATATAATTATTTCATAATAAACTAACATGACAGATAAAAATTATTTCATATATACCTAATCAAATTTTAATGTGCTACTCTTTTAACAAATCTCATCCTGATAAACACTAAACATCTAATTAACATATAAGGCGGTATCAACTAAAAACGAAATAAATCAAAATATATTAACTAATTAACTATTAAAAATAACAGATACACAAACTGACCTCAAAATCTAGCGCTTTGGCCACATGTCAGGTTGCATTCAGCCTGTTAATGTTTTTTGATCGAACGTAACCTACTCGTCTAACCATGTATGCTTTTAAAACTATCCAAAACTCAAAAAAATTAGAATAAAGCCAAGGATCTTGGCTACATGCTTTATATAGCGTTCCAACGCATCTCAGGTATTGTGTTTGCTTTTTCATTACGCAAGTTTCCCGGATACACAGTACTCGATTATTGCGTTTTGAGCGTATCCCAGCAGCACTTGGGTTGTGTTGCACTATGTTGTTGCACTATGTTGTTTCATATCCAGGTACAGTGTATTCGATATGTGCATTTAGCTTGATTTAGGACAAGATGTGAGCTGTTTTGAATATACGTAAATACGCCTCATATTACACATTTCTATTAATATTATATTTAAATAATTTAAATAAAAAAATTTCTTTGATAAGTCAATATATATATATAATGTTTTGGATAATATTATGTTTGTTTGACTTTTATTTTTCCATTTTATCCCATTTTATTCAAATAATTTAAAATTTTGAATTTAAAATTTTAATTCAATCCAATAAAAATAAATGTACTAAATTATAATAATTGTACTCGTATGGTTAATTATGAATAATTATGAATACTACCTAATTAATTTTTAACAAATTTTAAAATATTAGTACAAACATTGAATGACTATTTGAAAATTAAAAGAATCTTATATTTAATTAATATTAGTTTTCTAATTATTGCTTGTACTAGTATTTTAGTAGTGTAAATATACTAGCACCATATATTACGAGTAAAATAATACGAATATATTTATCTGTATTGGATTAAATTAAATCGTTAATTTAAATTATATCCATCTAAATTTTAGGGTAAAACGCACAATTAAACCAAACCCAAGTCAATATTACACAATTCATCCAAATAAGAAAACGTTACATGAATTTCCCATTAGTACGTTTCTATATAAATCGAATGAGTCTCATTCAATTTGCCAACTCTCATACTAATTCGAATAAGCATAACTCGAATTACCATGGAGAAATGCAAATCGAAGCTAGCTAAGTCGATTTATGCATGCATGCATGCAACCCTAGTAAATCAAATCACATTGATTCGATTTATGCATTCAATTCACGTCCCTAGTAATTTGAAACAACCTGTTTTGATTTACCCCTTGTGTTGTCCTTATATAATTCGAATGGGGCTGATTCAAATTACCATGAAATAATAATCCAACTCAGCAAATTCAATTTACTGTGAGGCTAACGTATATAAATATGATATGAACGTGAATTCCTTATGAAAGTGAAACACAGTGGCTAGTGAGGGTAGTTTTTTAGTGTTGGTGCACTATAGAGGGTTGATTAAGAAAAAAACATGCTCTTGAATTAAGTTTACTGATAAGAATCCCTTTAACATTTTTCTGAAACCTACAACGAGCTTCACTGAGTCCTTGAATTCTATAATCCAAAAACTGGGGTTGCAAGGCGTGAAACGGGTTGAAAAATTATTCTATCAAATTTTGATTTCAATTTTTTGCGAGATGATGTAAAATATGATTCGTTTGTCATAGGGAGTCACGAGGATTTGGAAGTTCTGTTCCATTGTCGTAGGCAGTTTTTTGAGGTTAAGACCCTTGAGCTGTTGGCCAAGCTTGTAGATGTGGTCTCCAGCTCTGGAGGTTCGAACTGAAATCCCCAAGCTCCAGCAACGGCAGTCTGTTCTAGTTCGAGACCTATTGGAGCCTCTTCATATGTGCCTGTGATTGCACCTAAGGCAATGGTAGTTGCCTCCCCGTCCTTCGCAGATGATCTAACCCGCAGTGGTGACAAAGAAGTAGGTATTACTGATATGACGTCGGTTTCATTACAGGGTGGAACACCGGATGGTATAGACGATGTACTGCGAGATGATGATGTTGAGCCAGACATCATTGCCAATGATAGTGGTCATGACATAGCAGGGAGTAATCCAACTAGGGGTGGCGGAGCGTCTAGCCCAGGGACTCAGCAGTAACCCCCTCCCCCCTCCTCGCGCACTTTTCAAATTTGGACTTGAATTCCATGAGACAGTAGGGGTTTCGGGCGAACCTGTTGGATTTGTTTCCAGAGATACACAGGGTACCTGAGGACTAGTGGAGTTTCAGGATAAAGAGGGGGCTGTGTTAAGCGTGAAGACCTATAGCATCTGACACGTGGTTCAGTACAAAATGGTGGAGTACGATTATCGCAAGTACTATGGAAAGTTAAGAAATTTTGCAACGGGTACACATGGTTGATTTGGATCAGTCTCTGCCAGCGTAGAAGGTTTTGGGAGGTAAAATGGTACAATGGACCTCATACTCGTAGTTGAGCCTGTATTCCACCAAACTGCGGTAGCACCCGATCTTCCTGGTGCCACTCTATGGCAGCAAAATACATAAACGGTGTCGTAGACCTCTATAATGCCATATGTCGAGGCTCCAATATCTCTGGATACACCACCTGAACTACATCATGAAAGCTAAACGACATCCAAGTGAACTGTGAATATAAATAGTTATGAAATGTCATCATTAAATATACAGTGTTGCCAACCTGAAATCGATCTTAACTATCTACAGTTGCCAAAATACTCACATCTGCATCCTGTAGGAGATCTATCCTGAGCCTCCAATGAGCAACTCGAGGTCCCTTCTCGCTCGCGGTCGGTTTGTGACCGGACTACCTGCAACCCAAACATAGGTTATCACTAAATGAAACAAACACCAAATAATTGTAACAAACATAGCATATGAATAGAACATTACTTCGAGGCCAAAGGCCAGCCGAACGTATCATATCCAGCGGACCTGAAACCAGGAAACCGCTAGAAGATCTATGACTGAAGCAGCTGTAATAGACTGGCTAGCTTCACAATGTTTCTGTTCGTCACGCGGCACATGCACTGGTATAACCATGAGAGAGCAATTGATCCCCAACTATACTCACCCATGTCCTGAAGCTTGGCTACGTATGGCAGCCACCCAATATGAAGACGAGTACCGGACTTGTCGCCAAATAGCTGAGTCTCCAAAGCATCATGATATAGGCCCGGGCATACCTCCTAACAGTGACGTCGTTGGCGCCATCAGGAAGCTCTCTGAATGTGTCTTGCATCCAACTACATCGCACTGTGAACTTGTCGATACAGTTCGCAGGAGGCAAAACACCCAGCAGCTCCTCAAACCACACCCAAGCTGGGTGACCACACTTGATGTATCGTTCAAACTCCGTTAGGTATCCACTGACGTAATGTCCATCGATCGACAGCCCTAACTGGTACGCCACGTCCTACAGTTTAATCGTGCACTACCCGAACGCCGTATGAAACGTGTGCATCTTCGAACGCTATCTCTCCACAAATGCACTAACCAATGGCTCATCCAACCTAAACCAAGTCTCGTTCAGCCTTACAAGATGGTGTAAACCAGCCATCTGCAGGTAAGGAATGATCCTCTCGTCTAGGCGCATACCCTGCTACCGTCTCATGCTGGTGATACATCGGTTGGGCTGCATAAATAATATAACAAATTGTCTCTTAGGACCACATCAAAACATATTTATATAATAATATCAACTAATGCATCTCTTAATCCAAAGAACACAACTTGTTCGCAACCAAATATATTACGCATTCAAATACAAAATAACATCATATATTCATCAAATTGGACCTAATAAAAACTAGATTAATATTAATAAAAAAATTGACTTAATGTAGACATCACATGAATTCTGAATAAAACAGCAAGTCACTACCCATACTTTGTTTAACAACAACCCAAATCACAACATAGACTCTAACCACTACTCTTACTCTAACTAAGTTTTACACCCCATTATCTTCACTACTCATACTCTTCTACTTATTTATAATCACTATCCAAATTAGAACTTGCTCCATCAAACCTCTAGAAACTAATAAATCACTAATATAACCACTCTATCTAATTTAACAATTGTAAATAATGACTAGCATTATAAGAGACAAAAAAAGTAACACATTAAATCCTATTTACGTAAGTGCACTAACCTCTTCATTGATGACACCAGCTATATGGGCAACTCCATCCAAACAATAAAGACGGTCTGGGTTATCCCCCATCAGCAGAATATCCGAATGTTGAAGTCTTTGTTGGAGTTTTAGGGAAGAGGTTTCTTGGGGATTTAGTGGGGTAGGGATTTTGAATTGTAGTTCAAATGAGCTCAATTCAAATTCTATTTATAGGGAAACCATTAGTAATTCGAATGAGTCAAATTCAAATTACCATGGGCGCTCCTTGATAATAATTCAAATCAAAACAATTTGAATTAGTTGAACTATGGGTAAATTGAAATAGGTGTGCTTTACCTGCATGTGGTGTCAGTAGAAGAGAAATCGGATGGTGCGAGTGGGGGGCCTTATCGGATGGTTCGACTTGCTCACAACAACACGGACCCTGCAAGTTGTTCATTACAGCCACGTGTCGCAGGCGCCTTGCTCCCCAGGACGGTGCTCCCTTAACAAACATACCCCCTTTACACCATCCACACCTACCTTCGAGTCCCTCTCAAACCTTCATTTTCATCCTCACCCAGCAGCCATTCTCCCCTCTTCTTCATCCTTCAACAAGTTCTGCTGCCTCTGCTTCATCCAAAACAAATTAAAATGCCAAAGAAGAAAAATATAGAGATATTAATCCTCCTGAATTTCATATTATAAATTATTTCAGCTATGATGATTATGTAAGTGTATTTATTAAATTTTTTTATATTTCAGATTCATTATTATTGTTGTTAGAAATTTAATTATAATTATTGTTGGAGATAGTTCAACTCAGGAACATATATAGCAACCGCATTATTATTATTATTATTATTATTATTATTATTATTATTATTATTATTATTATTATTTTAAAATTATAATTATTATTGTTAGAAATTTAATTATAATTGTTGCCAGTAGTTTTAATTTAGGAATATGCATTATTATTATTATTATTATTATTATTATTATTATTATTATTATTATTATTATTATTATTATTCAGAAATATAATTATTATTGCTAGAAGTTTAATTATAATTGTTGTTGTTAGTAGTTCAAGTTAGGAGCATAGGTCGCTGACATTATTATTATTATTATTATTATTATTATTATTATTATTATTATTATTATTATTATTATTGATAGAAATTTAAGAATATATATGTTTAAATAATAGTTAGAAATATATATGTAAATATGGTTATAGAATATTTTAATCAATGATAATATTTGAGTTAGAGTAATATGATAGATTAATAAAAATTATATGTTTAAAATTTTTTGTAATAATTTTAGAAATTATAATTAATTATTTAATTTTTATAGTTAATTTTGGAAATTATAACTTTATAAAGTATAGTAATTTTTCGTAACAGTAAATAAAATAAACGGGTGCCGAATTTTTAGAAATAATGTTGATGATTTTGATTAATAATTAGACTTTGTGAAATATAATACAATGTGTTTGTTCATTGTTCATAGTTAGCTTTCGGATAATCAATTAAATTTAGAAGTTAAAATATTATTACGTAGTAAATTGGATTTAGTAAAATTGTTTGTTTTAATTAGATTTAGTAAAATTGTGTATGATAGTTGTGTGATTTGAATTAATATTTGTTGTTGAGTTAATGGTGATAAATGATTAATATATCACTACAACAAATTCGGGCTGAGGCAACCTTTTGAAAACGTTGCCTATAATACGGAAAAGTGTTGCCTTTGATCAAAGGCAACACTTTCCGACAAAACGCAACGCTTTTTGGGGGTTGGCTATACGGCCATTACCTTTGGTCTAAGGCAACGTTTTTGTGTATCAAAGGGAACCCTTTTTATGGCAACATTCAAAAAACGTTGCCTTTTCTACAAAAAAAAGTAACTCCACAAAAGGGTTGCCATAGGGGACCCAAACACAACGCTTTAGATAAGACTTTATGGCAACACTTTTTACGAGTTATATTTTCTAATATATAAAGCAACACTTGTCCAGATTTTTTTAAGTTGTCTTTAAATATACCTAAAGTAACACTTATATAAATTTTTTCTAGTTGTTTTTTCATATACCTAAAACAACACTTGTCCATATTTTTTTTTAAATTACTTTTTTCATAGACCTAAAGCAACACTTATCTAAATTTATTTGCAGTTTTCTTTTTCTAATACTTAAAGCAACACCTCATTGAGTTTTTCTTAGATTCTCTTTTTTTATATCTAAAGTAATATATTTTTTACCTATGACATTTGAAGAATATATAGCACACACTAACAATATTTAAATATTTAAATTCAATTTAATCAATATAAGAAAAATAAGCTAATAATATATATTGCATATATATAGAAAGATCTTCCAAGTGTCAATTAACATACTTGTTAAGTTACCAAGTCAAATAAATAAACATAAGTAACAAAATACATATTTTTCCTGCTGTTCGATATTGCAAATTTGGCAATGCACCTTGCATGTGTATTTCATCACCAATAAGGCAGTAATCAACACACTTACACCCCTTGAAAAAGGAACCTAATTCTAAATCTCAGCATACCAACTAATAGAAAACTATAACTGAACTACTTTCTTGAGATCCTGTGGTGCTATTCACAAAATTCTATGGTCACAAGTAGGATATCAACTTGTTTCCATTTGTTCCCCACCTTCCTCACCATTTGATTTTGTTGCTTCAGAACCATTGGCATCTTCAGGGGGTGGTGGCAATGTTCTCTTCACAATCTCAACTATTTCTGTGAGCTCTTCATCCGAAAAACGAGTATCATAACACTCTATGATCTATGTAACAAAAGCAAAGCACACCAAAACTCTAATTAGAACTACTCAAATAAATACTAAACACAAGTGAAGATAGATAACAAACTCAAAAGCATATCACTGAGTTCATCGATTGTCAATGTCAAACATAAAAATGACATAACATAGCAGAGTGATTCTATGGCTTAATAATTCATGCACCATCATAATTACTTTTCTCATTTCAAAACAAATGCAACCAGTCAAGAATTGACATACCCCAAATTCACATTGAACAATAAGCTTAGAAGACAAGGTTTTGTCATTTATGTTATAGGCTACAAGGACTTAGATCATGGCTTTTAACACTTTCCAAGAAGTCATTGAAACAAATGCAACCAATCAAGAATTAACGTACCCCAAATTCACATTGAACAAGGAACTTAGAAGACAATATTTTGTCATTTATGTTATTGGCTACAAGGACTTAGATCATGGCTTTTAACACTTTCCAAGAACTCATTGATGCTCTCTCTTGTTTGATCATGAGCAGCAGTATCAAAAGTAAAATTAAAGGACTGCTTTGTAGTTGAAACAAGACTGACAAAAAGAAAATCATACCATGTTCATCCAGTCTGATAGATGTTCCCCTACAGAAGCTAGAGCCTTATTGCAATGCAGCATGAGAAGACATAAAGAAATCCACAGATGTTAAGAGCATATTAGCATAAAGAACGTCAACAAATTGAAACATAAATAAATGGATAGCAACATAAAGAACGTCTTATGAGCAACAAGAACAAGATCCACAGAATTCCAATAATGTTAAGAGCAAGGATAGTTCAATATATCACGTATGCACATGAAGATGGAAATTGCAAAAGTTATTTATGTTATGAGAAGCACTAACATTGTCTTTCTTAGTTTTCAAAATACAGCACTAACATAGATACATAGTAGTAACAAGTGCAGAAAATTAGCATTAGCATAATAAACAAGGCAAAGAAAAGTTCTAACTTCATTCATGGTTATGCTGAGTGAGGTTCCACCAATTGACCTTCCTTTACAACTTTGCAATGATCCAACCCAACAGAATCAAGATTTAGATGTGGAAAAAGGTACCGAACTTGATCAACAGCGTTCTGAAACGACATCTTCATCGATTTGTTCCATTTTTGAAGAAGAAATGTTCCACCACATCTTAATTCTGAGCCAATGTTAAGCTAATATACAAAGGTATTTGTGAGAATAAATAGCATGAAACTTTGTAGTGCTTTTTTAAATTAAAAAATAGAAAAAATGAGGCTTAATCATCCATTTAGTATTCAAATTATAAAATGGATTTTTTAAATCCAAACAATTTAATAGTAAATAACTGGCAACAAACCTATGGCTAGTTCAACCAATGCACATGCCAATTAATCACCATGCCATGACTAATAAACACCTCTAAAAAGTTATTTTACAATTCAAAACACAGTTACATAAGTTCTATGTAAAATTTGCACATACCTCAAAAACATTAGAATACCTCAGAAGATTTAATACCCCGTTAAAACACTTGCAGTCAAAATTGAGGCAAGCCATATGCTCTAGCGGCCAGAATTCCCAAGCTACACCACATATTACATTAGCATCTCCCTACAAGACAACTATGATGATATATATGACATCAAATAGCACTCAAGAAAACTAAAGAAAAAAACAGACACCCTGAAAATTAAAATTTTAATAGTGTCACAAACTGCCTTTTTGTTCCTTCTTTCTTGTTCTTTTCCCTTTAACTTGAATCCTACTGAAAAGCAGTAAAAAACTTGAAATTCAACAAAATATCAATCAACCCAATCCATACAAATTGGAATTCCAGACTCAAGAATCATAATAGCATGCTTAATTACCTATGAACTAAGACAAATGCTGATAAGAAATCCTAATTTTAATCTAAATTAACCTAATTAGCAAAAATAAGTTTGACTAAATAAAATCACTAAGTAAAAATTAAAATCTAACTAAAATTCAATGAATTAAATCAGAAAACAGCAAAATTGGTTTTTGCAAAAACCTGAAAATTGAAGAACAGAGTAACAAGAAGGCAGTGGTGAGGAGGTTACAGTTGAGGGGTGGTCGCCGTGTTTCCAGAGCAATAGACCAGTGGAGGGGTAGTCGCCGTGTTGCGTCAAAGCTCGCCAGTAGAACAGAGGTTACTACGGTTCTACATGCATCTCCGGTTCGCGAAGAGGAGGATGTGAGAAAAGAGAAGAAGAGGAAGAAGGAGAAGAGAAAGAAGAGGGGTTTCTCGCCGGTGGTGGTTCGGCACAGAACGAGGAGCGCACCGCGCCGTCGCTGTGGAGAAGCCCGCGTGGAGAAGAGAACCGCACCGTCGCCGTAGAGGAGAGAACCGCGCCGTTGCCGTGGAGGAGCTGCTGTCGCCGTTAATGTCGTCGATTATTGGAGCTGCGTAGCTGACAGTGGAGAAAGGAGAGGAAGGGTTCGTGCGTGGGTGTTACTGGTGGCTTGGACGCTTGGTTATTCAAGGCTTAGGTATTCTCTTTCAAATGAACTCAAAACAAATATGTTTTTTTTTAAAGTTATTTGATAGGAAAAATAATTGGTGGAAATATGATTAAAGGTTTCTCTAAAAGTTTTAATTACGAATAATTTTAGATAGTCTTTTATAAATATTATTTGTTAAATTTTTTTGACAACTTTTATAAAATGTTGCATTTTTATTTAAAATTGTTGTCTTAAAGTTTTTATATTACAACATTTTATAAATGTTGTTTTAGATATCAAAAACAACTTTTTTTATGGGTAACCAAAAATTTTGTTATCTTTGCCTTACTCAAAGACAACTCCTCAAAAATGTTGTCTTTGCCTATTTAAGGCAACTTTTGTTAAATGTTGCTTCGAATAAGGGTTACCTTAGGCCAAAAATGTTGTAGTGATAATGATAGTTAATTAATTGGTAGGTTAAGATGGTAATGACTAAATTTGGTCATTAACAAAAAATTTAGCATGATTTTACTAAATTAGTTGCTCTAGTTAGAAAATTATGATGTTTTAGTAGTAAATTAGTAATTGTTAATAATTTGACTAGTACTTTTTGTTTTTGTAGAGTTCACGGATGTTGACATGTGATTACCCTATCCCCCCGGATCTGTATAATGATAGGGCGGAGGAGCATTTACGATTTACTGGTTTTTATCATGCGTCCCAAATTGGAATAGTCCAATGTCAGAAAGTACTGGTAAATGTGTTAGTCGAAAGGTGGCATCCAGACACACATACGTTTCACCTTTCGATTGGTGAATGTGCTGTGACGCTGGAAGATGTGGCCTTAATTCTCGGTCTTCCAACGGACGGTCTTCCAGTCACATGGATGACTATGAGTAATTTTAAAGCCTTAGAGGCGGAGTGTCTGTACCAATTTGGGGTTACACCGAGAAAGTCAGACTATAGAGGAAGCTGCATAAAACTGTCGTGGCTTCGTGATTTGAAAGAATGTTTACAGTTGACTGATGAAAACAGTATAAGAGGTACGTGAAGTGCCACATTATGTTGTTGATCGGTACGATCTTTTTTGGAGACAAGTCCAGGGCATCTGTGCACTGGAAGTTTCTGCCCTTGCTTCGTTATTTTGGTAGTATCGGACAGTACAGTTTGGGATCGGCATGCCTACCACACCTTTACAGGGCATTATGCAAGGCATCTCGTTATGACTGTAAGGAGATCGATGGTCCACTAACATTCCTGCTCGTTTGGGCTTGGATCCGACTGTCGTATCTAGCACCGGTTCCGAGGGAATCCCGCAATTTTATGCTTGCAAATAGGTAACATTATCTTACATTAACTCCATATCTTCATATTTAGAATCCAATTGTATTAATGAAATAAGTCATATTATGTGGCGTAACTGGGAGCGTGGAGACCGACGCTTTAGGTATCTTACACTTGCTCACTTTAGGAAGGCATTCGATGATCTTCAGGAAGGCCAGGTATATTTTCATTACAGAAGTATTTGGTTCGGGTTTACTGTTATTGTTATTTGGATTGTAATCATCAGTCTCGTTAATTTTCACCAGTTTGTGTGGGTTACTTATGCTGTGGATCGTGTGGATCTGGACATAATTCCTGTAGACATCTACATGCACTCGGTTGTGTGGAGTGTTACGGTGTCATTGGTGTCTTTTGAATGCATTGAGTGGCATGCAACCGATTGGTATAGGCGACAGTTCGGTTTTGTTCAGGTGGTTCCTCATCAAGAACGTGATCTAGACAAGGCTCACAGTGAAGTCCGGACTAGTCCTTAGAATCTTAACTGGGCCACAGCCACGAGTCATTCATTTTGGGTGATGCAATGGACAAACAGGTATAATCACATTCTTACTGGTACCGTATAAAATATGGTCACCGCTTGAACTTGTCGGATCTTGTGGTTCAAGAGAATGATGAGGGTGATCAGGTTATGGATGATGTGGTTCAAGAAAATGAAAAGAATGAAGAACAATTGCCACATTCACCGCCACCTCCACCTCCACAAGAACAACCTCAGTCCTCAAGCCAATATGTACCTCAGACGCAGTTTACCTGATCATACCCAATACATCAGCAGTATTGGAGTGTGCCATAGTATGACTCAGGAGATGGAGATTATTTTAGCCAGTTGCTTGGGTTCATGGCTGCAGATGCAGGCCAATCACAATATGGCCATCAGCCTGATATCATGGCGGGTAGGTATTCCTTGGACACGAGGCACCCGAGCCGCACTTCTTCGGGTGCTTTGGGAGGGTTGGTTTCTGTGACTCTAGTAGAAGTGACGGTGGTCGAGGATTTCTTAATAGTCAAAACCCTTACCGTGTTTCGATGAGTCTAATTGAAAAAAATGCCAAGACACTTGAGCAAAAGATTGATGAGTGTCTAGTAGATGAACCAGATGACAAGGACTTCGAGGAAGATGAAGATGAGGACATGGACGAGGATGAAGAACCCTGTAATGATGCATCTAATGATGGTGACGATGTAGGTCCTACGATTGCCCTACTTGATTGGTCAATTGATTATATTATATTCATATGTCGTGTCTCATATATACTTGTTTGGTAAATTAATGTTATTATATTCATATGTGGTATCTCTGTTGGTTTGATGGTATTATAATCTTGTTTGCTCAGTTGAAGTAATTATATTCATGTTAGGATGGTCTCTCTAATTAAATTGTATATAGGTGAGCCACGTACTCCATATGAAACAGGCAAAGGCTACAATCTCAGGGTTGATCCACCCCGTCGTAGTGCTAATCGATTCACTCCATCTGTGTTCAAAAAGGTCGCCAAGAAATGCAAGAATTTTGTAAAAGATGTAAAGTGGGCAATCAGAAAGTAGATGTTGTGTTGTACATTTTGTATGTATCAATTAACTTTTCTATGTATCAGTTAACTTTTCTATGTATCATTAACTGTTCTATGTAAACTTACTATGTATGGTACTTGGAGAAGTTATAATGTTTCAAATGTGGTTAATTTACTGGACATAAACTAAAGTTGCATATGTCATAGAGTAGATTGATATAAGTTACAATGTTTCAAATAGCATATTAATATATATAATTCTACTGAGCATAATAATATATAATTCTACTGAGCATTATGATCGGCAAGTGCACCAGCTGACCGACGACATCTACTACGGCTATGTCCCTCAGCCCCACATTGCCTACATCGCCGTGGAGGACGCAACATTCGCGTCTCCATCTCGTTCAGGAAGCACGTCATCCTGGGGGCTACCTTTGGTCACGCATCTTAGGTACAGATTCGGTACGAATCGCGACCCGTTGTAAGCAGGTCATGTAGTAGGATTTTTCAGTGGCCTAAACCTAGCTCGGTAAACCCGTCGAACTTGGTCCATCTTATACACATCATGCACATACACTTGTCAGTCCAGTCGTTGATTTGCACAACATGCAAACACATGTCGACACGGAATCCGGTCCACCTGGAACTCACCATAGTCACACTGATGCCGACGGAGGTCGACGGCATACTCCAGTCTAATTGGCATCTCACGCACTTCAAATACCTCATTCTGCCTATCAAAGCAACTAACCTGGATGTTTCCTTATGCAAGTTGGTTTGTATGCAATTTCGAGGTCACAAGCTCCGAAAATACATGGCCAGCATTAATCCGAGCCTTCGCCTCGGCTTTTTTTCGGGTGAACAGTTCGTTAAGCCTGTAGAATGTTGCTTTGACAAGTGTAGTGATTGGGAGGTTGCGTGCACCCTTCAGCACGGAGTTGATGCATTCGACTAGGTTTGTCGTCATGTGACCCCATCGGTAACCACCATCAAATGCCAATGCATATTGTTCGCGAGAAATTCGGTTTAACCAGTTAGTATAAGCCTCACCTCGTTCTCATAAATGCTGGTAACGCACTTCGTACTCACGCACCGTCTTCGAAAATCCTACACAATAACAAAAAACAAACAAAACAGGGGATGACAAACACTGAATGAAGGAAACTCTGTTAATAACAAACTTCGAATTACTCAATGTTACCTATATTGACGACAAGCTTTTGCAGGTACAATGCCTTGAATTTTCTCAGGAAGTTCGACTCAATATGCCTAATGCAAAATATGTGGAAAGCTTTAGGAGGCGACCAAGTTCCGTTACTGCGAGCCACAACTGCATTGATGGATTCATGTCGGTTGGATATCAGTCCCACACCATCCTGAGTCACAACATGTCGCAGGTTACTAAGAAAAAAGTGCCACGCATCAGAAGTCTCTTCCTCCACAATAGCAAATGCAATTGGGACGATATTATTGTTGCCATTCTGTGAAACTGCCACTAACAGACAATCCTTATACTTTTCGTACAAGTGAGTCTCTTCCACCTGCACAACTGGCTTACAATGTCTGAATGCTCTAATACAGGGGTAATAACTCTAAAAGACTCAATGCAATACCCGAATATCACTGACCAAGTCATTGCCTTGATATACAGGCATAGTCTCAAAATGGACGACAGCTGATGGCTCCTTATGACACATGGTCTCAAACCATATAGGCAACGCTTTGTACGATGCTTCCCAACCTCCAAATATTTTTTCTACTGTCTTTTGCTTAGCCAACCATGCTTTTCGATAACTGACGGTGTAGTTTAACTTCGATTGCACTTCTGCACTAACTGATTTTACCTTTAATGAGGGGTCAGCCTCAACCAACGGCTTTATTGCTTCTGCAATTGTGTTCGAATCCAGCTTCGAATGATCCTGAGAAATGGTAGCTCTAGTACAGGTGTGCCTACCATTATACCTCCTTATAACCCAACAATACTTCCTGCTGATCATGCTAACCCTGATAAGCCAATTACACCCTGACCCGTACTGTGTACACTTTGCATAAAATGTCAACAGCTCTGATTCATACACCCGGTAGTCTACACTTCTTTAAATGGTATACTCTTTCATCGCCTTAATAACAGCTTCCCTAGAACTGAATTCCATGCCGACAGCAAATTCACTATCTGCGACAATAGGAATTTCTGCCGCGACGGCAACCATACGAAAAAAACTTAATACACGTATATTTAATAACCGAAATTAAAGGTAAATCAATACTCACTACATCAATTATGATATAAATAAACTTTACATCAGGTTTTATCTCAGTCTAAACAAAATAAAAAAATAAACACATAATTGCCTAAATATTTAACTACATACTAATTTATATTTAACTAAACCAATAACTAACCAAAAAAAATATTATCTTAAACTTACCTAAATAAACACAATAAACAAATGTTAATTGAGTATATTTTCACATGTCACCTAACTATTACGTCCATCGATCAACATAAATTATTACAAAATTCTAATACTTTTTATAAATATAGGCAATTACGTACCTGCACTTATATATTTTGGAAACTCTGGAACATGCATGGCTTCCAAATCCAACACTCGCATGAAAGATGGCTCCTCAAACGAAACTTCGTTCGCGAGTGCATTTGCCACGTCTGTCACATTTGGAGCCACAGTGCCGTCACCTTGATCTTCATCTATGTCTGGACCAACAATTTCGTAATTGCTTTCGAACTCTTCTTTACTGTCACTATTGTACTCTTCTCGTATAATATTCCGGTCGACCTCAGATTGTTCGAATTCAATTTACAACTCGATGAACGAGATTCGGACACGACTTTCAATATACATTGAAAACAACTCTTGCATACTCGCTTCATCTGTTACATATTTGGTTTCAAATTGGACGAATCCACCAAACACCGGTATGGGATATCTGTATAAAATACATGTATTTTTCTTGACATCTCAGAATCTATCTTCCCATAAATCACACCTTTGAGCTCTTCAAATGAGATTGTGAAAGGAATAACATCTAACGGATTTTCACAAATAAATTTCACTCCTTGAGAGGTTTGTAACAAAATCTGACAAAAATAATACACTTTTAAAAGAACTCTATCATCCATTTCTCTCACTTACCTAAATAAAAACAGAAACTTGACAACCAAAATTTTTTACTTCATATCAAAGAAGAAAGAACACGGGTAGAAGAAAGGAGAAGAAGAAGCCGAGCAAGAAGAACACGGGATCTGAAAACTTCTTTACGAGTTACACACTTATATATATATATATATATATATATATATATATATATTATATATATATATATATATGGTGTTGTCTGTGATGACTAGATGTAATCAGTGGCTAGCGTGACTATAAGTGTTTGACCTGTAATAATGTAACACGTAGCAGTTGACTATCAAATTCAATCACATGACTCCGAATTTGAAGGACAATAACTTTTTTTTATTGGTAAACTACCGGTAACTCTTCTAATCAAGATGGTAATTATGTGTGTGTGCATTTAGTTTTTTTGTTATTTTTTATTTTTTATTTTTGTTTTGAACTATGCATTTAAACCCTACCAAAAACCCACTAAGACCCGCCCGCCCCGAACCCATTCCTACCAGATCCTACATTGCTGCTAGGTCCCCCTGACCAATGAAGAACTGCTAACAAACTCCATGGCTGTCACACCTTATGAGAATTGCTAGTGATATTCCCCCCAATGGCGCTAATCAGAACAATGAGACCACTTCTGCTCTAATGAATATGCTCGAGGATGGGTCAAGTCACAAGGATTTCAATCGGATTCCTCCGTCAAATTCTCTTCCGCCGCCTGCCGTACCACGCCTTTCTCTTTCTCTTGTGGTGTATTTCTAAGTTTCTTTTGATCCAGAATTTGACTAATGAATTCAAACAAGAAGACGTGGATCTCAATATATAATTCTTATTTTCAAAAACCAAGTTTACTACTAACAAAAATAATAAAGAATAAAGTAATGGTTTTTTATTCTCCATTCTAACACTTCCCGTTCACTATTTCCCTCGAGCTCCGCTGCTACCTTTAACCTTCTTCATCCCTGTTTAACCGTCTTCACTTAATATAAACATTCAATTAAACTTGTGCAAAAATAAATGAATCTTAGCCCAAACATAGAAACCACAAAAATTTAATAATCAACATAAAAAACTAGTCCAAAGGCATTTTGAAACAAAAAAAAACCCAAAAAAATAAAGCGACACCAACACATACTTATCTTCAACCTATTCGTGCCATTGCCACAACCTGAAACCTCGCACCAACGCCACCTGCAACTACGATTTCCTACTGCTTGGGATATTAACACACACAACAAAAACTCTATGGACGTAGACCAAGAACTAATGCCTGTTGTACACGGATTTAATCTGACCTTTTTGATCAGTTTCTTCCTCCATACCCAAAGGATGAACATCACATCAGGTTCCACAGTAACCACAGCCTACAACGAAGACATCCACACCATTCCAAAACATAACCAATGTTATGCTTTCTCCACTTTGAACCTACTGCGTCGATGGAGGTTAAATTCCGACGTATCGCCGACCGGCACAAAACCCACCCAATTTCCTCCCAAACTGATTGCACCAATTGACATTCATATCCCTAGCATATCATGTATATCCAACACAACTCCTGCAGTAACCAAAAAATAATTTACTGGCTTAATGTGTTAGTCACACTTTAATGATATGAATGCACAATCCACGTGTCATAATGCCATTGTAGGGTCAGCTCATAGCCATTTGTAGCCACCAACAATAAGGCCACCAAAGATGTGGCCTATATATATATATATATATATATATATATATATATATATATACGGACCCCGCGATTACTTTCAACTTATTCAAAAATATATTATAATGCTCAACTTGGACCATGTGACTTGATATACAAATTTCTAAAAAAAAAATTAAATATACACACAACACAGACGGTCCGATTTGCTTTGTCAAAGATTCAAATTTTCTCTACCTCCAAATCGGACCCTCCGATTTGATCATCACCGTTTCTCTACAAAGAACTCGCATAGTCTGAGTTCTTCACACTGCAACACAGCAAAAGCTGTCCCACACATTGGTCTAGCACCCCAGCAACCCATAACCACGCACAACACAAACGTGATTTCCATAACCAAAAAAATGAGCCGCAACAACACGACTATATCATATTTAGGTGTCTCAATACTCGTGATATGCCTTTAATGAGATTTTATGCATAGTATCTCATGTTATGCATTTTGATAAACATATTACCCTTTACATAATTCAGTAAATATTAAATTGATTTAATTTAAATATTAAAAAAAAAGGCCTCAATCAATAGTTCAGTAACTTGTTATTTATATGCCTAGCCTAGAAAATGCTATATACGGAGGTCTAGATACCATTATATATCCTGGCATCAGATTTAAGCTACAAGCAACATTATGGTCTAATTTTATGAAAAAGTAGTCCAACTTTGTCATATGGCATAATCAACCTGTGGCAGGAAAATAGAAAACAGAAGATGGATCAATTTACAATATCCTGCTGATTCTTGGATCGATGATTGAGATTTTGGTAGACTCTAGATCTAGTAGCGCCTCATCAAGAGTCAGCCTGCGGTTTTTCCATATAGTCTCAGCCAACTTCTTTAGCTTCTCTCCTTCGCTCTTGCGATTTTCTTGGACATTGAGTATTTCTGCATAGCCACCTACAAGATATATGATTAAATGATTATCAGCATGCTTGCAACGAAACTAATTTGATGGGCGCAAGCTTAAAAATAATTGCCTGACATTCATGTAGTCCAACTATTGTGATATGCACAAAACAAGACCTGATTAATTTAATTCACACATCACAAAGAACTGAATCTGAACCCATGCACTCATCGTCTATACCATGCAAAATCTTAGGCAGGCAGATATTGCTATATGCATGCCATTTGATAAGAGAAGAGTGCCTTTAGTCCTTTACACACACTAATGATCAGTATTTTAAAAGGATTTTGGGCTGGCCACCATTGACGGGACACTGACACTGTTACAAAATCACAGTGGCAACACCATGGCAGTCCGCACTGTGATTGGCGGATATGGCGGTCTGGTTTTTTTTTTTCTTTTTTTTTTAACATTTGAGGGTTATTTACTTATTTTGGTCACCTAGAAAATCCTTTTTGCTGCTGAAGGAACTGCCTACAGCATCGCGGCCGCATGCCGAACTCCAACTCCTCTGTCGTTCTCTCTGCTGCTTGAGGAAGAACCAAAGAAGTCGTCGCAGCATCTCCGCCACAGCATCATCATCGCCAGCGGTTGGTCCTCCTCCACTCCAGGTGATTTCCTTTTCCAACTCTTCCCTCTCTTTTCTAGACTATGTTCCGTTACGGAAGATTTTCCCCTTTCTTTTATAATCTTTCTCTTCTTATCAGTTAATTGGTAAATTCATTGTGAAATTTCCAGGGTTGCGTATAAAAAACTCAATTTTCTTGTATTAATTTCCAATTTGTCATTACTTGATAAGCTTGTCCATCAAAGATTATAGCATGTAATAGAAGAGTAGATTGAAGAATTTGTCATACCTCGTGCAATAGCTGCTATATCACTTCTTTCTACCACTGGTGCAGAACCTACAAGGAGGATTTTCTGCTCAATATCTGTTCTCATTATGAGCAAGAGTATATTGAGTATGGACAAGTCAACCCCGAAATGGCACATAGATCATTACCTTCAGACTCAGTTTCTGTAACCTTCAAGATATCTATCACTTTTCTGTAGAGACCCTGTCAATATTTTTCAGTATAATTACTAGGCAGCCAAGGGTAGTTAAGCAGTGTGAAACAATTCCATCAGAAAATACATTGTTTAATTTGCAGACACTAGTCAGGAAAACAACTTCTAATAGAAAACTTGTAGCCCTGTTATTAAATAAGTAAAGTTTTTTAGAGAAAACAGTGTCACATGCACAAAAGAGAAAGACAGATCAAAATTCTTATCCACAGTCTACATACGTGCACGAGCAATTTGAAAATTGATTAACTTAAGAAAACCAGAGCAAATATTTCGGTGTGAATGTTTCACAGCACCGCATTCTGACAATGAAAACTAAATTAAGAGTCAAGACCTGTCGAAGCATCCTAGTTATTGTATCACTGTTTATTTTTTATAAAGAAAAGAGATGATGATAAAAAAAATATAATTAAGAATGTATCAATTGGAGAGTTCTAAGTTTAACCTCTTGAACCAACAGAGAGCTTGTACGCTCCTCCATTGCTCTACGCCTGTACATGAGGGCTATGCTTGTTAAGACAACGCCCACCTTGGGATGCTTTTCACCTTTACAAATTGATAAAGCCAGGAGATTTTAGTAACATAACATGCCATTATCGGGATCTGTAAAAAGTGCTAACTAAATTTTTATATTGAGTTTAGGTAATGAATCAAACGAATATAGAAGTCACCATAGGTTTCCTCTGCCAATGTTAATGCCTGTGTCAAAGCCTTCTCTGCATTACCATAGTTCCTAAACCAACAATTATTAGTGATATATCATATTTCTCAACATAAAAAGGAAGTTTGTGGTATAACTAAGGAAAACCAAATGAAAAAATTGAGCATACCCCTGATATGTTTCAAGCTGCCCTAGAGCACACAGTGCCCCCATCATTAAACCCTCCAAGTTCATGTTACAAGCTCCTAAATATGGATTGCCAAATTTTTTTATGTCGGAAGCTCCTTTTAGGACACTCGTGTAAACCTCTTTCGCCATTGAATAGTTTTGCCCAAGGTATAGGAATTCTCCATATGATAGAGCAGCAGTACCTATATAACCAACTGTTAATTTGGAAGTATAAGAATGCCTTCTACAAACCAGATAAGACGAATCATACCGTTGCTGAGCTGGAGAGATTTGTCAAAAAAAGGGACAGCTGCACCAAGAACATAATAAGCACTCATCAAGAATCACAAAAACAAACCAATACACCATAACACCATTAGCACACAACTACCTGATTCGATACTTCCCTTGACAAGCTCAATCAGCCCCTTCAGTGCTTTAGCACGAAGAATTAGAGCCTTAAAATCATCATCATCATCATCTGTTTTCTGTTTCTCGACAACCTCTACACATGTATCAGCAATTGCAGACGCCTTATCATCCTGTATAGCAAAACTTCATCTGAATAAACATGAACGGGACCAACACAGAACTCGAAAGAAAATATTTTTCAAGGATTTCAGATACTAACCTGCCCCAACTCTAGATAAAGACCAGCCTCAGCCTCAAGGGCAGCAACTACAATAATAAACCAAAATTCACATGAAATTACTAATATTAATAATTAAAAAAAAAAAAGAAACTACCAAGAAAAAGTGAAATTACCTCTAACACCCAAGTAAGCATTGGTTAATTCGTGAATACTCTGTAGCTTCTCCAATGCAATATCATACTCTCCCCTGAAAAAAGAAAAGAAAAGGTTTAAACTATACAAAACTCTCAATGAATTCAAACTAACTAACCAACCACCAAAACTGGAGCTCCCACATTTGTAAGTAAAAGACCAAAATCCGAACTTAAATGAAAAATAATGGTTAACAAATAAATAAATGATAAGAACCTTTCATATTCCAAGGTGGACATAGCAAGCAAAGCAATCCCT
This sequence comes from Arachis hypogaea, assembly GCF_003086295.3. Lineage (NCBI taxonomy): Eukaryota > Viridiplantae > Streptophyta > Magnoliopsida > Fabales > Fabaceae > Arachis > Arachis hypogaea. Next base: position 86,232,010 of record NC_092039.1, read on the forward strand.
TTAGAATTCTCATTTTTGGGGTCTTTGCCTTCAGTTAACTCAATCGTAAGGCAGTGCTTCAACACAAGCAAACCTAGTCCGTACGACCCAACTATTGACGAACCAAAAAGAAAAAAAGACGTTAACTTCAATCATTAATAGAATCAATAAAGATAGTCTCGGGGTGTAAACCCTAAAAATGGCATTTTTGTTTTCAGTTTTTGGATTAATTACTTGATTTGTCGGTCCTAGCTTGGTTTAAAGCGTAATTGATCATATTAATAGCATCGGGATTGGCCATGGACTTGTCGAGCTCCAAGCCATTGCCGTATGACCTAAACGACGTCGCAGCGAGAGGTGTGAGTGAAACGGGAGATGGTTTTGCAGTGAGAGACGCAAGAAATGATGCGGTGGAAGAAACAGAAGAAGAAGCAGCTCTTGAGGATAACCTCGATGATGCTATGCGAAACATGATGGTGATTGTGAAGAAGAGTTGTGTTCAGAACGAGTAGCGTGTGAGACTCTGAGTGAAGTGTGACTCGGGGTTTTTGTGAGGTTTTTGGTTAAGAATGTTCCTCAAACTAGTTCGGTTTTAGGACGCGTTTGGTTCGGCGTTTAGATCATGAAAAGTACTGAGTGTGTTGAATGCTTTAATTTTTTGTTTGATTAGTTTTTTGGTTTTTGGCGTTTGGAATATAGAAAGTAATTTAAGTTTTTCGAATGCTTTAATTTTTTGTTTGAATTTTTTTAGAGGCTATGGATTCCTTATTACTATTTTTATGTAGGAGTATGATTAATTATCATTAAAATAATTATAAAATATATTTCATTTTTTTTGAAAAAATTAATAATTAGATATTGATCTCTTTAATTTTTGTTATTTACACTTTTTTTTTTCTTTTAGTTTTAGTTTCTTAGAAGAGAAGTATGTCTGTTAGGATTTTTCATCCAATTTTAATCACTGTCATTTTCTCATCCTTTTCTTCTGTTATATCTCTCGTTCGCCTATTTTCGCTGCCGCAACACGCCTCAGATGCTGCCGCGCCCTGCTTTCACCGCCACGCAACCTGCTTCCGCTGCTACCGGGCAAGACTCTGCCTCAATGCTTGGAGGTTAGTTAATCATTATGCATTTTTAATTCATCATTTCGTATGTTTACTTTTTTGTTCTTTACTTGGTTACTTCTTCAATCTCTTTGACCTTCTCTCTGACTTTGACTTCCACATACACGCACTTTCTATGTTGTAAATGGTTAACACACGTTGTGGTTATTGTTGGTGGTGATAATGGTGGTGTTTCTCACGTCAACTCTCTCTACTTGCTACTATATTTATTAGTTTTCGGTGTTTTATTGGCTTAATCATATGGTAGTTGTAACCTCGGCAGAGTAACACGGAACAAAAATCATGTTTCATTCGGTGAGTGTTCAACAAGAACATGGTCTTGTCCATGATTTTGTATCCCATATTGGTCAATTTGCCTTTGACTCTAATAATTGCACTTTAGCTTTATCAAATTACTTGCACTTCAATGTCACAAAGCACAGTGTGTGTTCTCCTGCTTCTCTTAGCTTGAAACTTGGAGGCAGAGGGGATTCGAATTTGAATTTCAGGAGATTTTTTAATGATTTTAACACAGCTATTAAGTTCCACACTCAGAAATTGTTAGTTAGATTTGATTCTTTCAACCTTCATTCTAAGAATAATAGTGATGATATTATTGTGCTACTCAATAGTTATGAGGAATGTTATTCTAGGGATAATAGTGATTTCAACACAGCTATTAGGTTGACTAGTATGTAAGATAATACAAAGAAAAATATTGGTCTTCTAATATTTCTCAAAATGAAAATTTATAAATAAAATAATTCTTCTGTTTTGTTTTATAAATTAGAAAAATGAATAGCCACTAATATTTTTGTGTCTGGTGCGTTCTAAAACTGGTATGTTAAGTAGTTATGCCAAAAATGAATGATGATGATAATGGTATTGATGTTAATGTATATGGCTTTTGGCCCTATGATGGCGCGACTAGTAGTTTGATCATGGCCTTGACATTTGTTTTCAGTCTATGGAGTATGTAGTGATAAAATTATGATTCTTCCTTAGCTTATTTTGCTCTGTACTACATTATTATGATTATTGCTATTGCTTTGTTCTCACAAATATAAAAATATTTTGGATGGCTCTAGTATGTCAATTCAAGTGATTCTTGGGTCATTATAGTGTCACAATCATTCACACTAGACTGCAGCATGGCCATCACGACTTCATACACAGTTATGAATTATGATGGGAGCGTTTTCTTGTTCAAGTTGGGGGTCTTAGGGAATCACCAATTGCAAGTGAGTTTGTGAGGTGTTAGATTTGGGTGGCTACTTTAGTTTTCTATATACATCAAATGTGTTTCATTGAGAAGAACGATTCTTTTTGTTAAGTATTTCTATTTTTTCTTCTCAATGAATCAATTGATATTTCAGCCTTTATTATTATTATTATAAATTCAATTCGAATGTCAAAGTATCTCCCACTTTTTCTACCCATTGGCTGAAAAATATAATTAAGTCTAATCAGGAAATTAATTTTTGGGAGTAAATTTTTAGCATATATGAAAATAATTATATATAAATTTTTATCTTAATTTATCTTTTTCATTTAATTTGTAAGAAAAAAAAAGAAAAAAAGTGAACACTACTTTTGGAATAAAGGAAGTTTAATTTATTCAACAAAGCAACAAATGTGCTAAACCCAAGAGGAGTATAGTATGCATAGATATGCATATTTATGTTTTGAGTCCCGCTAGGGAGACAATGAAATATGTATACAATAGCTACAATGGGCTGTTTATTAAGCCCAATTAAAATTAAAACAGAAAATTAACCCATCAATAACCCTAATTCTCTTATGCCTGTTTAATTTACCACACCACTCAATTTTTTGATATTTTCAATTTCTCCCCAAAATCCCAAGGTCGCTGACGCTGTTTCCCTCCCCCATCAAAACCCTCCCAGTCGCTGAACATCCCCAAAGAATCGTGAGCGCCGCAATCTGCAACCCTCCTAGTCGCTGAACTTTCCTAAAAAATCGTGAAGACCGCAACCTGCAACCGTGATGGAATTCTCCTTTACGTTGATACAATCAAGATTATTGAGGACCATTAGAAGTATATATGCCCTTCTAATTATTGCCATCTCCGTGAAATTCCTTTAGTTTATTTAATTTCTTAACAATCCCTTAATTCTTTGGTGTTTTTATCTTCTTTTAATTCCCTTGCTCATTCATGTATATATGTATATATATTAGTTAAGAAAGAATAATATTGTGTTTATATGAACTAGATGTAATTAATTTAATTGAGAAAAGAAAAGAGCCAACATAAAGGCAAAGATTCCTAAAAATAATGCAAACATCTCTTCTCTTTTTGGATTTGAGCACGCTTCCACCCTCTCCACTAACTTGTTTCTTTTGAGGTGCATAAATTAATTCACACTAACAAATTCAGTAGGATCATCTATCTATATCTCTCTCCAATTATTTATTTTAATTTGTGCAAATCTGTTATTATATCTTCGTTACATTGTATTTCTTTCTTCTATCTTTTGTGCCTTGTTGATGGATTGTGTGAAAGTAGTTAACATTGATGATTGTTGAGGTTGTAATAAACGGTTGTGCTCCTCTTCTTTTTATGTTAGTAATATTCGTACGCATTTTGGATGGTCGCTTTAATAGGGTAATAGATGGTTGGTGTATATCATAGACATTGACCTTATTTATTTGGATCATCACTTAATTTTTGTGGTTGGACAGTTGGATTTCGTATTCGCTGCTATGATTTTATGAATTTGTTTTTTTTTATGCTAGACATTATTGTGGCTCACACAATGTATTAGTTCACCAGCTTATTTCATTATTGAAGGGCAAGGTTAAACCTGTCGACGCAATGCACCACGGAACAAGAAGAAGGAAGTTAGTTCACCACACATTGCACCTAACACGAGGTCATTGATTGATAGTGTAGAATGATTACCAAATGGGCCAATGCGCAAAGGGAGGAAGAAGTTGCTTACTTAGATTTAGCTACAGAGAATTGAACTACCATATTATAATTATTATTTTACTTACTGCTGATATGCTTAGGTATTTGTTTATGCCACATTAGTAAGATTTGATTCCAGGATGTATTTTTTTCTTGCCAACATTACAATGATTTATTGGTTTTGTTACCTTAAAAGGATTTATGAATTTTTATAGCTTAGAATCCCAGATTTATCAAAGTTGTTTGGTAAATTAGCCATATCTGTTCATATTGAAATAGGCGATCAATAACCATCCATTAATATAGCTAAACTAAACATCCTATATGTTATTGTAATGAACATCCAATTTAACTTGGTCAAAATTAAAACATAACAAATCGCAGTACACACAACTACAAACGGATAACCATCCATGCTTACAGTGAAAATGAACATCCACCTCAGTATCTCGGTATCTCGTCTTCTTGTATGGAACCATGATCTCGTAACTACATTTTATATTAATCCAAAAGAAAAAATAATTACCATTAGTTATCAAATCAAACATGCACATTATGAATACACAAAATTAAACTAGATTCCAAAACTTCATCGCCAAGCTCAATCTCTTCACTTCCAACCTCATTAACATCCGAAAGCTGCAAGGCCTATAATTCCGAAACAAACACAGTAACTAAAAGGAAAAAAATCCTTATTAAAACTCATGTAAATAAAATCTCAAACACAATCACCAAAAACACAGCAACAGCTAGAAATCATGCTAATAGAATTATTTATTCCATTTTATCTATTATTTAAGGGCCTACACCACCCTTTAGTTGCTTCTTTTTTAATTCAATGACCATCATGTAGAATTAAATACAAAACATCTTTTCTACATATAAAAAATAAAAATAAAAAATATGCAAGCAAGCATAATGTGCAGGTATCACATACATAAAAAACACTCATATAAGGATATCATGCCATATAAACCACACAACCATATAAACCACACAAATCCCATAACCATATAAACCACATAATATGCAAAAAGCAAATGAGAATATAACTAAAAAAATATGCAGGTATCATATAATTAAGGATATCATGCCATTACATAATACTAAAATAAGCATGTCATGATTAACATGCAGCAAATTCAAGTACCATACACTTTAAATTAGACCTGTTTTTCAATCTATGCATCACCTTATAGTTACTTTTTTAACTCATTGAATGACCATCATGTAGTAACAATATACGCATACCATACATTATAATGCATATCAACTAATTAATTTAGGCTATTTCAACATGCCTATTAAATATATGGCCATCTGCATGACAAATAAAAATAGAATAGGATGGTTAGCATATACAACATGCCATATAATATGCAGGTAGCATACATTCATATACAAAAATAAGTATAAAAAATGCTTTCTGCACATAAGTATACCACACCTTTATAAAAAATTATATACGCATGAAAATGATTAATTAATTTATGCAAATTCTGCATAGATTTAATCATACCATTCAATATAGAACAATCACAAATTTAGTTCAATCTCAACTCATGCATCACATCTGGATACTGCTCTTATCATTAAAACAAACACCTCATTTACAATGTGATATTTAAAAATCTGATTTTCTCGAAAAATAAACATCCATGGCAGAATTTGTTGCTCAAAATTGCTCACCTTGTTCGACTTCTCACCGTCGACGACAACATCGCTGGATATGTTTTGAGATTGTTTTGAAAAAATCTCTTCAACAGCGGACATATCACAGTCTAGGGGTTCAACCATATCGTACTCCATTAATGTATCTTTGTCTGGTAGTGTGCATGAAGGATGACCCTCACTTGAATCACGTTCATCTTGCTTGCTGGCCATAGGGAAGAAGGCCTTCCGACTGCTCAATTCTCCTTGCTGTATGTTTGGGTTGCTGCGCTAGTGCGAAGACTCCGCAAACCACCTGGACGCAGTTCGAACGACACGGCGGTGGGAAGAGAGACAGACGGCGGTGAGTTATCTTGCAGGGCTGAAGCAGCAAATTTCTCCGATTAATCGAGAGAATGGAGGTGCAGCCGTCTTGAGGGAGGGAGTTCTTTTTTCTGATTCTATAACCGATGGTAATCCTAATTTGTTTTAAAATTCAAATTAAAAATAAATCAAAATTAATTAATTACCCATAATTTAATCTTAATTTCAATTAAACCCCATTGTATGTATTGTACAAAAAGTATATTGTCTCTTCATACTTTTCCTTATGTTTTTTATGATTGGACATGCGAGGTTATTACTACGTCCAAGACTGAGTAGCTTCTATATGCAGAAGCAAAGACACATACATATATTTATTATTATAAGAATTAAAGTAAAACAGATATAGTAATTAAATCAAATATGCATGCTTATATATAGATGCATGCAATTCAATCAACATATGTGTGTTTAATTTCTAATTATTACGTGGTGGGCACTGGAAGTTTTGGAGAGAGGTTTTGCCACAGGCGTTGAGCAATGGGGTGAAGTTAATTGTAATGTCTAAGTGGAGTAGTTCCAATAAGCTAGCCATAATGTCGATGCAAAGGCAAACTTGTAATACGTCAATATCAACAAGACGATTCAAGTGGGTGCAGCATTGTAAAACTTTTGGAAGTAAATTAATAGCATAGTAAAACTCCAAACCTTAGTTAGTTGTTAGTAGTAATGGCTTTTAGAGTGCTGGTTACGGTTGTCTATGTGCAAAATTTGCATTTTGTCTTTTGTTCAAACTTTATTTTGTGTGGGAAAAGAGAGGCTAGTTGTTATTTTTTTTATTTTTTAATTCTTAATAGTTAATTATATATAAGCAGAGAAGGTGGAAGGCACGTATGTTGCACAACTTGAAAGGATTGCCTAGTTGTCCAAAGTGAACGCAGTGAAGGGCTAGGGAAGGGGGCTACAATCAATCAACTCAAAGAAAGCAGTGTGTTTAAAATAGGGTCATTTCATCGAAGGACATATGCACATCTAATCTTGCGAGCAATCTGTTTCTATGGATTGGGGTGGCAGCTAAGCAAATTTTGCGAGATTCTCAAAGGGGAAACAATGTGTTCTTCGGTGGCCGTGAGCGACGAAAAATTTGTGACATGGGATCAAAAACATAGATAGATTGATAGATAGAGAATATATACTCTTTATTTTTTTTTTCCTTGCACTCACCGCACGCATAGCTGGCATTGCCAATTGTTCTTGTGTTTCTATTTTTACTCTTCTAGTTCCACTATTAGATTTTGGATTCATACTTCTTCATTTTCCCCCTTAATAAAATAAATGAAACTCGTGTCCAATTCCATGATTCCTAAGATTGACACTATTGGATTAGGATTTTAATTTTAAAAGATTGCGATTTGTGATGGTTGGTACTCGGTGTGCGGACGATATCAAGTTTAATGGTTCTACTTCTATCATTACTATTTGGTCTCTATTTTAAAATTATTTGTTTTTATCATGTTTGGCAATTTATATACAAACTTAAGGTTCATTTTGAATTGTGTATTGGTGTTTAAGAAGTTATGGGTCAGGAATTTTCTAATGAATGGGTTAATAGCGAGCATATGGCATATGATCAATATGAGAAGGAGGAAGAAAAACATGAGGAAGTTGACGTGGATTATATGGATGAGGACAACACAAATGTGGAACCAATGTTCGATTATCACGGCTTTGATGAAGGGTATAACATTGACTCACTCGAAGACATTGGGATGATTGAATTTTGAAACATCAGGGACGAAGATGCATGTCATTTTCACTTTTCTGATGTCAACATTGCATTTGAGTTTTACAATAGATATGCAAAGACAAAAGACTTTAGTGCTCGAAAGAACAGGACTAGGAAGAATGGAGCACGGAATTGTGATACACAACTCCGATACAACTAACCAACAAGTGCACTAGGTCGTCCAAGTAATACCTTACGTGAGTAAGGGTCGATCCCACGGAGATTGTTGGCTTGAAGCAAGCTATGGTCATCCTGTAAATCTCAGTCGGGCGGATTCAGAATGTTATGAGAGTTTAGATAATTAAAAGATAAATAAAACTTAAAATAAGATAGGGATACTTATGCAATTCATTGGTGGAAATTTCAGATAAGCGTATGGAGATACTTTGTTGCTCCTGAACTTCTGCTTTCTTATTGCCTTCATCCAATTATTCATACTCCTTTCCATGGCAAGCTGTATGTTGGGAGATCACCGTTGTCAATGGCTACCGTCCGTCCTCTCAGTGAAAATGGTCCGGCTACGGGTTATGTAGGGCTAATCATCTGTCGGTTCTCACTTGTGTTGGAATAAGTCCAAGGATCCTTTTGCGCACTGTCACTGCGCTCAACAGTCATGAGTTTGAAGCTCGTCATAGTCATCCCATCCCAGATCCTACTCGGAATACCACAGACAAGGTTTAGACTTTCCAGATCTCAAGAATGCTGCCAATTGGTTCTAGTTTATACCACGAAGACTCTGATTTCATGGAATTGAAAGGCTCTATTGTCAGGAGAGGCAATCATGCGTCGTGAACCAGGAACCCAAGAGATACATGATGCGTGAGCATCTTTCCTATCTTTTCCTAGTGAATTTGCATCTAATTTGTTGAGTTTAATAAAGAATTAATTATCTTTTAGACAATATGGATGCTACTTTGAGTCTTTTGCAATTTTATTTATTTTAGGTAGCATTCGGCTGGATTTGATGGAGTTTCTGTAGCACAAGAACCAAAGGAGATCGCAGCGAGGAGCGACGCGTACGTGTGACTGACGCGTGCGCGTGATTTGAAGCTTCCCATGGCGACGCGTACGTGTGACTGACGCGTACACGTGATTTGAAGAATTGCACAGCGACATGTACGCGCGACCGACGTGTCCGCGTGACTTGCGAAAAAAACCATCGACGCGTACGCGTGATATGCGCCATGTGCAGAAAATGCAGAAAACGCTGGGGGTAATTTCTGCGCCCCATTTTTGCACCCAAGTTAGGCGCGGATCCAGTGAAGCCAAGTGGTCCCCGCGTTACAAAACGCGGAGTAGTTAGTTAATTCTGATTTAAATTCAAATTTGATTTTAAAATAGGAAAAGATATTATCTTAATTTTAGATATTAGATTTTAAATTAATTAGGATTAGTTATAAAAAGGAGAGACTTCTCTTCTATTAGGAGGTTCCATCAGAGGTTCCATCAGAGGTTCCATTAGGGGGATTCCATTAGGGAATTCTATACAAATTTATATTCCACATTCCATGAGAAACTAATCCTCCATTGTTAAGGTTAGGAGCTCTGTCTATTTGTATGGATTGATTCATTTGATCTTTCTAATTTAATTCATGTTTTGATTTATATTTCAATAATTGTTTTCGTTCTTTATTTTATGAATTTGGGTGGAATGGAAGTATGACCCTCTTTCTATTTGAGTTCTTGTAAAACTTGGAAAAGCTCTTTACTTGAACAATAGTTTGAAAACATATTATCCTGAATTTCTAATTGTTTGTATTTAACGGGATACGTGACATATAATCCCCTTAATTTTGGATAATTAGGATTCTTGTGGCATATAAACTAGAATTTGATAATCACCTTCTAATTGGAATTAATTGACCAAGAAATTGGTAGTTAATGAATTTTAGAGGAGACTAGGAAGGTCTAAGGAATTAGGGTCTAGTCACATATAGTTCGCCATGAATTAAATCTTGCATAATAAAAATAGTTAGTAAGAAAAATCAATCCAGAAAAATAGATAACTCTAAAGCCTTAACTGTTTTCTCAATATTTTATTCCCAACTTATTTATTTGTCTATCCTTTTGATATTCTGAGTTTGAACTTAAACCTTTTGAATATCTCAAAACCCTTTTCAGCTTGCCTAACTAAGCCAATCAATCAATCATTGTTGCTTGATCCATCAATCCTCGTGGAATCGATCCTTACTCACGTAAGGCATTACTTGGTACGACCCGGTGCACTTGAACAAAGAGCCATCCTCTTTTTACACTTATCAAGAACCATCATCTCCTTCTTATTCATATCAAGAGCCACAATCTCCTTATTCATCTCAAATAAAGAGCTCCTCATAAAAGAATTCATACATGATATAAAGACGAGTGTCAAAAATGTAGAGAATTATGTGCAGACGATGATCAAGAACCAGGAAGAGGAACAAGCAAATTCTTTCCCAAGAGATACAATACAGGATCCTATGGAAGAAAGTGAGGAAACCAATCAAAGGAGTTTATACTCCAGTGAATTAAAGAATTTTCCACCCTCACATATGGAAGAAGAGGAAGATGCGCAACCTCCCATGTCCTTGGTAAGCAATGAAGAAGAAATTGAATTAGAAGAAAGTTACCAAGAGGAACAGGTTGAAATTGAGGAAGCTTGCAAAGAGGTAGAAGAATTCAAAGAAGAAGACAAGGGAGTGGAGCTTGCAAGACCTCATCCAAAGCCAACACCATCCAATACAACATTCAAGTGGGTAAAATTCCTATCCTTAACCTTTACTTTCCCACTTGAATATGGGCTACTGGAGACGGATGGTCAACTTAGAGCTATTTGTGGCATTAAGAGTAAGAGGAAGATGGTTAGTGGCAAGAGTTGTCAAGCAATATTCAATATGGTTGCATGCTCTAAATTAAAGTGCAAGGATTAGTGTAGAGCTCAATTGAATGGGTCTAGAAGGTTGTTTGGATGTCTCTGTGAGAATTCAGACTGCTTGCCACCCGGTGGGAACAATGGTGATCCACAAGAAGACGGATGTAAGAGCAAGGTTTGGGACCCTGGGATTCATTCCCACAATCAACACTCTTGGGGCCTTGTCACTTGCTTCAACTTGCTCAAAGGCGTTAGGCGCCTAGTTTGGGATCCCGGTAGCCATTGGAATTACAAGCATTGGTGGAAATTTCTGGATCAGTACAAGCACAAGCCACCTTAACAAGGAGCTCACCACATGTCCAACTTAAGGACTTTAACTAAAAGTGCTTGGTGGGAGACAACCCACCGTGGTATGATCGTTCCTTTTTATTCTTAGTTGTTTTTTGTGGTAGTAGTTTTCTTACTTATTTGATTTTTATTAAGTTCTTACAAATTTTCTGATCATGCAGCTATTTTAGAACAGGAACCGATAAAAAAAAGAGCACCCGACGCGTACGTGTCAGAAGGGTGTGCATGAAAAATAAAAATGAATAGAGAGTTGCACGGAAGTGGCGCAGGAATGATGCCTTTTTCACAAACAAGCCCACGCGAACGCATACCTCACGCGTGCGCGTCATTCGTGATTTTGGCACTCCACGCGTACGTGTCAGCGACGCATACGCGTGACCTGAAAAATCGATGTAAGAGTGTTTGGGCAGAGAGTTGTGCTGGCTTGGGGCTGGAAGTGTGCTAGAAGCACAAAACTTGTTCACGCGTACGTGTCTCTGATGCGTGCGCGTCATTTGACCAAACGGCCATCCACGCGTGCCCGTGCATGACGTGAAAGCGTCGTATGCCAATATTGGTTCCCTAGCCACGTGAACAGAGAGTTGTGCATGCGCGTGGCTGGCTTCTCACGAATTGCACAAAACCCAGGGCACGCGGTCGCGTGCCTGACGCTAGCGCGTCATTAAGAAAATTTCGCAACCCACGCGTACGCGTCGGTTGTGCCGCACAATTATACTAGTTCGCCACCCAGTTTTACTTTTCCTACTCTCTCTTCCAATCCCTAATTCTCTCTTGTTCTTTTATCCTTTTATTCTTCTTCCATCTTATTATTTGTTTTTGTTTTCAGTTCTTTTTTGCTTGAGGACAAGCAAACCTTTAAGTTTGGTGTTGACGCTTCACTTAAAGGTTTTCTGTTTATTCCTATGGCACCAAAAGGGAGGCGAATCATCTTCACGGAGGAGCACAACCTGAAGAATAAAGCGACCACTGGGATAACTAAGGTGGTTGAGTTCCTTACATTTTTTATTCCTCCCCTCTTTTCTATGTTATGTTCCGGTTTTCTACTATTTTGCTTTATTTGTTGCATGATCCTTTATTAGTTAGAATCCTAGGTCTAGTTTAGTTTTTTTTAATTGCTTTAATTCTGAAAAGATGTCTCATATATTACTCACTGAGCTTGAATTCAAATAAAAAAATACAGAAGTGATGTATTGCATGAGAAATTGAGTTAATTTTAAAAGTAGTCTTATTTACTTAAATGTGGTAGTATTTTTTGTAATTCTGAATGCATGACATGAACAATGCATATTTTTGATAGTGAAGTTTATGAATGTTAAAATTGTTGGCTCTTGAAAGAATGATGAAAAAAGAAAAATATTATTGATAATCTGAAAAATCATAAAATTGATTCTTGAAGCAAGAAAAAGCAGTGAAAAACAAAAAGCTTGCGAAAAAAAATAAAAAAATAAAAAAAAGAGTGAAGAAAAAAAGAGAAGCAAGCAGAAAAAGCCAATAACCCTTTAAACTAAAAGCAAAGG